>NC_083700.1:8178548-8487053 GCF_033118175.1 Dama dama | reverse complement strand
TCTCTGGTTTCTCTGCCTTTTCTAAATCTGGCCTTTACATCTGAAAGTTCTTGGTTCACGTACTGTTGCAGTCTAGCTTAAAAGATTATGAGCATTACCTTGCTAGCATGTAAAATGATTGTGTGGTAGTTTGTACTATTTTTGGCATTGCCCTTCTTTGGGATTGGAGTGAAAACTGACCTTTTCCAGTCCTTTGGCCACTGCTGAGTTTTCTACATTTTCTATACATTGAGTGCAGCACTTTAACAGCATTATCTTTTAGAATTTGAAATATCTCAGCTGGAATTCCATCACCTCCACTAACTTTATTCATAGTAACGTTTAAGGTTCACTTGACTTCACAGTCCAGGATACCTGGTTCTAGGTGAGTGATCACACCATTGTGGTTATCCCTGTCATTAAGACCTCTTTTGTACAGTTCTTCTCTCTATTCTTGCCATCTCTCCTTAATATCTTCTGGTTCTGTTAGGTCCATACCATTTTTGTCCTTTATTGTGCCCATCTTTGCATGAAATGTTCCCTTGGTATCTCTGATTTTCTTGAAGAGATAGTTAGTCTTTCCCATTCTATTGTTTTCCTATATTTCTTTGCATTGTTCACTTAAGTAGGCTTTCTTATCTCTCCTTGCTACTCATTGGAACTCTGCATCCAGATGGATATATCTTTCCTTTTCTTCCTTGCCTTTTACTTCTCTTCTTTTCTCAGCTATTTGTAAGGCCTCCTCAGACAACCATTTTGCCTTGTTGCATTTCTTTTTCTTGAGATGGTTTTTGTCACCACCTCCTATACAAAAGAATAATTTTAACACTTTACTTTTGGATTTATAACATATCAATATGTAATATATATGAGAAAATGAGGCTATATTGGAGCAAAGTTGTTCAGCTTGCCAGGATTGTTACTATTAACCAAAAGTAGATTGTGAAAACTTAGAAAGCATACTATATTTCTTAAAGTATCCATAGGAAAATAGCAGCAAACAATTATAGTCAAACCAGCAGAGAAATTAAAATGCTGCACAAAAAAGTATTTAACATAGGGAGAGCAAGAAGGGAAGAGCCGAAGTCAAAAAAGACATGAGACCTAAAGAAAACAAATAGCAAAATGCCAAGTATAAATCCAACCATATTAATAGTTCCTTTAAATGTAAATGGGCTAAACACTGATTAAGTGGCAGAAGTTGTCAAACTAGACAAAGGTCAAGATACAATTATATGTTGTCTGTGAGAGATAAATTTCAGAATTAATGACACAGCTGGTTGAAAATAAAAAGATAAAAAAAAAATCTACCAACTCAATTCTTAAAAAATGAGCCAAAGACCTTATCATCTCACCAAAGAAGATATATAGATGGTTGGTGAATAAACATGAAAAAATGCTCCCCATTATATGTCATCAGAGAAATGCAAATTAAAACCATAAGATATCACTGTACTACTGATTAGAAGTATACAGATACTTAATTAGTCACCATTGTCTTTTTTAGACACATCACCGTGCAATATATGGGCTTCCCTGGTGGCTCAGCTGGTACAGAATCCACCTGCAATGCTGGAGACCTGAGTTCGATCCCTGGGTTGGGAAGATTCCCAGAGAAGGGAAAGGCTACCCACTCCAGTATTCTGGCCTGGAGAATTCCATGGACTGTATAGACCATGGGATCACAAAGAGCTGGACACTCCTGAACAACTTTCACTTCACTTCACTGTCAGGAAGCATTTAACAAAAGGCTTCCTGTGTGCTCTTTTGGATCTGTCAAGAACCGTCTGGCCCTTATTGATTCCTGAATATTCAGGAATTAAGAGGAGAGGCATGCCTTTCCCGGGGCTGAGGAATCCAGGCATTTCTCATTACAGTGATAAGTACCCTCTTCCTTATTTTGAGCCAAATGGTAAAAGGTGATCCATCGTTTGCAACTCTCTCTTTGATAGGGATCATCTTATGTTTTGTAAGTCTGGAATTTTAATCTTTGTCTTTGCTGAGAATAATCACCTTGTAAGACAGTATATATGTCCACGCCATGTTGATTAAAACACCTTTGCTCCATCAGAGCTTTGGTCCCCGTGTCTTCCTTCCTTCCTTTCTTTCTTTCTTCTCTCTGTCTCTCTCTGTATTTCTGGCTAATTCCTTGGAGCGCGGAGGTCCGCTGAGCTCACTTTCTTGCCCGGGCTTCTAAGACCCTCTTGAGAAGGCACACTGCGCCTTCACCCATTCGAGAGGGCGCCTGGTGCCCACGTGCAGCAGCGCGCGCCCTAAGAACAGGGCTCTATTGGCTTTCCGCCTAAACCAGGGGATATCAGCCAATTTCTCTCTCTTACTTTCTTATCGTCGATTCCGGATCACCAGGTTCCAGTTCATTAAAGGACCAACACTTCACTTCATGCAATATTTATCTAAATGGATGGTGAATGGTGAGAATATTATTTACTATTTTGGAAATTAAAAGGTTGGAGATATATGGATTTATTGAAATAGTGATTAAGAACATGAAATTTTTAGTCAGGCAAATATGTGATCAAATTAAAAATCTCCAACTGGTATGAAACCTTGCAAAAGCCACTTAACATTTCTAGTGAAAGTGAAAGTTGCTTAATCATGTCTGACTCTTTGCATAGTTCATGGATACTTTTACTGGATCAATCGTGAAGAGAATAGGCAATGAAAAAAATGACCAAAATAATTATTAGAAAATGTTCTTAAATTTTTGTACATATTTGGAAAGATTTCGTGTTGTTTGTTAATTGAGTGTGTACTTTCCTTATTCTAAAAATAATCCAAGCTGACTATAATCAGATGCTATAATTAATGAGTCACCAACTGCCATTTGGAAAGTTTCACTTACATTTTTTAACTTCTAAATTACTTTTTATAAAATTACTATTTCTGTGTACTAAATTGTGACCTAAAGCTGCATCTTTTATGGCTAACAATAAATATCAATCTTTAAATAGTTATTTAAACAAAAATGATCTTCAAACAAAATATTACAAGTTTTTTTTTTTTTTCATAGTTACAATAGAACCTAATAAAACCTAATACTAGTAGGGTAATATGAAAAAATAAAAGTCAGTCAGTTGTGTCTGACTCTTTGAGACCCTATGGACCCTGCCAGGCTCCTCTGTCCATGGGGTTTTCAAGGCAAGAATACTGCAGTGGTTTGCCATGTCCTCCAGGGGATCTTCCTGACCCATGGATTGAACTCTTGACTCTTATGTCTCCCGTATTTGTAGGCAGCTTCTTTAACATGAGCACCACCTGGGAAGTCCATAGGATAGTATAGTACATATAGGATAGTATAGCCCATATAGGATAGTACAGTGACAAATAAATAAAAGGAAAAGTCAACTTTCAAAAAACACAGATCAGTAGAATTCTACCCTGATGTAATTTAGTAATATTTTGGTGAGAAGATGAGAGTTTGTATGTTCATTTCAATCAAGGGTATTATGTTCTTGGGTGGCCCGTTTATATTTTAATCACTCATTCATTATAACTGCTGAAAATATAGTACAACTAAATTTGCCCTTTTCTGTCAAGAGAAAAAACCCAGAATCTTTTTTAAAATCAGCCTTATGGCCAAGACAAGACCTAGTCAGAAGTTACTTGAGTACAATGTCAGAAAGGTCATGGACTCTTTTTTTAAAAAAATTAATTAATTTATTTTAATTGGAGGCTAATTACTTTACAATATTGTGGTGGTTTTGCCATACACTGACATGAATCAGCCATGGGTGTACATGTGTCCCCATCCTGAAGCCCCCTCCCACTTCCCTCCCCATCCCATCCCTCTGGGTTGTCTCTATTTCTTTGCATCGAACTTGGACTGAACATCTGTTTCACATATACATGTTTCAGTGCTATTCTCTCAAATCATCCTACCCTTGCCTTCTCCCACAGAGTCCAGAAGTCTGTTCTTTATATCTGTGTCTCTCTTGCTGTCTTGTGTATAGGGTCGTCTTTAGCATCTTTCTAAATTCCATATATATGCATTAATATACTGTCAGTTCAGTTCAGTTCAGTTGCTCAGTCGTGTTTGACTCTTTGCGACCCCATGAATGGCAGCACGCCAGGCCTCCTTGTCCATCACCAACTCCCAGAGTTCACTCAAACTCATGTCCATCGAGTCGGTGATGCCATCCAGCCATCTCATCCTCTGTCGTCCCCTTCTCCTCCTGCCCCCAATCCCTCCCAGCATCAGAGTCGTTTCCAATGAGTCAACTCTTCGCATGAGGTGGCCAAAGTATTGGAGTTTCAGCTTCAGCATCAGTCCTTCCAATGAACACCCAGGACTGATCTCCTTTAGGATGGACTGGTTGGGTCTCCTTGCAGTCCAAGGGACACTCAAGAGTCGTCTCCAACACCAGAGTTCAAAAGCATCAATTCTTTGGTGCTCAGTTTTCTTTATAGACCAACTCTCACATCCATACATGACCACTGGAAAAACCATAGCCTTGACTAGACAGACCTTTGTTGGCAAAGTAATGTCTCTGTTTTTTAATATGCTATCTAGGTTGGTCATAACTTTCCTTCCAAGGAGTAAGAGTCTTTTAATTTCATGGCTGTAGTCACCATCTGAAGTGATTTTGGAGCCCCCCAAAATAAAGTCAGTCACTGTTTCCACTGTTTCTCCATCTATGTGCCATGAAGTGATGGGACCAGATGCCATGATCATAGTTTCCTAAATGTTGAGCTTTAAGCCAACTTTTTCACTCTCCTCTTTCACTTTCATCAAGAGGCTTTTTAGTTCCTCTTCACTTTCTGCCGTAAAGGTGGTGTCATCTGCATATCTGAGGTTATTGATATTTCTCCTGACAATCTTGATTCCAGCTTGTACTTCTTCCAGCCCAGCGTTTCTCATGATGTACTCTGCATATCAGTTAAATAAGCAGGGTGACAATATGCAGCCTTGACATACTCCTTTTCCTATTGGGAACCAGTCTGTTGTTCCATGTCCAGTTCTGACTGTTGCTTCCTGACCTGCATATAGGTTTCTCAAGAGGCAGGTCGATTGGTCTGGTATACCCATCTCTTTCAGAATTTTCCACAGTTTATTGTTATCTACACAGTCAAAGGCTTTGGCATAATTAATAAAGCAGAAATAGATGTTTTTCTGGAACTTTCTTGCTTTTTCAGTGATCCAGCAGATGTTGGCAAATTGATCTCTGGTTCCTCTGCCTTTTCTAAAACCAGCATAAACATCTGGAAGTTCATGGTTCATGTATTGTTGAAGCCTGGCTTGGAGAATTTTGATCATTACTTTACTAGTGTGTGAGATGAGTGCAATTGTGCGGTAGTTTAAGCATTCTTTGGGATTGCCTTTCTTTGGGATTGGAATGAACACTGACCTTTTCCAGTCCTGTGGCCGCTGCTGAGTTTTCCAAATTTGCTGACATATTGAGTGCAGCACTTTCACAGCATCATCTTTCAGGAGTTGAAAGGGCTCACCTGGAATTCCATCACCTCCACTAGCTTGTTCGTAGTGATGCTTTCTAAGGCCCACTTGACTTCACATTCCAGGATGTCTGGCTCTAGGTGAGTGATCACACCATCGTGATTACCTGGGTCATGGAGATCTTTTTTTGGTACAGTTCTTCTGTGTATTCTTGCCACTTCTTCTTAATATCTTCTGCTTCTGTTAGGCCCATATCATTTCTGTCCTTTATCTAACCCATCTTTGCATGAAATGTTCCCTTGATATATCTAATTTTCTTGAAGAGATCTCTATTCTTTCCCAGTCTATTGTTTTCCTCTATTTCTTTGCACTGATCACTGAGGAAGACCTTCTTATCTCCCCTTGCTATTCTTTGGAACTCTGCATTCAAATGGGAATATCTTTCCTTTTATCCTTTGCTTTTCGCTTCTCTTCTTTTCACAGCTATTTGTAAGGCCTCCTTAGACAACCATTTTGCCTTTTTGTATTTCTTTTCCATGGGGACGGTCTTGATCCCTGTCTCCTGTACAATGTCCAAACCTCTGTCCATAGTTCATCAGGCACTCTGTCTATCAGATTTAGTCCCTTAAATCTATTTCTCATTTCCACTGGATAGCCACAAGGGATTTGATTTAGGTCATACCTGAATGGTCTAGTGGTTTTCCCTACTTTCTTCAATTTAAGTCTGAATTTGGCAATAAGGATTTCATGATCTGAGCCACAGTCAGCTCCCAGTCTTGTTTTTGCTGACTGTATAGAGCTTCTCCATCTTTGGCTGCAAAGAATATAATCAGTCTGATTTCGGTGTTGACCATCTGGTGATGTCCATGTGTAGAGTCTTCTCTTGTGTTGTTGGAAGAGGGTGTTTGCTATGACACCATAATATACTGTATTAGCGTTTTTTTTTTTTTTTTTCTGACTTACTTTACTCTGGATAATAGACTCCAGTTTCATCCACCTTATTAGAACTGATACAGATGTGTTCTTTTCAATAGCTGAGTAATATTCCACTGTGTATATTTACCACAGCTTTCTTATCCATTCGTCTGCCGATGGACATCTAGGTTGCTTCCATGTCCTAGCTTTTATAAACAGTGTTGTGATAAACATTGGGGTAAACATGTCTCTTTCAGTTCTGGTTTCCTTGGTGTATATGCCCAGCAGTTGGATTGCTGTGTTGTATGGCAGTTCTATTTCCAGCTTTTTAAGGAATCTCCACACTGTTCTCCATAGTGGCTGTACTAGTTTGCATTCCTACCAACAGTGTAATAGGGTTCTCTTTTCTCCACACCCTCTCCAGCATTTATTGTTTGTAGACTTTTTGATAGCAGCCATTCTGACTGGCGTGAGATGGTACCTCATTGTGGTTTTGATTTGCATTTCTCTAATAATAAGTGATGTTGAACATCTTTTCATGTGTTTGTTAGCCATCTGTATGTCTTCTTTGGAAAGATGTCTGTTTAGTTCTTTAGCTTGTTTTTCGATTGGGTTGTTTATTTTTCTGATATTGAGCTGCATGAGTTGCTTTTATATTTTTGAGATTATTTGTCAGTTGCTTCATTTGCTGTTATTTTCTCCCATTCTGTAGGCTGTCTTTTCACCCTGCTTATAGTTTCCTTCATTATGCAATTGCTTTTAAGTTTAATTAGGTCCCAGTTGTTTATTTTTGCTTTTATTTCCATTACTCTGGGAGGTGGGTCATAGAGGATCTTGCTGATATTTATGTCAGAGAGTGTTCTGCCTGATTTCCTCTAGGAGTTTTATAGTTTCTGGACTTACATTTAGACCTTTAATCCATTTTGAGTTTATTTTTGTGTATGGTGTTAGAAAGTGTTCTCGTTTCGTGCTTTTACAGGTGGTTGACCAGTTTTCCCAGCACCACTTGTTAAAGAGATTGTCTTTTCTCCATTGTATATTCTTGCCTCCTTGGTCAAAGATAAGCTGCCATAGGTGCATAGATTTATCTCTTGGCATTCTGTTTTGTTCCATTGATCTATAATTCTGTCTTTGTGCTAGTGCCATACTGTCTTGATGACTGTAGCTTTGTAGTATAGTCTGAAGTCAGGCAGGTTGATTCCTCCAGTTCCATTCTTCTTTCTTAAGATTACTATGGCTATTTGCTTTGACTATTTGAGTCTTTTTGTATTTCCATACAAACTGTGAAATTATTTGTTCTAGTTCTCTGAAAAATACTGTTGGTAGATTGATAGTGATTGCATGGAATCTATAGATTGCTTTGGGTATATACTGATTTTCACTATAATGATTCTTCCAATCCATGAGCATGGTATATTTCTCCATCTATTTGTGTCTTCTTTGATTTCTTTCATCAGGGTTTTGTAGTTTTCTATATATAGGTCTTTTGTTTCTTTAGGTAGATTTATTCTTAAGTATTTTATTGTTTTCGTCACAATGGTGAATAGGATTGTTTCTTTAATTTCTCTGTTTTATCATTGTTAGTGTATAGGAATGCAAGGGATTTCTGTGTGTTAATTTTATATCCTGCAGCTTTACTTTTTGATTAGCTCTAGTAATTTTCTGGTGGTGTCTTTAAGGTTTTCTATGTAGAGGATCATATCATCTGCAAATAGTGAGAATTTTACTTCTTTTCCAATCCGGATTCCTTTTATTTCTTTTCTTCTCTGATTGCTATGGCTAAAACTTCCAAAACTATGTTGAATAGTAGTGGTGAGAGTGGGCACCCTTGTCTTGTTCCTGACTTTAGAGGAAATGCTTTCAATCTTTCACCTTTGAGGATAATGTTTGATGTGGGTTTATCATATATGGCTTTTATTGTGTTGAGTTATGTTCCTTCTATGCCTGCTTTCTAGAGAGTTTTTATCATAAATAGGTGTTGAATTTTGTCAAAAGCTCTCTCTGCATCTATTGAGATAATCATATCAGATGAAATAGACTTTGAAATAAAGACTGTGAAAAGAGACAAAGAAGGACACTGCATAATAATGAAAGGATAAATCCAAGAGGAAGATATAACAATTATAGATATATATGCACCCAACATAGGAGCACCTCAATACATGCAGTAAATGCTAACAAGTATGAAAGGGGAAATTAACAGTAACACAATAATAGTGGGAGACTTTAATACTCCACTCATACCTATGGATAGATCAACCAAATAGAAAATTAGCAAGGAAGCACAAGCTTTAAATGATACAATGGACCAGTTAGACCTAACTGATGTCTACAGTTTTTCTGATCACAATGCAGTAAGATTAGATATCAACTACAGGAAAAAAAAAAAAAAAACCTATTAAAAATACAAACATATGGAGGCTAAACAACACGTTTCTGAATAACCAACAAATCACAGAAGAAATAAAAAAGGAAATCAAAATATGCATAGAAACAAATGAAAATGAAAACACAACAACACAGAACATATGGGATTCAGTAAAAGCAGTGCTAAGGAGAAAGTTCATAGCAATACAAACTTACCTCAAGAAACAAGAGAAAAATCAAATAAATAACCTAACTTTACACCTAAATCAACTAGAAAAAGAATAAATGAAGAACCCCTGGGTTAGCAGAAGGAAAGAAATAATAAAAATTAGAGCAGAAATAAATGAAAAAAAAAAAAAAAAAGGAGACTCTAGGAAAAATCAACAAAACTAAATGCTGGTTCTTTGAGAAGATAAATAAAATAGACAATTAGCCAGACTTATCAAGAAAAAAAAGGGAGAAGAAGCAAATCAACAAAATTAGAAATGAAAATGGAGAAATCACAACAGACAACACAGAAATACAAAGGATCATAAGAGACTACAGTCAGCAAATATATGCGAATAAAATGGACAACTTGGAAGAAATGGACGAATTCTTAGAAAAGTGTAATCTTCAAAAACTGAAACAGGAAGAAACAGAAAATCTTAACAGACCCATCATAAGCATGGAAATCAAAAGTGTAATTAAAAAAAAAAAATCTTCAAACAAACAAAAGCCCAGGACCAGATGGCTTCACAGGTGAATTCTACCAAAAATTTAGAGAAGAGCTAACACCTATCCTACTCAAACTCTTCCAGAAAATTGCACAGGAAGGTAAACTCCCAAACTTATTCTATGAGGCCACCATCACCCTAATACGAAAACCAGACAATGATGCCACAAAAAAAGAAAACTACAGGCCAGTATCACTGATGAACATAGATGCAAAAATCCTCAACAAAATTCTAGCAAACAGAATCCAACAACATATGAAAAAGATCATACATCATGACCAAGTGGGCTTTATCCCAGGGAAGCAAGGATTCTTCAATATTCACAAATCAATCAGTGTGATACATCACATTAACAAACTGAAAGATAAAAAGGTCATGGACTCTTAAACTCCAGGAAGTCTTTTCCAAAACTTGTGCGTGAGAAGTGAGCTCAACTAGGGCAGGGTGTGGCTTCCTAAATGAAGTCAGGACTTTAGAGGGGAAGGCACTGTTCCTCTCAATTCCCTGGGGAGAATAACTGGGGTGGTGGTTTAAAAAATACTTTAACATAATTGCTAATAGGACTTGTTCTGTGTGGCAGGTTCTTGGGATGATTTTCTTTCCCTTTTCTCTTTCTATCTCTGCCTTTTCTTTCCCTTCCTCCCTCCCTCCCTTCCTTGCTTTTCTTCCTTTCTATCACTTTTTCTTTCTCCCCCTTTTCTCCTTCTCCTTTCCTCTCTCCTGCTTCCTTTCTCCCTCCTTCCTTCCATACCTCGTTTGTACGTTCCAAATTTTAATATTTATGATACTCGTATAATACAAAAGAATTAACAAAAAAAAACTTTTAAAAACACTGAAAGTTTCAGTCTTTAAATTTTCTGCTTTTAATCTTTCTTTTGGACAAAAAGGAAAATAAAAAATGAATCTCAAGCCCCGCAACAGGATCCTTTATTTCCTTGCTGGGAGCAGTAAGGCCCATTACAACAACTTCATAATAATGCAGTCTGTGATATTAATGTCTATCATTTGCCCTATGTTATAGGAAGAGAAGATAGAAAGATGGCTTATAAAACATGCCAGGGTCTTCCCAATGCCCTCAGGACTCCAGTATTCTTGCCTGGAAAATTCCATGGGCAGAGGAGCCTGGTGGGCTACAATCCATGGTGTTGCAAAGAGTCGGACATGACTGAGTGACTTTCACTCACTTCTTTATTTCATCTGCTTCTCTTAGGTCCATACCATATCTGTCCTTTATTGTGCTCATCTTTGCATGATATATTCCCTTAGTATCTCTAATTTTCTTGAAGAGATCTCTAATCTTTCCCATTCTATTATTTTTCTCTATATCTTTGCATTAATCACTGAGGAAGGCTTTCTTAATTCTCCTTGCTATTCTATGGAACTCTGCATTCAGATGGGTATATCTTTCCTTTTCTCCTTTGCCTTTAGCTTCTCTTCTTTTCTCAGCTATTTGTAAGACCTCCTCAGACAACCATTTTGCCTTTTTGCATTTCTTTTTCTTGGCGATGGTCTTGGTCGGTGCCTCCTGCACAATGTCATGAACCTCTGTCCATAGTTCTTCAGGCACTCTGTCTATCAGATCTAATCCCTTGAATCTATTTCTCACTTCCACTGTATAGTCATAAGGGGTTTGATTTAGGTCATATCTGAATGGTCCAGTGATTTTCCCTACATTCTTCAATTTATGTCTGAATTTTGCAACATGATCTGAGCCATAGTCTGCTCCCAGTCTTGTTTTTGATGACTGTAGAGAGCTTCTCCATCTTTGGCTGCAAAGAATGTAATCAATCTGCAAATCAGCAGCAAATCAATGACCATCTGGTGATGTCCATGTGTAGAGCTGTCTCTTGTGTTGGAAGAGGGTGTTTGCTATGACCAGTGCGTTCTCTTGGCAAAACCCCGTTAGCCTTTACCCTGCTTCATTTTGTACTCCAAGACCAAATTTGCTTGTTACTCCAGGTATCTCTTGACTTTCTACTTTTGCATTCCAGTCCCTATGATGAAAAGGACATTCTTTTTTTGGTGTTAGTTCTAGAAGTTCTTGTAGGTCTTCATAGAACCATTCAATTTCAGCTTCTTTGTAATTAGTGGTTATCAAGAAGAACAGCAAAGTGAAACAGTTATCTGGAAGAATTGCAAAGACTAAAGAAGTTTAGTGTATGGTGTTTGCATAATTGGGCTTCCCCGATGGCTTAGCGGTAAAGAATCTGCTGCAGTATAGGACATGTAGGCTTGATCCCTGGGTCACGAATATCCCCTGGATTAGGAAATGGCCACCAACTCAGCATTCTTGCCTGGAGAATTCCATGGACAGAGGAGCCTAGCCATCTATAGTCTATGGGGTGGCAGAGAGTCGGACATTACTGAGTGACTTTCACTGTGAATTTAAAGTGACTCCAACAACACTGAAATACAAAGGATCATAAGAGACTACTACCAGCAGCTCTATGCCAATAAAATGGACAACTTGGATGAAATGGACAAATTCTTAGAAAAGTATAACTTTCCAAAACTGAACCAGGAAGAAATAGAAGATCTTAACAGACCCATCACAAGCAAGGAAATCGAAACTGTCATCAAAAATCTTCCAGCAAACAAAAGCCCAGGACCAGATGGCTTCACAGCTGAATTCTACCAAAAATTTAGAGAAGAGCTAACACCTATCTTACTCAAACTCTTCCAGAAAATTGCAGAAGAAGGTAAGCTTCCAAACTCATTCTATGAGGCCACCATCACCCTAATTCCAAAACCAGACAAAGATGCCACAAAAAAAGAAAACTACAGGCCAATATCACTGATGAACATAGATGCAAAAATCCTTAACAAAATTCTAGCAAACAGAATCCAACAACATATTAAAAAAATCATACACCATGACCAAGTGGGCTTTATCCCAGGAATGCAAGGATTCTTTAATATCCACAAATCAATCAATGTAATACACCACATTAACAAATTGAAAGATAAAAAGCATATGATTATCTCAATAGATGCAGAGAAAGCCTTTGACAAAATTCAACACTCATTTATGATTAAAACTCTCCAAAAAGCAGGAATAGAAGGAACATACCTCAACATAATAAAAGCTATATATGACAAACCCACAGCAAGCATCACCCTCAATGGTGAAAAATTGAAAGCATTTCCCCTGAAATCAGGAACAAGACAAGGGTGCCCACTCTCACCACTACTATTCAACATAGTGTTGGAAGTTCTGGCCACAGCAATCAGAGCAGAAAAAGAAGTAAAAGGAATCCAGATAGGAAAAGAAGAAGTAAAACTCTCACTGTTTGCAGATGACATGATCCTCTATATAGAAAACCCTCAAGACTCTACCAGAAAATTACTAGAGCTAATCAATGAATATAGTAAAGTTGCAGGATATAAAATTAACACACAGAAATCCCTTGCATTCCTATATACTAACAATGAAAAAACAGACAGAGAAATTAAGGAAACAATACCATTCACCATTGCAACAAAAAGAATAAAATACTTAGGAGTATATCTACCTAAAGAAACAAAGGACCTATACATAGAAAACTATAAAACACTGATGAAAGAAATCAAAGAGGACACAAACAGATGGAGAAACATACCGTGTTCATGGATTGGAAGAATTAATATTGTCAAAATGGCTATTCTACCCAAAGCAGTCTATAGATTCAATGCAATCCCTATCAAGCTACCAACGGTATTTTTCACAGAACTAGACCAAAGAATTTCACAATTTGTATGGAAATACAAAAAACCTCGAATAGCCAAAGTAATCTTGAGAAAGAAGAATGGAGCTGGAGGAATCAACCTGCCTGACTTCAGACTCTACTACAAAGCCACAGTCATCAAGACAGTATGGTACTGGCACAAAGACAGAAATATAGATCAATGGAACAGAATAGAAAGCCCAGAGATAAATCCACGAACCTATGGACACCTTATCTTTGACAAAGGAGGCAAGGATATACAATGGAAAAAAGACAACCTCTTTAACAAGTGGTGCTGGGAAAACTGGTCAACCACTTGTAAAAGAATGAAACTAGAACACTTTCTAACACCATACACAAAAATAAACTCAAAATGGATTAAAGATCTAAATGTAAGACCAGAAACTATAAAACTCCTAGAGGAGAACATAGGCAAAACACTCTCCGACATAAATCAAAGCAAGATCCTCTATGACCCACCTCCCAGAATATTGGAAATAAAAGCAAAACTAAACAAATGGGACCTAATGAAACTTAAAAGCTTTTGCACTACAAAGGAAACTATAAGTAAGGTGAAAAGACAGCCCTCAGATTGGGAGAAAATAATAGCAAATGAAGAAACAGACAAAGGATTAATCTCAAAAATATACAAGCAACTCCTGCAGCTCAATTCCAGAAAAATAAATGACCCAATCAAAAAATGGGCCAAAGAACTAAACAGACATTTCTCCAAAGAAGACATACAGATGGCTAACAAACACATGAAAAGATGCTCAACATCACTCATTATTAGAGAAATGCAAATCAAAACCACAATGAGGTACCATTACACGCCAGTCAGGATGGCTGCTATCCAAAAGTCTACAAGCAATAAATGCTGGAGAGGGTGTGGAGAAAAGGGAACCCTCTTACACTGTTGGTGGGAATGCAAACTAGTACAGCCGCTATCGAAAACAGTGTGGAGATTTCTTAAAAAACTGGAAATAGAACTGCCATATGACCCAGCAATCCCACTTCTGGGCATACACACTGAGGAAACCAGATCTGAAAGAGACGCATGCACCCCAATGTTCATCGCAGCACTGTTTATAATAGCCAGGACATGGAAGCAACCTAGATGCCCATCAGCAGATGAATGGATAAGGAAGCTGTGGTACATATACACCATGGAATATTACTCAGCCATTAAAAAGAATTCATTTGAACCAGTCCTAATGAGATGGATGAAGCTGGAGCCCATTATACAGAGTGAAGTAAGCCAGAAAGATAAAGAACATTACAGCATACTAACACATGTATATGGAATTTAGAAAGGTGATAACGATAACCCTATATGCAGAACAGAAAAAGAGACACAGAAATACAGAACAGACTTTTGAACTCTGTGGGAGAATGTGAGGGTGGGATATTTCAAAAGAACAGCATGTATGCTATCTATGGTGAAACAGATCACCAGCCCAGGTGGGATGCACGAGACAAGTGCTCCGGCCTGGTGCACTGGGAAGACCCAGAGGAATCGGGTGGAGAGGGAGGTGGGAGGGGGGATCGGGATTGGGAATACATGTAAATCCATGGCTGATTCATATCAATGTATGACAAAACCCACTGGAAAAAAATAAATAAAAAAAAAAAAAAAAAATAAAGTGACTCCAGTCAGAATGGTTGTGTGTTTTTCTCCAACTTGTTCAGCTCCTTGGGGCATCTGGTTCAGGGTCTCTCAAAAAGCTGTGATCAAGATGTTGGCCAAGGGTTATCTTTCTGCTTCAAGGTCTCACTGGACTGCAATCAAGGTGTTAGATGGGCTGCATTCTGGATGCTCAATTGGAGTAGAGTCCACTTCCAAGCTGTCAACTTTTAGCAGAATTTATTTCCTTATGGCCGTAGGACTGCAAATTTCCGGATTTTTGTTTGTTTGTATCTTTGCTGGCTGGAGGCCATTCCCAGCTCCAAGAACATGTGTGAAGCTTCCTCCCATGTGGCTCTCTCTGTAGGCGGCTGTCAACATAGTTTGTTTCTTCAAGGCCAGTAGGAAAGTGGAAGTACGTCTGCTAGCAAAACACCTTAAATAATACAGCCTAATAATTGGTGTGACATTCCAACACTTTTGTCATATAGCATAGTGTATTCATGGGAATGATGATATCACCTTTTCCATATTCTGTTAGAAGTGAGTCACAGGTTCTGCCCACACTGAAGGGGAAGAGATTACACAATCCCAGAGGTAGGGATCACAGAGTCACTTTAGAGTCTGCCTACTGCAGCATCCTAGTCCCAATACCTGATACGCAGTAAGCCACACTGAGTAAATATTATTTTTTAAACAAAACTTACCGAGCTCTTATTCTGAGTCAGAAACTGCTGTAAGCACTTTAAAAATATTAATCCCCACAGCAACCCTAGTAGGTAGGTGTTAACATTTTCCCCATTTTACAGATTAGGGGGTAAGGGACAGAGACATCAAGTAACTCAGTTCAAGGTCATTTAATTAAATAACTAAATGGGACTCAAACTCATGCTCATTGGCTTCAGAGTCCATATTCTTACCTATTATGCTAAGTAACCAAAAACAAAGTGAATGAATAAATGAATGCTATTGAGAGATACAAGAAATAGTTACCCAGCAGCTCTGAGAACCAACTAAGTTTTGAAGCTGCATTTTGTAGTTCAAGTTTGATGCCATGCCAGTTGATACTATCAGAGAGTTTTATGATTTTAGGTCTTTTTTTCTATTAATATTAAGTAACACAGGTGGAGATGTGAAGACTGGAACAAAAAAATGTGAGGAACTTCTACTGTGCCTGAGGTTTCCTGGAAGTGACATGCCATTTTTATCTTTTCCTTAAAGATATTACCTGGAAGATATAAAGTAAATTTCAGCTATAGTAGGTTCATAAGGAAAGAACAGGTGACTAGGAGATACCTCCAACAAGAATAATACTGTCCCTTGTGTTTGTCATTTACATTGAGTTAAGAGGCATAAGAAGACAATGACCAGATAGGTGGTGAGACAGGTTTAGACCAAAACATGTTACAGTTCTGGTTTTGGTGCTGGCCAGATGCCATTCTAGGCTAAGTTTCTCTGGAATTTCCCCTGGGGACAGCCCCACTGTGCATTAGAAATATCAGTCAAGTGGCCTTTCAAGAGTGGGCATTAAATTGACCTCTCAGAATGGTAGAGAGCCATTTGGCTTGAAGAGATACTCCAGACATTTATTATGGCGATTGATGTTTTTAGTGACTGGATTATTTTTCCATTCATTAGATCCAGAAAAACCCTGTTATACAACAATAGGCTTCCAATACTGGTTCCACTTCTTAACTCTAGGGGGGAGTTATTTATTTGTTTATTCATTCATTCATTCATTCATTTATTGGCTCTGCTGCACGGTACGCAGGATCTTAGTTCCCTGATCAGGGATCGAACCCGTGCCCCTTGTAGTGGAAGCGTGGAGTCTTCCACTGGACTGCCAGGGAGGTCTCATTGTTTCCTTTTCTATGAATTAAGGGAGATGGACCAGACAATCTCTGGCTAACAGCACTGGAAGGGAATTTAAACTCCATTCTCCCACACCATAACAGGCTACTCAATTTGGAGTCCTGAGGCTGTGCACCTCTGTAAGTATCACACACCAACACTCTCATCTACTCTCTCCAGGTTCATTTCTTTCTGTTATTTATTTACCTCCTAGATTATAGTCAGTTTAGAGGGACTGTACTTTGAGTTAAAAAAACAAAACATTTAGCAGGGTGTATTCGTTATTTCACAATATTTCAAAACACACCCTGAACTACAGAAAATTTAGAGAGTGGGAGGAGTGATGAGCTAAGTCAGGATGATTCCAAGTGAGAATGAAGTGTTCAAGTCCTAGGAAACTGGCAACAGGAAAGTTAGAGCCCTAACTCCTCTACTGCTCATTTGTTTGTCTCTTGGAAACAGTGATCTAATGATATGCTCAGACTTGGCTTCAAACTGAGCCTTGAGCTAAGCCAGAGGCTCCTAGTGATCTGATAAACTGCTGGGAAATAACCTTGGTCCTTTCAGTTGTTCAATGGCCTTGCTGAGGCCATCCTGTTCAGGACAGTGAAGGGAGGACTCTGGTGTATGCTCGCTAATACCAGCCCACTGTCTGAAAAGCCTGCGTGGGTCCTCACTCACTGTACAACAATAGGAAGTATGGACAGGCTGGCACATATCTGACATGACCGCAGGGAAAAATAAGCAAGCAAATAGCCTCTATAGTTATGAAGTAACACATCTGCTTTTCTAAAATTAAAAATATATATTCTCTTAAATGTCAAACAATTTTCACTTTAGTAAATTTAGGAAAAAAGCACCCCATAGTCACCAAAATCCCATTGTCCCTAAAAGATAAAACATAAGACCTTCTTTTGACTTCTGAATTTTTGAATGTGTGTGATAATAGCCCATTTAAAACACCTCTCTTCTGAGTTCACAGTTTATTTAGTACCATCTTCTACACAGATCTCTTGCCTGCTAAGTTCTCTGAGTACAAATCCCTTGGTTTCTTCTGCTGAGCAGGCATCAAGTGTTGCCAGGATGAACACAAATAACCGTCTCGTCTTCAGCCTAGGCTGAAAACCTAGGGGTAGCCTTTGTAGAGAGTGAGGCTTCTCACCTCCTAGCTCTCTCTAAAACTCTATTGAATGCATGTCCTTTTAAGAAATGTCTTCATTTCTCTATTCTCTCTCTCTGAGCTCTGAAATCCTTCACGTGTGCATTCACCATGGCACTTATGGCCCCCTGGCTTAGAAAAGGAATCTCTCCCCCACGCTTACTTTTGCACTATATATTCCCTGGAGACCCAGACACCCTAGCTTTTGATTCCCCATGGTTTCTATCACAAGGACCCGCACAGAACTACCTAATAAACATATTCTCAAGAAGCGCCTGTTTGTTCTTGATTGAATGCTGAAAAAAATGTGTCAGTTTGTTCTTAAGAGAATAGTTCAACCCCAGGGACAGGCATATAAAATATCCAGGGGTTCCAGGCCATTCCCCACTCTGCACATGTTCCCACACCCCTCATCTAAGCCTACTGTTTTCAACTGGAAGGTTGAGAATTAGAGAAAAACACTTTCCTAGCATTATTCCTGTCCCAGGGGAGTACAGCTGCCACTCAGAACAGCACTGTGTGGTATCTACAGCTTCCCAAGTGATGTGGTTTTCCCACCTGGTGGAGGAGCTTGTGACAGAGTCTCTCATCCTTGATCCTTTCTTCCAGGGTTGAGTGCTCCACGGGATAAAGATTTTCTTTTGGGCTGACAATAACGACCCACCATTAGTTGTATTCTAATTTTTTGAACTTTAAAATTTGTATGTAATTTCAGCCTTATGGACAAATTGTTGAGCAGTATAAAGTTTCATATACCTGTTACGGAAATTCACTAACTGATAGCTCAGCCCCCGCCCCAAATACACAGTTCTCCCACATATGCACATGCATCTATGCCAATTTCTGTATTGGGATGAATAATCATGAGTTCATGCTAAGTTCAGTTCCAGTCTTCACTTAAGAGGTTATTCTAGTCTCACTCCCTTTCCATATTTGTAATTAGCTCACATGAGTGTGGTAAAAACTAAAGACTTTATAGGGCTTCTTTGGTGATCCAGTGGTTAAGGATCTACCTTCCAATGCATGGGATGTGGGTTCGATACCTGGTTGGGGAACTAAGATCCTGCGTGCTGCGGGACAACTAGAGCGAAACCTCCAAGCCTCAAGTAGCGAGCCCTCAAGCTCTAGAGCCTCTGTTCTGCAACAAGAGAAGCCCGCACGAACCAACGAAGAGCCCTCGCACCATAGCGAAGACCCAGCAATGCCAAAATTTTTAAAAAAGACGCCGTGTGCTGCAATGAAAGATTCTGCATGCCCAACCAGAACTGAGGGTAGCCAAACAAATAAATAAATAAAAATAAATATTTTTAAAAAGAAAAATATCTTTGAACAAGACTCTATAGTAGTGTCTGGAGTATTATAGGCAGTCTATTAATTTTAGATGACTGAATGAAGAGAAAAATCATTATTAAAGAGTTCATTTATTTAAAAAAAAAAAGGTAGAACTAGTCCCAACACAAGTGTTTCAAATGAACTATTGTAAACATTAATGGGAGCAATTTTGTTCTTAGTTATGAAAGGTTTAAGAGAAATGTTCTTTATAGTATCAGAGATCCAAACAATGAAAGGTTTTCCAAATGATGAGTATATCAAGGTTTCCAGGACCTGACAGCATGTGCACTCATATAAAAATTACAATTTATTTAGTATTTACTCTGTTCTACCTTGTGTTATTGTATTGACTGATTTAGTTCTCACAACAACCCTAAGGGGCATTTTTATTATTGTCTATATTTTATAGATAAGAAAACTGATCAGTAAGAGTTAATCAACTTGCCGAAGATTCCAAGCAATAAAGAAGTTGGAATTCTGTCTGTAGATGTCATGTTCATAACCATTTATACTATAAATCAAACAAATGGATGACATTCTGGGATAATGAAAGATAGAATATTCAACCTCCTGAATGTATTACTACCAGCAGTACTTATCTGGTGTAAATTTTTCTGTTACTTAATGCAGTGGAAATGTTGAAATTGATAAAATTAAAAGGTATTTTCACTTAAGGAGGCAGAAGAAAGGCACCTAAGTAGCTGAATTTCTGTCAGGTGTTTTGTTAAATCTAGATGTTTTGGTATTTCAACATATTGGACTTCTTGCAAAGGCTGTGCCGCACATAAACACAGCTTTTATATGCCAAACATGTAATCTGCAGGGCACATCCACACAAAGATATATGGTACACACCCAATTATAAACAGTTGCACTGCCTTGGAGGGCCTTGGAGGTCAGCCAGCCCAAAGACCATTTTCCTGTCATATATGGAGGCCCAGGCAGGTTAAGACCACAGTCACACAAAGCTGATGTGGGGGCTGTCTCAATGGCGCGCTTTTCATTTCCTCGGGCTACCTAATACATTTGCTTGCATTTCCTATTTGTGTGTGCTTATTTATGCAAAAGTAAATGGGCCTGCTTCACGTGCTTGGAACGTAAACCACGATTAAACAGAAAAGACGGTCAGGGCCCTGCCTATCTGGCCAGCTCGAGACGAAACAGCAGCCCCAGGTCAGAGGGCCCGCCAGGCCCGCCCCTGGTGTTCCGCGCTGAGACGCTGGCCGACGCGCTTTCGCAATCCTCCGAGTGGGAGGTCGGAAATCCGCCACCCGATGACACAGCTCCCGGACTAACTCTGCGGTCCATTTCGGGAAAGGGGGGGAACGCCCCGAGCCGCGGGGCCACTGGGCTGACTAGGAGCCACGGGAGGGGCCCTCGAGGGACAACGCGGTGAAGCCAGGGCGCTTACAACCTGGCCGCTATAGCTTCCACGGGCCTCGGGCCTCTGCCCTCAATCCGACGCAAAGGACACCGCTCCCGGCCTGGGCCCTGGGGGGCGGGGCCGCTTGCTGACAGGACCCCCGCGCTGTCCCCATTGGCCCGGAGGATGAGTGACGCGGAGGCCCCGCCCCGCCTCCCCGGCGCTCCTCCCCGCGCCCTCCGTGTCGCCTGCGCTCAGGGAGCTGACGTGTCGGGGTGGGTGGTTGCGGCCCCTCCCCGCGCGGCAGCCACTCGTCGCGGAGACGGAGGGGCGGGGTGGCCGGGGCCGGCGCTCCCCCTGGCCCCAGCTCCCGGCCCGCCCCGCCGCCCCGGCCCCCCGGATGAAGGTATATATTAGGAGCTGGCGCTGGACGCAGATGAGTGGCCGCGCCGAAGGAGCCGGAGCCGGGCGGAGCTGCGGTGGCGCCGAGAAAGGTGAGGGGCGCCCAGCCCAGTCGCTGTCTCCTTCTCCCGCCATCCTGCGGTAGACGGCGGGATTCGGGACCTGGGGCGGTCGGGGGCCTGGTGCCACCAGGCCACGCACACGCTTCCAAGGCCTCGCGCGCGACGTGGACACGCGGTGCACGTACGTGCACAGAGCCGGCGTCCGGGCACACGCGGAAGAGCCCGCCTCCTGTGCCCCGCGGCGCTTCTCAGCCTCGGCTACCTGGCCGGGAGCGCTGGCGTGAGGGGCCCCAGTGGGCATGGTCTGGAATCGGGGGCTTGTCGTGCCGTTGGGCGTGGAGCCTCACCTGGACCTGGGACGGGGGCCTTGAGGTTCTCAGCAAGGGACTTGGGCCAAGCTTGGGGTGGGATCCTACAGTGGGGAGAAGTCGTTGGAACTGTCCCGTGGGAGCGAGTTGGGGTGTCTTGAATATATGAGGAAAAGACTCTGAAAGCGTTGACAGTACACTAAGGATTCGAGATACCTGTGGAAGACGTCAGATGGACAAAACCTACCTGTCACTTTTGTTTTAATACTGGTAATGGGAGAGGGTTGAAATTTCTGGCTGTTCCCTGGCTTGGCCAAGCAGAAAGATGGGATTGGAGGGTTTAGAGCACACATGTGCTGAACATATGGTTTCCTGAAGATTTTATTAAGTTTGGCCTGACCCGTATATTTATTTGTACGTGGCTTATGATATCTGAAACCAGGTAATAGTGATTATGATACTAAGCATATGTTGTTACGTAGTGCCTTTAGTTTAAGGTCTTTCTGGTGAAATCAGGAAAGTGAAGGCAGTTTCTATTCCTTCACTGTTGCAGAACTGTCTCGCCTAGCTAAGGCTAAAAAAGATTTAATATGCTATGCTCTGAAGTATTTATAGGATTCGATGGTTATGGCCCCTCCTGTTTTTCTAAAGGTTTGAGAGGTTTACTTACCAATTTGGGAGGCATAATATAGCAGCAGAAATAGGAGTAGAAAGGAAAGCAGAAAAGGAGCTTGAAGTACTAGATAGCTTTTATTCCTGCCTGCATGTGTTTAGTCGGTCAGACTCTTTGGGACCCCATGGACTGTAGCCCACCAGGCTCCTCTGTCCATGGAATTTTCCAGGCAAGAATACTGGAGTGGGTTGCCATTTCCTACTCCAGGGATTCTTCCCAACCCAGGGATTTAACCTGTGCCTCCTACATTGGCAGGCAGATTTTTCACCCCTGAGCCATCTGGGAAGGCCAGGTATCTTTTATGCTAGGATTTAAATTCCAATAAAGGTATATTTGCTTCCCTCATAGCTCAGTTGGTAAATCATGTGCCTGCCCTGCAGGAGACCCAGGTTCAATTCCTGGGTCGGGAAGATCCCCTGGAGAAGGAAATGGCAACCGACTCCAGTATTCTTGCCTGGAGAATCCCATGGATAGAGGAGCCTGGCGGGCTACAGTCCATGGGGTTGCAAGAGTCAGACACGACTTGGTGACTAAACCACCACCAAACCACCACCATCAAAGGTATATTTGATAATGGTGGACTAGTACAAATATGTCATTGTTACTGATGCATTGGTATGGGCATATAGGAGATTTTGTCATAATTTATAGATCTTCAACTTTTTCAGATTTGGTTGTCAAAATAAAATTCCAATCTAGTCTCTTATTCACTACTGCTTACCATTACACACCTGCACACACCTCTTGTCAGAATTAATGGAGGAAGTGCTGCACTTTTTGTGGCGTGAAGGCGGTTCTATCCGGCCCATCCTGTGAAGCTCCTCTCCTGCTGTCCTGGATGTGTCCTTCCTTTTCCGTGATGGCGTATGAACTTACTTGCACAGTGAGTCAGATATGAGAACATCAAATGTGTCTATTTTTCTGAATGAAGAAAGTCCAGATTACTTCTTTTTCTTGCCGTCTCTCTGTTTTACACACACACACATATACACACATAGACATGTACATGAAGATAACGAAGTCTTTTTCTCCTGAGAGGCAATACAGCATGATGGTTAAGAGCATGCAGTTAGGAGTCAGGCTGTCAGGATCTGAGCCCTAACTCTACCACTCTCCTGGTTTTGGACTGTCGGCAAGTTATCTCTGTGGCTCAGCTTCGTCCTCTGTAGAGTAATCGCAATCACAGTACCTAAGGGTTGTTTTGAGGGTTAAGTGAACAGCTGTCTATAAAGCAGTTAGAACTGTGTTTCTGTATATCTTAGTGTTTGTTGTTATTGCCCCTTCAGGGGACACCCAGATGTAGGTTTTCTCAACCTGAGATCGTAAATGGTGTTTGATGTTTAATAGTCTTCATCATGTAGGGAGGATTATTAATCCCACTTTACTGGCAAAAGGGAACAGGGAAAATAAGCAGTTTAACTGAACTGCAGAATTTTGCTCTGAACTACATTTTACTCTTCTTAGAGGAGAAGATAGTTGGCTTTTTCCTTGGTAACTAGAGTTACCAAAAGTTTGGTAACTTTGGTAACTTTCTTTTCCTCCGTCCTTTATATCTAAGTAAAGTAATTATAATGCAGTGATGATTCTTTACCGTATGTCTCAAATTATCCTTCTCCCTTTATTTCCTCGGCAACAAATTCTGGTTCCTCTGTGGTTTCTCATGCCTGCGGATGACTTTTAACTTGTTTTCCTGCTTCTAGTTGCCTCTCCTGACCATCTCTTTTGTGCCATGCTCTTTTCTCTCATTTCTCTAAAGCATGGTGGCCCGGCCGTGTTAATAATCTGTGTTGGCTTCCTTTTACTCACTCGGTTAGATCTGAATTGCTTAGTTTTCAGGGCTCTTCGCACGTTAGCCCTACCTTAAATCATTTCCCGTCATTCTACATAAAACTTTAACTTTCTTGCCTCTCTCTGTCCTGTTCGTGTTTACTCCTCGTGGACACCAGGCTCTCCTTATTTCCTTGTTGTTGCTGTTTTTAGTCACTAAGTCATGCCCAGCTTTTTTGGACCCTGGGTGCTGTAGCCCGCCAGGCTGCTCTATCCCTGGGGTTTCCTACGAAGAATACTGCATTGGGTTGCCATTTCCTTCCACGTCTCATGCTTGGCAGATGGATTGTTACCATTGAGCCACTTGGCCCGCTTATTTCCCAATCTTATCTATATAATCTGTTCAACCCTTGAGGCATCCTGCTTCCTTTGTGAACCCTTTCTGAACAATGCCTGTCTTCTCTTGCATTTATCTGTATTAGGTGAGTAGACTAAATATTTCCCCTCATTCTCTTTTTATTGTCTGCAGTTTAACATTTTGCTGGATTATCGTGGAATACTCTTAAAAACCAAAAAAAAAAAAAGAATTACAAAAAAAAAAATAATAATAAAAAAAAGCATTGTCTTATCTCTTTTGATTGTTTTGTGTATATTGCTTGTCCTTTAGGGTTCAATTCTTAGTAAAGATGGTGGACTTATTCCTTCTTTGCAGAAGTTGCTTTGAGATAAAATTGTATTTTTTATGACTGTGTTTCTGTCTCCTTGATATTGTTGTATTCTGAATTCTCTGTTTCTGTTCTTAGAGATAAAAGGAGAAAGGTTGAAAATATTAAACAGTTAGGTATTCTTTCAGTAGTAGTTTAGTGGTCAGAGGAGTGTAAAGAGGCAACTAGAGCCTTAGAATCAGACTGCCTATATTCGCACCTCAGCTCCACGAGTCAGCTGGGTTGCTTTGCTTCTCTGTGCCTTGGTCTTCTCACCTGGAAAGTAATGATAATAGTAGTATTTGTGTCATGTGTGTGTGTTCAGTTGCTCAGCCATGTCCACCTCTTTTGCGACCCCATGGACTTTAGCCTGCCAGGCTCCTCTGTCCATGATGTTTTCCAGGCAAGACTACTGGAATGCGTTGACATTTCCTATTCCAGTAAACAGGGTAAAACACTTCATTAGGTTAGCATAAAATTTAAGTTATGTCTTTCTTTGGTTTATTTCTTGTTTTCTACATCAGTAAATATTTATGTTAGGTTTCAAGTTGGCCAGGGCCCCGGGATAGCCAAAAATAAATCACTGTATAACAGGCAAAGATCAAGGGCCATGTGTGCTGTGCTGTGCCTAGTCGCTCAGTCGTGTCTGACTCTTGGCGACCCCATGGACTGTAGCCCGCCAGGCTCCTCTGTCCATGGGATTTTCCAGGCGAGAATCCTGGAGTGGGTTGCCATTTTCTTCTGCAGGGGATGTTCCTGACACAGGGATTGAACCTGTGTCTCTTGCGTCTTCTGCATCACCAGGTGGATCCTTTACTACTGCAGCACCTAGGAATAGAGTTGTTGAAAATAAAATGAGACCACGTAAGCAAAGTACTTGGTGCAGTGCCTGGTATATAAGAATAATTAGCATTGTCTTACAAGGTTGGTCTCTTATGAGTATGATCATGATGGAAAAGCAAAATTTCCTTAACATCAAGTGTTTAATTATTATTATTTTTTATTTTACTAAAAAAATTTTTTTTGGCCGTGTTGTGCTGCTTGTGGGATCTTACTTGCCCTAGCAGTGAAAGCATTGAGTCTTAACCACCAGGGAACTCTCCAGGTTTTTTTTTTTTAATGTACTTGTTTTTAACAGGAGGAATGTCTTTGGGTTGAACTCTGACCTGCTGTTGGCTCCTTTTCTCTTTCAGTTTTACAGGTGCAGAAATTACACCTCCATTATCACAAAACTTGGCCACTCAAGCATTATGAATGTCAATGACCTCAAACTCAGGTTGTCCAAAGCTGGGCAGGAACACCTGCTGGACTTCTGGGATGAGTTGGAGGAGGCGCAACAGGTAGAACTTTATGCGGAGCTCCAGGCCATGAACTTCCAGGAGCTGAACTTGTTTTTCCAAAAGGCGATTGAAGGATTTAACCATTCCTCCCAGCCAGAGAAAGTAGATGCGCGGATGGAACCTGTACCTCGAGAGGTGTTGGGCAGTGCTACCAGGGATCAAGATCAGCTGCAGGCCTGGGAAAGTGAAGGTACTAGCCTGGAAAGATTTGCCGTTAAGGTTTTTTATGAGATACACCATTTAATGGATTTAAATCCACTAAAGTAACTTGAGTCGCATCATTAACATTTTGACTTCCTTAAGACCTTAAACCAGGTGACTGATCCGGAAGTGACAGATTGTGTGACCAGGACACTGGTGGCTCCTGTCGCCAGTCCCTCCCTTCTCTCTTCATTTCTGGTGCCTCAGTTCAGCCTCGGTCGTGTCTGACTCTTTGTGACCCCATGAACCACAGCACGCCAGGCCTCCCTGTCCATCCCCAACTCCCGGAGCCCACCCAAACCCATGTGCCTAGTTCGTGGCTTTTCTCATTCAGGTCCAGAATTAACTCCTGTCTCTTTCCTTTCTCACTATCTGTACTACTATTAGACTTCCTTTCCTGGAGCACAAGCTACATGTTTCAGTTTATGCCGGCTTATTCCGAAAACCTTCCCTCACCCAGTCCTAGCTTGTATATCTAGTCTTGTCTTTTATGTTTCTCTCTGAGTCTACTGCCCCACACATTTCAGCTGGAACCCATAATTCGTCTTTCTCTGAACACTCTGTTAGGCCCTTCCTGCCTTTGCTGGTGCTTGTCCTTAGCTGCGTCTGGCCTTTGCACCTTCTCTGTGTGACTGGGTCTCCTTGTGAGGCTACCCGTCTCCTGGAGCTGTGTAGAGCGCTGGTTCATTCTCCATGGTTCATCACACGTACCATTTGGTCCCTCACCCCTTTTTCAGTGTCCCAGACTGGAGTTATTTGTCCACACTTTTCTTTCATTCTTTCTTATAATAAGGGTTGTCTATGTCTGTCTTCACTGGCACAACGTAAACTTTTAAAGAGCAGCCCATGTCCTAGTTGTCTGTATATATCCACAGTATTTAGAACAGCATTTTGCAGTTATAAGTTGGTTGATAAATGTTTCCCGAATTACTCCAGTGCTCAGTGCTTTTTTCCTCTAAAGCATGTCATAAAATCTGTCCCCATAACAAGTACTAATGAATGCTTTTGAAAATGGTAAAATAACTAAAATTTAGTTTTTCTTTCGGTGGGGTTAAGAACTGTGGTTTTTATAATCTACTACTCTGTAAGTACAAGTGACTAAATATTACAGCCCAGGCCCTTGAGTATTTGTCCATGCTTCTTGGCACATCTGGACCTTATTTCCTCAGCTGTAGAAAGAACAGCCTGGACTAATACTTTTCTTTCCTTTTTAAAAAAAATTACTTTATGGCAAAAATATTAATAAAGTAACAGCAATAACTGTAAAGAAGTTGCTGATAACCTCATCATATTTATGTTTTTATTTGCCCACATTGCCACCTAGTAGTTGGTGATATACATATTTACTTTTATAGTATGATTTATATCCTGTATTCACACTACACTGTGGCTATTTTTATTTTGTCTTTTGCTCTTTGGCACTCTCTGCATCTTCCCAGAAAAGAAACATAACTACCATTATCAACCTTCTCTACCATTATCTTCATGTCTTTCTCTGGGCTTATAGATTTACTCTTTTTCAAACTGTATTCCAAAGACCTCTAGGGTTTTGACTGCTGGTGAGACTGTTTGATGTGGGAAGGGCAGGAACAGATGCTAAACAGATAGGTCTCCAACCCCTTCATGTCCCCACTCCAAGAGCAGTTCTGCTTTGACTTATTTTGATACATAGATAAAGCTCAACACCTGAGATCTTATTTAAAAGGGCTTGGAAATTTAAAATATTGAAATAATTGGATGATCTTCAGGGAGGGCCCTTTCAGATTTTAAAATGTTTGTTAGTGTCTAATGTAACTTCTCACTTAGAACAGGCTCGGCCACTAAGCTGTGAGAGTGACTCGCAGACGGGTCCTTCTGAATGGAGGACTGTGGTGACACTGACCCTCACTGACTTGGGATTCATTAATCCTCCTCTCCCTCCCTGGGTTTCAGAAAGGCTTCTACTTCAGACCAAAAGCCACACAAGGCCTTTTCTTACCCTCTGGTATGCCAGCTGCCTATATTTCTCCTTGTGGTTTTATGGGGGTAAAGTCTTAGAATTAACTCTTTGGAAAGATAAACTTTGACCTTGTATAATGGGGACCATGAGCAGCAATGAAGACTTATACTTTGTGCCTTCACTGTGGTCTTTTTGTTGGAATCTATGGAACAAGCCCAGTGACCTTTCATTTAAATTAAAATGTGGAATGGTTACAAGCAAGTCTAGTATAAGAAAGTACAAAGCAAACTTCCTTTTGGCTTACTGTCAAGGGAGCAATAGGTAATTGTGGCTTCAGCAGTAGGGGTGGAGAAGGAGACTTTGGAACAGACGTTACATCCTCTTCCCTTAGAAACTACCATATGTGTGAAAATTCATAACAAAATGAAGTTTCTTCAGTAAGTTATCTAAGGAAAGAGAGTTCCATTGCAAAGATTAGGATGCTTTATTTCAGACGGTAGGAGATTACTGATAATTGTATCAAAGACACCCGGACCCCAACCTCCGCACCCTTGCTGCCCCTGCCCCATCCCAGGGCCCCAGGACAGGGAAAGTAAAAGCATTCTATAGTAATTTCAAAGTGTCTGGTGACTACTGACATCAGACATTTTAAACACCTAGGGTGGAAAATTCTTGCTGAAGGATGAATACGTAAGTGACCACTGTGGCCCTTACTGAAGAGAGTTCTTGTTTTAATTTAATCTTGAAGCACAGAAAATGAAATGTAGAGGAGTCTGAAAAATCTCTATCTTATAAAACTCAGATCTTGGGATCGGGATTGGGAATACATGTAAATCCATGGCTGATTCATATCAATGTATGATAAAACCCACTGGAAAAAAAAAAAAAAAAAAAACTCAGATCTTAAGAGAATTTAGAAGCTTCGATGAGAATGTTACTTTAGAAAGGATACTTACTCAGGAAAAATATATTTGCTTAAAAAATTCCATTCTTTATTAAAAGCAACCCATGCTTAAACTGAACACAAAGCAATCTTCTAACTTTATGTATTAGTAGTCAGTATTAGCCTTTTTTTTGCCTATGAGACATTAAAAAACTAATTTATATAGCATTGTGGTAGAAAAGTAAATGGATTGTTTAGAAAAAAATGTATTAATAGCATTATTTCCTCTACATTTTCTGAAATCTAGTGCTCTGATATATCTAATAGATTTGTTTTATTTTAAAAGTCACACATATTTTGGAGAGGTTGGAAAATACTAAGAATTACAAGAGAAAAAAGATAAATCTCTGCTGTCTCACAATCCAGAGATACTCACTAGTAATATTTTATAGTATTTTCTTATATACAGACACATACATTAGGTTCATAGTTTATGTATAGTCATGTAGCCTGCCTAAGAATTTGTTATTATGAAGAAATTTCAAGCATATTTGGAAACAGATATTTGGGGACAAAAAATAGTATAATGAAATTTCACATACATATCACCTTAAATAATTTTCAAAATTTTGCTTCATATATCCCTCTTATTTTTCTCTGCTATTGTATTTTGAGGCAAGTTGCAAACATTATGTTATTTTTATCCTCATAAAGTTTAGTATGCATCTCTTAAGTATAAGGACATTTTCTTCCCCTAATTACAATGCCATCATTATATCTAATGAAATTTATAATCATCCCCCAGTATCTAAAACCAGTTCAAGTAGAGATTTCCCTTATTAGTCTACTTTTCATTCTTAATATTTTGGGCAAATAGTTAGTCTATAAAATAATTGTTGAACCTGAGAAACGTGATTACAAATTAAACACTTAGAACACCTCCTTTTTCTTGTGCAGCCTCCCTTTGTCCCCACCGGTTGACTAGCCTGTTTACCCCACCCCTTGTCCAGCAGTGCTGGCAGGTTAGACAGAAAATTCTGACGGTGCTCTCTTTCAGAAGCACCTGCGCTAGCCTCTTTGTTTTAGACACATGCCCAAAGCAAAGAGTATGTTTGAGAGGAACTAGTCCAAGCAGGAAGTTATCCAGGAAGCAGTTGACCTGGGAGAGGCTGCTGTAGACTCCTCTCTGTTTGCTGTAAGTGTTACTAGGAAAACCATTCAGACTCTGTTGGGCCCACATGCCTGACTCTCTGAGGAGAGAGCTCTACCCATGTCCTGGAAATTGCTCACTCTGGCTTGATTTCTTTCCTCTTTTCTTTTTAAACCTGTGATTTGATGTGTGTTAGGTCCTGACCCCTGTGGGAAGGTAATGAGCTCTCGTGTCGTATAATGAAAAGATGGGAAGGATGATATAGTAGTGCACTTTTCAAGTTTTTTTCCCATATTTTTGTGGAAGTTTTGAAATAAAAGTTCATAATTTCCTAATTGTCACATGGGTTAAGTACGTTTTAAGACTGTTTATAAAAACAGTCAACATTTTTCAAATAGGTGCAGTGCTGCCTGTATAGAATTAATGTGATGACGCATACAGTTTGAAATCATGTATATTGCCACGTAACTACGAGGCTTACAGAATTTTATTGGCTCACTTAATTTCAAGAAGTATTTGGTCTGTCATAAAGCAGATACTAATTTATTCATTACACACTTTTGATAAACAATGCAGTTTTATTGCAGTAACATGGATCAAGTAGATGAATACTTTAGCTCGGCAGGATTTGATATTGTTAACAACAGCTGTAGCTGCATTTAGTTCTTGAATTGCAGCTGGCTTTGATACTCTAGGGACTGCTTTCTTTCCTCTTGTTTTTCTGTCTGCTCATGAGTCAGATGTATAAGCAGGGAGAAGTTAATGCAGACACCTTTTTATCACAGATATTTATGAATTGTTATAATTCATTATGATAGTTGTGGCTAGCTGGAGATGAGTTTTACATGTAGATCTGCCTATAAGTGTACACTTGGCAAGCATGGTCTCAATGATATTTTTATTACATAGTGATTATATGCGTTATCAGGTCCACAGGTGGAAAGAAGAATTGGAGAAAGTATGGGGAAAGAATTGGAGATGTAAAGCAATTATCCTTCAATAAAAAATTAATTAAAAGAAATAAATAGATGAAAAAATTAGAAAAAAAAAAAAAGAATTGGAGAAAGTGTGGCATTGGAGGGCTTAGGAAACAAACACTTGCCACTTATTTGACTGAAGGAAGAGGCCACTACCAGCTGTTGGTTTGAAAAGCTTTAAAACAGAACCATTTGGAAATCTTGAATGAAGCAGTGGTTTCGGGAACTGATCCAAGGGAGGGAAAAGGTGATACAGGGAGAATTTCGATAGCTTGTTAGAACCTGGGGAAAGTGACGATTGATGTTGGGTGGCCATCAGGCGAGCAAGAGCCGAGACGTGGAAGTGACTCCGGGAGTGTGGCTCTTACCTCTTATAGGCAAGGGGCTGAGAGAAATAATGTGACTTTGGACTGAAGATGAAAGTGAAAAGTCAGGAAGGATGACTGGAACCACATTAACAATTTGTTGTTTAGTTGCTAAGTCACGTCCATTTCTTTTGTGACACCATGGACTATGGCTCTGCAGGCTCCTCTGTCTATAGGATTCTCCAGGCAAGAATACTAGAGTGGGTTACCATTTCCTTCTCCAGGGGATCTTCCTGACCCAGGGATCAAGCCTGTGTCTCCTACATTGGCAGGGAGATTCTTTACCACTGAGCCACCAGGGAAGCCATGTTAATAGTGCAACCAATTAAAACACATGTTCTCTATAAAGAAAGAAATAGTACAAAAAGAATAAAGACCTTTGTGTCCAGAATATTTATCTGGGACTTTTGGGAAACACATTTAGGAATATTTTTAATTCCAACACCTTTGGTGGTATATGAGGGTTGAGAAAGTAGTAGTAGTAATAGTGTTAGTCATTGAGTTATGTCTAATCCTTTGCGACCCCATGGACTGTAGCTTGCCAGGTTCCTCTGTCCACAGGATTTTCCAGGCAAGAATACTGGAGTGGGTAGCCATTTCCGTCTCCAGGGGATCTTCCCGACCCTGGGATGGAACTTGGGTCTCCTGCATTGCAGGCTGATTCTTTACCTTCTGAGCCACCAGGGAAGCCAGAGATACAATTGAAAAACTTTTTTTGTCTCAATTTGATTAGAAGGAGCTATCTCAGATCTGCTGGGTTAAAATATGAACATATTGTATATGTATTATATCTGTTTTCTAAATTTTGAAGAGTTCTGCATTCTGAAGTAAGCTTCTGAAATAAATCTAGTTTAGGTAAGAGTGTGTGGACCTGTAATTTTAGATAATGCTTTTTGGGTCAGCGACGGCAGAGTTAAATTTATTTCCTCGAAACCATGGTTTCTTTGGTAACTGAAGAAATAACCGAATGGAAAACGGTTTTCAGAACTGCTTTATATGGTTCCCTGTTCCCTTCAGATTGCTTCGTCTCAGCCAGTCTTTGTCACATGGCGGTTGTAGGGCCTGTTTAAGGGCAGCACAGAGCCGGAATGCTGTGGGAAATTCACTCTTTGACAAATTTTGGAGAATGTGGGCTCTTGGCCACCTCAGCAGCTTTTCCATGTAGGGTGATGGGTAAGAGATTTAAGAAAAGGCAGCACAACTTCTCATGAATTCAATGGAAAAGAGGAGGGGCAAGAAGGCAATTAGAATGACAGTTATACAGCACCTATAAGTTATGGTGCTGTATAATATATCTGTTAAATGTTTGGATATGACAGGAGACTGCTGGAGGCAGTGCAGTGTTGGTGAATAGGCCGCAGAGTCAGGTTCTAATCTTGGTTCACACTGTTTAGCTGTGTGACCCTGGGCAAGATCCTTAACTCAGCTGAGACTATTATGTCTAAAAAGGGGAAAATTATACTTACCTCTTAGATTATAGTTACTGTAATAATTACTGGAGTCTAGCATTGCTCTTGATATTTTATTTTCAAACTCTAGTAAGGTACAGTGAAATGGTGTGGAGAAAACAAAGACAGTCTCATCATAAGCAAGGAAGAAAGAGAGAAAATTAGTTCTCAGGAAGCTAAGCTCTCTGCATCCATATCAAAGGTGAAACTTGTGGAAGTATCTAATGTGCTTTTAAATGTATTGATTGAAAAAATTTCCAGAAACTTCCTGCATAATATCCTTGGCTATGCTTAGTTACTAGTGAAGACAGACTGTAGAATCAGGATAGTTTTGATTTTATATTAGGTTTATTAAGAATACGTCTCTGAGTTCACAGTGTACTAGTATATTAGCTGTAGGAAAGCCTAGGGCTTCCCTGGTGGCTCAGGATGGTAAAGAATCTGTCTGCAGTGCAGGAGACCTGGGTTTGAGCCCTCTGTTGGGAAGATCCCCTGGAAGAAGGGAATGGCTACCCACTCCAGCATTCTCGCCTGGAAAGTTCCATGGACTGAGAAGCCTGGTGGGCTATAGTCTGTGGGGTTGCAAAGTGTCACACATGACTGAGTGACCGACACACACACACAATATGTCAAAAACATGTAAGACCAACACACACACACAGACACACACAATGTCAGAAACATGTAAGACCAACACACACACACACACACAATGTCAGAAACATGTAAGACCAACACACACACACACACGATATGTCAGAAACATGTAAGACCAACACACACACACGCAATATGTCAGAAACATGTAAGACCAACACACACACACACACACACACAATGTCAGAAACATGTAAGACCAACACACACACACACACGATATGTCAGAAACATGTAAGACCAACACACACACACACACACATACAATATGTCAGAAACATGTAAGACCAACACACACACACAATATGTCAGAAACATGTAAGACCAACACACACACACACAGAGTATGTCAGAAACATGTAAGACCAACACACACACACACAATATGTCAGAAACATGTAAGACCAACACACACACACACAATATGTCAGAAACATGTAAGACCAACACACACACACACACACATACAATATGTCAGAAACATGTAAGACCAACACACACACACACAATATGTCAGAAACATGTGAGACCAACATACACACACACACACACAATATGTCAGAAACATGTAAGACCAACACACACAGACACACATATAATATGTCAGAAACATGTAAGACCAACACACACACACACAATATGTCAGAAACATGTAAGACCAACATACACACACACACACACACACACACACAATATGTCAGAAACATGTAAGACCAACACACACACACACACACACACACACACACAATACGTGAGAAACATGTAAGACCAACACACACACACACACAGTATGTCAGAAACATGTAAGAACAACACATGCACACACACACAATATGTCAGAAACATGTAAGACCAACACACACACACACACACACACACACACACAATACATCAGAAACATGTAAGACCAATACACACACACAATATGTCAGAAACATGTAAAACCAACACACACACACAATATGTCAGAAACATGTAAGACCAACACACGCGCACACACACACACACAATATGTCAAAAACATGTAAAACCAACACACACACACACACACACAATATGTCAGAAACATGTAAGACCAACACATGCACACACACACACACAATACGTCAGAAACATGTAAGACCAACACACACACACACAATATGTCAGAAACATGTAAAACCAACACACACACACAGACAATATGTCAGAAACATGTAAAACCAACACACACACACACACACAATATGTCAGAAACATGTAAAACCAACACACACACACACACACAATATGTCAGAAACGTGTAAGACCAACACATGCACACACACACACACAATATGTCAGAAACATGTAAGACCAACACACACACACACACACTATGTCGGAAACATGTAAGATTAACACACACACACAATATGTTAGAAACATGTAAGACCAACACACACACACACATACACACACACACACACATTATGTCAGAAACATGTGAGACCAACACACACACACACATACAATATGTGAGAACCATGTAAGACCAACACACACACACACACACAATATGTCAGAAACATGTGAGACCAACACACACACACACAATATGTCAGAAACATGTAAGACCAACACACACACACACAAACAATACGTCGGAAACATGTAAGACCAACACACACACACACACACAATACGTCAGAAACATGTAAGACCAACACACACACACACACACACACACACACACACACAATATGTCAGAAACATGTAAAACCAACACACACACACAATATGTCAGAAACATGTAAGACCAACACACGCGCACACACACACACACACAATATGTCAAAAACATGTAAAACCAACACACACACACACACACACACAATATGTCAGAAACATGTAAGACCAACACATGCACACACACACACACAATACGTCAGAAACATGTAAGACCAACACACACACACACACAATATGTCAGAAACATGTAAGACCAACACACACACACACACACACACACAATATGTCGGAAACATGTAAGACACACACACACTGTATGTCAGAAACATGTAAGACCAACACACACACACACACAATATGTCAGAAACATGTAAGACCAACACACACACACACACAATATGTCGGAAACATGTAAGACACACACACACACACACACAATATGTCAAACATGTAAGACCAACATCCACACACACACACAATATGTCAGAAACATGTAAGAACAACATACACACACGATATGTCAAAAACGTAAGACCAACACACACACACACACACAATATGTCAGAAACATGTAAGACCAACACATACACAAACACACAGTATGTCAGAAACATGTAAGACCAACACACACACACATACACAATATGTCAGAAACATGTAAGACCAACACACACAATATGTCAGAACCATGTAAAACCAACACACACACATATATGTCAGGAACATGTAAGACCAACACACACACACACACACACACAATATGTCAGAAACATGTAAGACCAACACACATACACACACAATATGTCAGAAACATGTAAGACCAACACACACACACACAATATGTCAGAAACATGTGAGACCAACATACACACACACACACACAATATGTCAGAAACATGTAAGACCAACACACACAGACACACATATAATATGTCAGAAACATGTAAGACCAACACACACACACACAATATGTCAGAAACATGTAAGACCAACACACACACACACACACACACACACAAAATGTCAAAAATATGTAAAACCAACACACACACACATACTATATGTCAGAAACATGTAAGACCAACACATGCACACACACACAATATGTCAGAAACATGTAAGACCAACACACACACACACACACACACACAATATGTCAGAAACATGTAAGACCAATACACACACACAATATGTCAGAAACATGTAAAACCAACACACACACACAATATGTCAGAAACATGTAAGACCAACACACGCGCACACACACACACACACACAATATGTCAAAAACATGTAAAACCAACACACACACACACACACACAATATGTCAGAAACATGTAAGACCAACACATGCACACACACACACACAATACGTCAGAAACATGTAAGACCAACACACACACACACAATATGTCAGAAACATGTAAAACCAACACACACACACAGACAATATGTCAGAAACATGTAAAACCAACACACACACACACACACAATATGTCAGAAACATGTAAAACCAACACACACACACACACACAATATGTCAGAAACGTGTAAGACCAACACATGCACACACACACACACAATATGTCAGAAACATGTAAGACCAACACACACACACACACAATATGTCGGAAACATGTAAGATTAACACACACACACAATATGTTAGAAACATGTAAGACCAACACACACACACACATACACACACACACACACAATATGTCAGAAACATGTGAGACCAACACACACACACACATACAATATGTGAGAACCATGTAAGACCAACACACACACACACACACACACAATATGTCAGAAACATGTAAGACCAACACACACACACACACACAATACGTCAGAAACATGTAAGACCAACACACACACACACACACACAATATGTCAGAAACATGTAAGACCAACACACACACACACACACAATATGTCAGAAACATGTAAGACCAACACACACACACACACACACACACAATATGTCGGAATCATGTAAGACACACACACACTATATGTCAGAAACATGTAAGACCAACACACACACACACACAATATGTCAGAAACATGTAAGACCAACACACACACACACACAATATGTCGGAAACATGTAAGACACACACACACACACACAATATGTCAAACATGTAAGACCAACATCCACACACACACACAATATGTCAGAAACATGTAAGAACAACATACACACATGATATGTCAAAAACGTAAGACCAACACACACACACACACACAATATGTCAGAAACATGTAAGACCAACACACACACACGCACAATATGTCAGAAACATGTAAGACCAACACACACACACACACACACACAATATGTCAGAAACATGTAAGACCAACACATACACAAACACACAGTATGTCAGAAACATGTAAGACCAACACACACACACATACACAATATGTCAGAAACATGTAAGACCAACACACAAAATATGTCAGAACCATGTAAAACCAACACACACACATATATGTCAGGAACATGTAAGACCAACACACACAATATGTCAGAACCATGTAAAACCAACACACACACATATATGTCAGGAACATGTAAGACCAACACACACACACACACACAATATGTCAGAAACATGTAAGACCAACACACACACACACAGTATGTCAGAAACATGTAAGACCAACACACAGACACACACACACACACACACAATACGTCAGAAACATGTAAGACCAACACACACACACACAGTATGTCAGAAACATGTAAGACCAACACACAGACACACACACACACAATATGTCGGAAACATGTAAGACACACACACATGTCAGAAACATGTAAGACCAACATACACACACACACACACACAATATGTCAGAAACATGTAAGACCAACACACATACACACAATATGTCAGAAACATGTGAGACCAACATACACACACACACACAATATGTCAGAAACATGTAAGACCAACACACACACACACATATAATATGTCAGAAACATGTAAGACCAACATACACACACACACACATACAATATGTCAGAAACATGTAAGACCAACACACACACACACACACACACAATATGTCAGAAACATGTAAGACCAACACATACACAAACACACAATATGTCAGAAACATGTAAGACCAACACACACACACATACACAATATGTCAGAAACATGTAAGACCAACACACACAATATGTCAGAACCATGTAAAACCAACACACACACACATATGTCAGGAACATGTAAGACCAACACACACACACACACACACAATATGTCAGAAACATGTAAGACCAACACACACACACACACACACACACACACACAATACGTCAGAAACATGTAAGACCAACACACACACACACACAGTATGTCAGAAACATGTAAGACCAACACACACACACACACACACACAATATGTCGGAAACATGTAAGACACACACACACAATATGTGAGAAACATGTAAGACCAACATACACACACACACATACAATATGTCAGAAACATGTAAGACCAACACACACACACACAATATTTCAGAAACATGTGAGACCAACATACACACACACACACAATATGTCAGAAACATGTAAGACCAACACACACACACACAGTATGTCAGAAACATGTAAGACCAACATACACACACACACACATACAATATGTCAGAAACATGTAAGACCAACACACACACACACACACACACACAATATGTCAGAAACATGTAAGACCAACACATACACAAACACACAATATGTCAGAAACATGTAAGACCAACACACACAATATGTCAGAACCATGTAAAACCAACACACACACACATATGTCAGGAACATGTAAGACCAACACACACACAATATGTCAGAAACATGTAAGACCAACACACACACACAATATGTCAGAACCATGTAAGACCAACACACAGACACACACACACACACACACAATACGTCAGAAACATGTAAGACCAACACACACACACACAGTATGTCAGAAACATGTAAGACCAACACACAGACACACACACACACAATATGTCGGAAACATGTAAGACACACACACATGTCAGAAACATGTAAGACCAACACACACACACGCACAATATGTCAGAAACATGTAAGACCAACACACACACACACACACACACAATATGTCAGAAACATGTAAGACCAACACATACACAAACACACAGTATGTCAGAAACATGTAAGACCAACACACACACACATACACAATATGTCAGAAACATGTAAGACCAACACACAAAATATGTCAGAACCATGTAAAACCAACACACACACATATATGTCAGGAACATGTAAGACCAACACACACAATATGTCAGAACCATGTAAAACCAACACACACACATATATGTCAGGAACATGTAAGACCAACACACACACACACACACAATATGTCAGAAACATGTAAGACCAACACACACACACACAGTATGTCAGAAACATGTAAGACCAACACACAGACACACACACACACACACACAATACGTCAGAAACATGTAAGACCAACACACACACACACAGTATGTCAGAAACATGTAAGACCAACACACAGACACACACACACACAATATGTCGGAAACATGTAAGACACACACACATGTCAGAAACATGTAAGACCAACATACACACACACACACACACAATATGTCAGAAACATGTAAGACCAACACACATACACACAATATGTCAGAAACATGTGAGACCAACATACACACACACACACAATATGTCAGAAACATGTAAGACCAACACACACACACACAGTATGTCAGAAACATGTAAGACCAACATACACACACACACACATACAATATGTCAGAAACATGTAAGACCAACACACACACACACACACACACACAATATGTCAGAAACATGTAAGACCAACACATACACAAACACACAATATGTCAGAAACATGTAAGACCAACACACACAATATGTCAGAACCATGTAAAACCAACACACACACACATATGTCAGGAACATGTAAGACCAACACACACACAATATGTCAGAAACATGTAAGACCAACACACACACACAATATGTCAGAACCATGTAAGACCAACACACAGACACACACACACACACACACAATACGTCAGAAACATGTAAGACCAACACACACACACACAGTATGTCAGAAACATGTAAGACCAACACACAGACACACACACACACAATATGTCGGAAACATGTAAGACACACACACATGTCAGAAACATGTAAGACCAACACACACACACGCACAATATGTCAGAAACATGTAAGACCAACACACACACACACACACACACAATATGTCAGAAACATGTAAGACCAACACATACACAAACACACAGTATGTCAGAAACATGTAAGACCAACACACACACACATACACAATATGTCAGAAACATGTAAGACCAACACACAAAATATGTCAGAACCATGTAAAACCAACACACACACATATATGTCAGGAACATGTAAGACCAACACACACAATATGTCAGAACCATGTAAAACCAACACACACACATATATGTCAGGAACATGTAAGACCAACACACACACACACACACAATATGTCAGAAACATGTAAGACCAACACACACACACACAGTATGTCAGAAACATGTAAGACCAACACACAGACACACACACACACACACACAATACGTCAGAAACATGTAAGACCAACACACACACACACAGTATGTCAGAAACATGTAAGACCAACACACAGACACACACACACACAATATGTCGGAAACATGTAAGACACACACACATGTCAGAAACATGTAAGACCAACATACACACACACACACACACAATATGTCAGAAACATGTAAGACCAACACACATACACACAATATGTCAGAAACATGTGAGACCAACATACACACACACACACAATATGTCAGAAACATGTAAGACCAACACACACACACACATATAATATGTCAGAAACATGTAAGACCAACATACACACACACACACATACAATATGTCAGAAACATGTAAGACCAACACACACACACACACACACACAATATGTCAGAAACATGTAAGACCAACACATACACAAACACACAATATGTCAGAAACATGTAAGACCAACACACACACACATACACAATATGTCAGAAACATGTAAGACCAACACACACAATATGTCAGAACCATGTAAAACCAACACACACACACATATGTCAGGAACATGTAAGACCAACACACACACACACACACACAATATGTCAGAAACATGTAAGACCAACACACACACACACACACACAATACGTCAGAAACATGTAAGACCAACACACACACACACACAGTATGTCAGAAACATGTAAGACCAACACACACACACACACACACACAATATGTCGGAAACATGTAAGACACACACACACAATATGTGAGAAACATGTAAGACCAACATACACACACACACATACAATATGTCAGAAACATGTAAGACCAACACACACACACACAATATTTCAGAAACATGTGAGACCAACATACACACACACACACAATATGTCAGAAACATGTAAGACCAACACACACACACACAGTATGTCAGAAACATGTAAGACCAACATACACACACACACACATACAATATGTCAGAAACATGTAAGACCAACACACACACACACACACACACACAATATGTCAGAAACATGTAAGACCAACACATACACAAACACACAATATGTCAGAAACATGTAAGACCAACACACACAATATGTCAGAACCATGTAAAACCAACACACACACACATATGTCAGGAACATGTAAGACCAACACACACACAATATGTCAGAAACATGTAAGACCAACACACACACACAATATGTCAGAACCATGTAAGACCAACACACAGACACACACACACACAATATGTCGGAAACATGTAAGACACACACACATGTCAGAAACATGTAAGACCAACACACACACACGCACAATATGTCAGAAACATGTAAGACCAACACACACACACACACACACACAATATGTCAGAAACATGTAAGACCAACACATACACAAACACACAGTATGTCAGAAACATGTAAGACCAACACACACACACATACACAATATGTCAGAAACATGTAAGACCAACACACAAAATATGTCAGAACCATGTAAAACCAACACACACACATATATGTCAGGAACATGTAAGACCAACACACACAATATGTCAGAACCATGTAAAACCAACACACACACATATATGTCAGGAACATGTAAGACCAACACACACACACACACACAATATGTCAGAAACATGTAAGACCAACACACACACACACAGTATGTCAGAAACATGTAAGACCAACACACAGACACACACACACACACACACAATACGTCAGAAACATGTAAGACCAACACACACACACACAGTATGTCAGAAACATGTAAGACCAACACACAGACACACACACACACAATATGTCGGAAACATGTAAGACACACACACATGTCAGAAACATGTAAGACCAACATACACACACACACACACACAATATGTCAGAAACATGTAAGACCAACACACATACACACAATATGTCAGAAACATGTGAGACCAACATACACACACACACACAATATGTCAGAAACATGTAAGACCAACACACACACACACAGTATGTCAGAAACATGTAAGACCAACATACACACACACACACATACAATATGTCAGAAACATGTAAGACCAACACACACACACACACACACACACAATATGTCAGAAACATGTAAGACCAACACATACACAAACACACAATATGTCAGAAACATGTAAGACCAACACACACAATATGTCAGAACCATGTAAAACCAACACACACACACATATGTCAGGAACATGTAAGACCAACACACACACAATATGTCAGAAACATGTAAGACCAACACACACACACAATATGTCAGAACCATGTAAGACCAACACACAGACACACACACACACACACACAATACGTCAGAAACATGTAAGACCAACACACACACACACAGTATGTCAGAAACATGTAAGACCAACACACAGACACACACACACACAATATGTCGGAAACATGTAAGACACACACACATGTCAGAAACATGTAAGACCAACACACACACACGCACAATATGTCAGAAACATGTAAGACCAACACACACACACACACACACACAATATGTCAGAAACATGTAAGACCAACACATACACAAACACACAGTATGTCAGAAACATGTAAGACCAACACACACACACATACACAATATGTCAGAAACATGTAAGACCAACACACAAAATATGTCAGAACCATGTAAAACCAACACACACACATATATGTCAGGAACATGTAAGACCAACACACACACACACACACAATATGTCAGAAACATGTAAGACCAACACACACACACACAGTATGTCAGAAACATGTAAGACCAACACACAGACACACACACACACACACACAATACGTCAGAAACATGTAAGACCAACACACACACACACAGTATGTCAGAAACATGTAAGACCAACACACAGACACACACACACACAATATGTCGGAAACATGTAAGACACACACACATGTCAGAAACATGTAAGACCAACATACACACACACACACACACAATATGTCAGAAACATGTAAGACCAACACACATACACACAATATGTCAGAAACATGTGAGACCAACATACACACACACACACAATATGTCAGAAACATGTAAGACCAACACACACACACACATATAATATGTCAGAAACATGTAAGACCAACATACACACACACACACATACAATATGTCAGAAACATGTAAGACCAACACACACACACACACACACACACACAATATGTCAGAAACATGTAAGACCAACACATACACAAACACACAATATGTCAGAAACATGTAAGACCAACACACACAATATGTCAGAACCATGTAAAACCAACACACACACACATATGTCAGGAACATGTAAGACCAACACACACACAATATGTCAGAAACATGTAAGACCAACACACACACACAATATGTCAGAACCATGTAAGACCAACACACAGACACACACACACACACACACAATACGTCAGAAACATGTAAGACCAACACACACACACACAGTATGTCAGAAACATGTAAGACCAACACACAGACACACACACACACAATATGTCGGAAACATGTAAGACACACACACATGTCAGAAACATGTAAGACCAACACACACACACGCACAATATGTCAGAAACATGTAAGACCAACACACACACACACACACACACAATATGTCAGAAACATGTAAGACCAACACATACACAAACACACAGTATGTCAGAAACATGTAAGACCAACACACACACACATACACAATATGTCAGAAACATGTAAGACCAACACACAAAATATGTCAGAACCATGTAAAACCAACACACACACATATATGTCAGGAACATGTAAGACCAACACACACAATATGTCAGAACCATGTAAAACCAACACACACACATATATGTCAGGAACATGTAAGACCAACACACACACACACACACAATATGTCAGAAACATGTAAGACCAACACACACACACACAGTATGTCAGAAACATGTAAGACCAACACACAGACACACACACACACACACACAATACGTCAGAAACATGTAAGACCAACACACACACACACAGTATGTCAGAAACATGTAAGACCAACACACAGACACACACACACACAATATGTCGGAAACATGTAAGACACACACACATGTCAGAAACATGTAAGACCAACATACACACACACACACACACAATATGTCAGAAACATGTAAGACCAACACACATACACACAATATGTCAGAAACATGTGAGACCAACATACACACACACACACAATATGTCAGAAACATGTAAGACCAACACACACACACACAGTATGTCAGAAACATGTAAGACCAACATACACACACACACACATACAATATGTCAGAAACATGTAAGACCAACACACACACACACACACACACACAATATGTCAGAAACATGTAAGACCAACACATACACAAACACACAATATGTCAGAAACATGTAAGACCAACACACACAATATGTCAGAACCATGTAAAACCAACACACACACACATATGTCAGGAACATGTAAGACCAACACACACACAATATGTCAGAAACATGTAAGACCAACACACACACACAATATGTCAGAACCATGTAAGACCAACACACAGACACACACACACACACACACAATACGTCAGAAACATGTAAGACCAACACACACACACACAGTATGTCAGAAACATGTAAGACCAACACACAGACACACACACACACAATATGTCGGAAACATGTAAGACACACACACATGTCAGAAACATGTAAGACCAACACACACACACGCACAATATGTCAGAAACATGTAAGACCAACACACACACACACACACACACAATATGTCAGAAACATGTAAGACCAACACATACACAAACACACAGTATGTCAGAAACATGTAAGACCAACACACACACACATACACAATATGTCAGAAACATGTAAGACCAACACACAAAATATGTCAGAACCATGTAAAACCAACACACACACATATATGTCAGGAACATGTAAGACCAACACACACAATATGTCAGAACCATGTAAAACCAACACACACACATATATGTCAGGAACATGTAAGACCAACACACACACACACACACAATATGTCAGAAACATGTAAGACCAACACACACACACACAGTATGTCAGAAACATGTAAGACCAACACACAGACACACACACACACACACACAATACGTCAGAAACATGTAAGACCAACACACACACACACAGTATGTCAGAAACATGTAAGACCAACACACAGACACACACACACACAATATGTCGGAAACATGTAAGACACACACACATGTCAGAAACATGTAAGACCAACATACACACACACACACACACAATATGTCAGAAACATGTAAGACCAACACACATACACACAATATGTCAGAAACATGTGAGACCAACATACACACACACACACAATATGTCAGAAACATGTAAGACCAACACACACACACACATATAATATGTCAGAAACATGTAAGACCAACATACACACACACACACATACAATATGTCAGAAACATGTAAGACCAACACACACACACACACACACACAATATGTCAGAAACATGTAAGACCAACACATACACAAACACACAATATGTCAGAAACATGTAAGACCAACACACACACACATACACAATATGTCAGAAACATGTAAGACCAACACACACAATATGTCAGAACCATGTAAAACCAACACACACACACATATGTCAGGAACATGTAAGACCAACACACACACACACACACACAATATGTCAGAAACATGTAAGACCAACACACACACACACACACACACACACACACAATACGTCAGAAACATGTAAGACCAACACACACACACACACAGTATGTCAGAAACATGTAAGACCAACACACACACACACACACACACAATATGTCGGAAACATGTAAGACACACACACACAATATGTGAGAAACATGTAAGACCAACATACACACACACACATACAATATGTCAGAAACATGTAAGACCAACACACACACACACAATATTTCAGAAACATGTGAGACCAACATACACACACACACACAATATGTCAGAAACATGTAAGACCAACACACACACACACAGTATGTCAGAAACATGTAAGACCAACATACACACACACACACATACAATATGTCAGAAACATGTAAGACCAACACACACACACACACACACACACAATATGTCAGAAACATGTAAGACCAACACATACACAAACACACAATATGTCAGAAACATGTAAGACCAACACACACAATATGTCAGAACCATGTAAAACCAACACACACACACATATGTCAGGAACATGTAAGACCAACACACACACAATATGTCAGAAACATGTAAGACCAACACACACACACAATATGTCAGAACCATGTAAGACCAACACACACACACACAATATGTCAGAAACATGTAAGACCAACACACACGCACACATAGTCACACACACACAAAGCATAAAGTTGGTAATTTAGACAGACAAATCGATCCTGGCCACCCTGCCCCCTCTGGCTTGACCTGCAATTATGGGTAGTGACTTGCCTCATTCATAGAATTTCTGAGAAATTTAATGAAAGTGTGAAATTCAGAAAATAGAACAAAACCTATCAACCATTGCTTTATCACATTTGACCTTTTACAGCTTTTCTAGCTTCTCAGAGATCCACTCTATATGTTACCTCTTCCCACAGGTTTTTCTCCCTTCTAGTGTTGAAACTGTCTACCTCAGAGAGATGAGGTAGTTCCTAGAAGTGGTATATGGCAAGATTTTATTTTTATTTTGCTTTTTTCAAATCCAAACTGAGAGTCTCTTTTAATAACATTTTTAGTTTTATTGTTTCACTTGCAGTTTCAAAAGAACTGTTTCACATCCTTCTGAGCTGCAGTAGATGGCCCCCCCCAAAAAAGGCATTTTAAACAAATTTATTAAAGTATAATTACATGCAATAAAATGCACTAGTTTTATGAGTTTTAAAAAAAATTTATACATCCATAAAACTACCACCCCAATCAAAATATAGAACATTTCCGTCATCCCACAGAGTGTCCTAATGCCCTTTTGCAGGCGCATTCCCTAAGCTCATTCAGTTGGGTTTGGTTTCATACCCAGGTGTCCTCACTTCAGTACCTGGCTTCTTAACCATTGTTCTACACTGCTTCCCCAACTCAGGATTTCTTGTCTTTCCATTTACTGGATGGTAGTTTGTCTAGTATGTTTATATGCTAATTGATTAATCAGTTATTATTGATTGATTTGTAGGCTGGAGATAATTTAATAGCCTCATCACTCATCTTGAAGTCTGGGGATCTTCTGCTGTCCTTTTTCTTGACCTGCCACAACTAATAAGTTGTCAGGTGCTTATAAAACATTTGCAACGTCTCTTGGTCTTTGCCTTCCAATCTTATCTGAATAACAATTATTGGTTCATTACAGCATATTATTAATTGTCTGGTGTTTGGTTGGATTATAGAAACTTCATTTTTTAATAATAAAAATGTTTTTATTAACAATGTAGTCATCCATGATTACTTGTGAATTCCTTGTTCTTTATGCCTTGTGCAGTTAGGGTGACCCTTTGCAGCTACCTTTGTATATGTAACCCTGAAGTGTTGAATTATAGAGTGATACAAGTGTTTTCTTTTTTAGGACTTTTCCAGATTTCTCAGAACAAAGTGGCAGTTCTTCTTCTAGCTGGTGGGCAGGGGACAAGACTCGGTGTTGCATATCCGAAGGGGATGTATGATGTTGGTTTGCCATCCCATAAGACACTTTTTCAGATTCAAGCAGAGCGTATCCTGAAGCTTCAGCAGTTAGCTGAAAAATATCATGGCAACAAATGTATCATTCCATGGTAAGATATATCTCATTCATTATGGGAGAGTGTCTGAACATACATTGGCTTATCATATTCAAAATGCATATATACTTTATTCATAAGCAGAGGTATTTCCTGTTACTACAGATTTTCCTGGGAACTGTACTTTATATGTTAAAATCAATCTGTATTATAGCTAGGTAGATAATCACTATAGCCTTAATGAGCAATATATACTTCTTTCCAACTTTAACCCCTACCTGAGTTTTTGGATCCTCAGAGGGTTCTCTCAGTCTGTAAACGTCATACTTTTGGTAGTTTGTCTGTATACAGAATATGATTGAAAATCAGCTTCCCTCTGGAATTTGGAGGCATTGGTCTATTGTTCCAGCATTGCTTTTGAGAGATCTGTTGCCATTCTGATTCTCAGTCTTTTTTTCTCCCGTTTTCCTCTGAAAGCATTTGGAGTCTCTTCTTATCTTTAGTAACTGGAATTTCATGATGACATGTGGATCTGTCTCCAGTCACTGCTGTGGGCACTCAGTGGGTTCTGTCACTCTAGAAACTCATGTCCTTAAGTGTTGGGTTATCTTGTTCTCCTGAAACGCCCCCCACCCAAAAAAAAAAAAAAACAAACCAAAACCTGAAAGCCTCACTGATTTCTCTGCTGTGGGCCAAACTTGGCTTTTGTCTCTGCTTGTATGCCAGCTCCCCAGGGCCTATCTCAGCCATTGTTCATCTTCTGAACACCAAGAGATTATGGGAAATTCTGCTCTGTTTTTAAAAGGTTTTGATTTAGCTCTTGAATCTGTTTCTCAGAGCAGCTTTGCAAATTGTCATGTTTTGAGGGGGAAACCAGCTGTGTGTTTGAAATCCCTGAAGTCACTCATCTTGTTATTTTAGCCCCAGGTGACTAACAAAAGCTCTGCTGGTTTCTCTGTCCAGCCTGGTCCAAGCTCAGATTCCTTACCACTGGCCTTTGCCCCAGATCAGCAAATACCCCCAGGAAAAGGCAGCTGTGTATCCAAAGGTCTCCTTTGAAAGATTCTCACTATCTTAAAATTTTAAGTTCTAATCCATGTTGCTTTTGTAGCTCTCTGATTCCTTTAAAAATAGGCTTTTTATAATTACCTCAGCTTTTCTAGTTCTTAAGAAGGGTATTGGCCAGCTGTGAACTGTTTTTTTTTTTTGTTTGTTTTTTTTCGTCTTGGTTCCCTGGGGGACTTTTGAGGGACATCTGTGTTTTAAGTGGCCAAAATTCTACTTACAAGCCTTACTCTCCCACTTTCATGTTGGATTTTCTTCTCTTTCTTTCTCCTCACAACTCAGAATTTTTCTTACATGGAACAGTTTAGTCCCTTTTCATTTGAATCATGATGCCCAAAATTTTTCTGCCCAGAGTTCAAATATCCAGGATAATTTGTTAATCAGGCAGATACTGACTGTCCTGGAAATTTTACAGTTTTCCTCATTTTTGCATTTAACAGGTATTAAGTGAGTACCTGTCTCTAGGTGCCACCAGGGAAGTCCCATTTTTTTCTTGTTTTATTTTTTAAGTGAGTACCTGCCTCTAGGTGCTGGGAATATATCAGTAACCAGAACAGATAAAAATCCCTACTCACACATAGTTTACGTTTCAGTAAGTAAGGGCAAAAGCTATCGTAGTCACTAATTACAATTTTAGACAGAATTTTTTTCTCTTTTACTACATTGGCATGGGTTGGATTTTTGTGACAACAGAGTATATATTTATACTTTTATGATTGTAAATAAAGGGTGAGCAGAGCCCGGATGTCATTTCAAAATTTTAGTAAAAAGAACCATAAGAGGTAATTAGAATGTATTGCATTTATGCCTTTATCCCTTTTATTAGAATAGGAGAGATTTTGACTTAGAATATACTCTTCACAGAGTTCTGAAATGTTTTCTTGAGCCTCTCTGTTGCAGGCTCTCTGTTACAGGAGGTGTGTTTTAATATTGTGGTGCAGAGTTATTTTACAGCTCAAGCAGCAGAACTTTATTAACAGGCAGCAGATAGTATACTTCGGAGACATGGGAGCAGGCCAGCCCCCGAGAGGAGGCCACAGATTTATTTTATACATAAGGATTAATGAAGTTACTAGAAGAAATTCCCATTGGGTAGCAACTAATGCTGCCTTATTCAGGAAAAGGATGAAGGAAGTGAAAACAATAAACAGTGCTCTCAAAGATTTTCTTTGTCTTAGGAAATAAACTTTATTTTGCCCTAATTCACATAGCATTATTGCTTAGAAGATCTGCTTTTCTCTTGCAAGGTATATAATGACCAGTGGCAGAACAATGGAATCTACAAAGGAATTCTTCACAAAGCACAAGTACTTTGGTTTGAAGAAAGAGAATGTAATCTTTTTTCAGCAGGGAATGCTGCCTGCTATGAGTTTCGATGGGAAAATTATCTTGGAAGAGAAGAATAAGGTTTCTATGGCTCCAGGTTTGTAACTGTGCTTACTTAATGGTGAATAGAAATGGACTTAACACAATTCATTAACTTTTTTTTTTTTTTTAAGTATGGTTGATTTACATAGTGTAGGTCATTAAGTTTTGATTTTTTCACTATGGTGATTTTGATGTCAAAAATTAATATTTTGCTTAATATAATTAAATTTGTCAGTGATTTTAAAAAATGGAAATGCCCAGGGGTGAAATGAATATGCTTTTATACTTCCTGTGCTCTTGACAGCAATTTGAGCATCATTCAGAGTATTTATTCTCTTTACTCAGTATTTTATATACAGTATTGTTCATAGCCTCATTATTTATCATAGCGAAAAATTGGAAACCATCTGCTATTTAAAAAATGAGGCTAGATTATAGTTTATCTGTAGCATTCATTCTTAAGCAGTATTAAAGTAATCATTTGTAGGTATCAAATGACAGTGAAATAGTTTCAGTAAGTTAAGTAAGAGAATGGGAAATACAGAACTCACAGATTCTCATCTGTGTGACTCACTTCTTGGAGAAAAGGGTGAAAGGAAATAAAAAATAGTATTTACAGGGGTGCTCTGCAGATGTAGACTTTTATTTCATCTCAACTCTTTTTTTTTTAACCCCTGATTAATTCTTTTTAATTAATGGAAGAGTTTATTATTTTTAGCTTAGTTTTGTGAAGTTGTCTAATTTTTTTTGTCATCATTTAGGCTGTAACTGAGGTTGTTATGGAAGAAGTATATTAAAGCAGCACTAAAAATAGATGGAGAAAGAAGACGCTTTGACCTGTATTTAGTTTAAATCACCGTAGACCTTCATATTAATCTGCTTTCTTAACAAATTGTTTGTTATAGATGGTCATATATTTTTATTATTGAGGTATATGAAATTGGCAGTGTTGGGGCTATAAATACAGAGCTAATTTGAATCATGCAAATAAAACTTGAAATGTTATAAAATAATCATTGCCTGATAAAGAATTTTATGTTTCACTGTGTATTATGGGCCAGATTGTTAAAAGAACTGAGTTAAAAGTATGTTCTTCAGGATTGCCTAGTCTTATATTAATAATGTTATTCTCTGTATACTTATGGTAAATTATCTTCAAAATCACATAGTATAACTTTTTGATCTCTGAATCCTTACTTATGGATACTCAGTTTTTCTTGGCCCTGTCATGTAAAACTGGGTTTTAGAGATCTTCTGCCCTGTTTAGAAACATTGAACTATCTTTGAGTTACCTTCAGAGTGAATTTTGGTTTGCTACTAATAGGCAGTTGTTTTTTTTTTTCCCCCAGATGGGAATGGTGGTCTTTATCGGGCTCTTGCAGCCCAGAATATTGTGGAGGATATGGAGCAAAGAGGCATTTGGAGCATTCATGTCTATTGTGTTGACAACATATTAGTAAAAGTGGCAGACCCACGGTTTATTGGATTTTGCATTCAGAAAGGAGCAGACTGTGGAGCAAAGGTAATGCCTTGTTCAACTATAATGAGGCTTTATGTGGCCTTTCTCTTGTCAGTATATATGTTCCAGGAGTCAAGCTAGACTTTTTAGGGTGATTTGGATGTTTTAAAACCATTCATCTTCTAAAGTAGCTAAATTGTCCCATACCTACTTTTTCTTTAATTTTGCAGCATTTGATTCTATAAATAATGGTGTATGCTTAGTTCATAAGTATGAGATTACAATATGCGAGGATGATTTGTAAGTACCTGGGAAAGTGAATGGTCATCACTGGGTCTGGGATGGACTTTTAATAACATCAAGTTGTTGGATTCATTAATATCAAGTTTCTTCCTATGGCAAAGTTACTGGAGTAGTAAGTAAAAGAAATATGGTAGAAATAGCACATGAAGACTTCAACAAGGCATTTGACAAGGTAACTCATGATAGTCTTGTGCATTAAGATGGAAATATGCAGATTGGGTGGAAGGCAAGTTAAGGAGATTAAATAACTGCTTGAGTGCTCACAAACATACGGATAGTGAAACAGAGGGAGGTTTGTAATGCTGTATAAGACTGTCCTTGCCATAGTAATCTTTAGCATTTTTTTCTTAGTTGCACAGATGATAATGTAAGAGACTTGACTTTGTGACATGAAAGGCCTTAATAATACTTTTGGAAGATTTTAAAATGCTAATGTAAATATTACTTTCCTGGAAATCTGTAAAGGTATCAGGTCTTACTGAATTAAAGTATAACATAATCCTGATCAAAGTCCCAATGAGACTATATTGGGGACATTTGAAAAAATTATTGTAAAGTTTAGAAAAAACATGTAAAGATGACCAGGAAAATGTTGAAAAAATGATAATTAGGAAGGAAGAGTTTTAACAATCTATCAGCTATTAAAATGGGTTGTAAATAAAAAGTAACTAGGAGTGTAGTGCTGAAATCAGAATAGAATGACAAAATAATGGAACAGATAATCAGAAACAAACTCACATATATATAAGAATGTACTGTATACAAAGATGGCATTTCAAATCGTTGCAGGGAAATTAATGGGAAACTGGCTTAAAATAAACTAAGATGTCTCCCTCAGAGCTCATATCAAATCAATTTCAAATGGATTACAAAGTGAAAAACCATAAAGATGTTAGAAGAAAGTTTAAAATAATTTTATTTATTTATTTACTGCAGTTAGTTGATTTACAGTATTGTTGGAATAATTTTATAATTGACATGAAGGGGGCCCTTTCTGCCAAAAGCAAAAGCCACATATAAGTTTCTGATAAAAGCAAATTAAGCTACATATAAATTTTAAATATATGAATTTAAAAAGAAGTGCTGCACTGTTGGGAATGTAAATTGATACAGCCACTTTGGAAGACGGTATGGAGATTCCTTAAAAAACTAGGAATAAAACTACCATATGACCCAGAGGTCCCATTCCAAGGCATATGCCCTTAGGAAACCAAAATTGAAAAAGACACATGTATCCCACTGTTCATTGCAGCACTATTTACAATAGCTAGAACATGGAAGGATACTAGATGTCCATCGACAAATGAATGGATGAAGAAATTGTGGTACATATACACAATGGATAAAAAGGAACACTTTTGAGTCAGTTCTAGTGAGACGGATGAACCTAGAACCTATTATGCAGAGTGAAATAGGTCAGAAAGAGAAAGATAAATATCGTATTCTAACGCATATATACAGAATCTAGAAAAATGGTTCTGAAGAATTTACTTACAGGGCAGCAATGGAGAAACAGACATAGAGAACAGACTTAGGGACATGGGGAGAGGGAAGGAGAGGGTGAGATGGATGGAGAGAGTGAGATGGAAATTTCCATTACCATATGTAAGATAGATAGCCAACGGGAATTTGCTGTGTGGCTCAGGAAAGTCAGACAAGGGCTCTGTATCAACCTAGAGGGGTGGGGTGGGGAGGGAGATGGGGGGGAGCTTCAAAAGGGAGGGGATACATGTATACCTATGGCTGATTCATGTTGAGGTTTGACAGAAAACAACAAAATTCTGTAAAGCAATTATCCTTCAATAAAAAAAATAAAGAAAAAAAGAAGTGCTACCATAAGAGATGTATCTTTGTTTGGAGATTTTCTGTTATAAAGATGCCATTTCAAAATTAATCTACAAATCTAATGCAAAGTCATAGAAGCTGAAGTCTTAAACTTTCCAGTATAAGTTTTGAGAGATTAAGCTGATAGACCTAGTAAGACTCCTCCTGACTCTGAAAATTAAGGGTTTAGCTCACTGATTGCAGATCTCTGTCTCTTTCAGTACTCTAATGAGTATCTGTGCCCTATTGTGAATAGCTATTGAACTGTAATAGTGCGTTGGATTGTATTCACTGAGGTTTGCTCCACCTCGAAGATTCTAGGTTTGGTGTTCAGTCCTCCTGCCTGTTCTGGGGTGGGGCTCAGCTCTGAGTGGTTTCAGGGTGCTCTCCACTTTGGAGAGGAGAAGGGTGAATATCAGAAACTGTACTCACCTGTGCCCTGCCAGGGGCGCCCGCTGGTGACCAATAGCAGCCCACAATTCCTTCTTCAGAACGGCTCTCCCCTCCCCTAACAGGAATAGTATGTTAACTTTAGTTAACATAATAGTATGTTAACTTCTCTATGTCTGTTTCTCCATTGCTGCCCTCAAAGCTACTAAGCTTTGAAAAAGAAAACAAAACTGTATTTCTGACTTTGTTCCACGTGGTGTCACTCTTCTTTCTAAGACAGAAGCTTAAAGTTTTACTGCTCTGAGTTTCAGCGTGTGCGTGCTCAGTCATGTCTGACTCCTTGTGACCCATGGTCTGTAGCCTGCCAGTCTCCTCTGTCCATGGAGTTTTCTGGGCAAGAGTACTGGAGTGGGTTGCCATTTCCTTCTCCAACTCAGCTTCAGAATCAATTTAAATTCTAAATGATCAGAGAATGCTGAACCTGGGAGGGACCTCAGAGATCATCTGGTCAGCCCCTTTGATCTAGAAATGAACACTTTGAGTTCCAGTACTAAATGCATTCCAGGCTCTAGGTCCATCATCACATTAGCAGAGGCAGAATTAGAAATGTTTCCCAACTCTTAGTTTGAGTGTTATATCACTTTAATAAATCAATTCGTTAATTTTGTTTTTGCTGGCAGCTCAAAAAACTTTGAATTGGTCTGCTCACTTTTTTCAGTATTCTAATCCTACAGGGATGTAAATATAACCATTCTCTCTTTACACCCCGTGGGTCCTCTAGGACAAATCCGTTCTCAGTCTTCTTGCTTGTTCTGTGTCTAGCATAAAATGTAGTGGTCTCTCAATGAATGAATAAATAAATATTCAGATGGAACTGAAATATTAAGAGACTGGTATATGTTAACAAATTTTAGAGATGTTAGAAACCATTTATTTAATCTGTTCTCCCACCCTTTTAATTTAAAAAATCATAGATGTTAAAATATACTTTAAAAAACACCTAAATTAGGGAGTGATTCTTAGAGGGTAGTAGACTTCTTTGCAGAGAATTCATTTTAGTTCTTATTTAATAGTCTCCTGCCTTGGGGAATGAAGCATCTTTAATGAAGTGAGAGCCTTGAGAAAAGACTTAGTGGAGTGCTTTACAGAAGTCTGTAGCTGAGAGAGTAGGAATGATTGTTAACTAAAGATAATTTTGTAGAACACTTATAGTAACTTTGAGGTTAAAGTTATTATTTTGAGCTCAGCTTTTCAGGACTTCACTTGTAGGAAATCAAGAGACCTCTTAATTCTATGCTGCATATCTTTTCTGTAGAATATAAACTGACTTCCAACTTCATGTACTTTACAAATACTTTCTTTTATAATCTAGACTTTTACAGTATTTGGAGGTTCATAGTTGTTATAAAAGCAAACCTTTCACTGGCAGATTAACACTTGGAAAGTTATGAATATGCTTATTTTTATTTTCCATGGCTGGTCAGGAGTAGGGTTATATAGAAGTGATTGGAAAACTAACCTTATGTGTGTGTGTGTGTGTGTGTGTGTGTGTTTTAATGTGGATGGGAGGAATCTATTCCAGATGCCCTGTATACTGAGATACCCACTGTATAGAATGTGAAGTCAGAGGTGGTGATGGCTTGATAGACTGGAATTGGAAATAGGCTCATGATTGGTTTGAATCATTTTGCTGCATGTTCTCTCAGTTTTATCCACTTCTGTGGTAGAAGGGTTCTTTTCACTGGATACTGTACCCCTCTCAGGGTGGCAGACAGTGAAACTACACAGCAGGCCAGCGCCTCCAGTAGCCCAGCCTCACTGCGTACACTCAGCGCCTGTGTCTCTAATTGCAGTGTAAACGAAGGGCTCAGTAGTGACTTTAGTTGTCTGGAAGGGACTGACTGGCTGTATTTATTTTATGAAATCAGTTGCTGAAGAAAAGCTTTAATTTCGTTGGTATAATTTCATGTATACTTTGGAGAGACTTTTCAAGTTGGGGACAGTTTTTTTCAAAATACTCTGGAGTATGCTGAATTGTTAATAGAACAAGGCAAAACAAATATTTTCAAACCTTTTGATTGTTTGATTCTTCTGCTGAATATTCATCTCATCTGAGGCTTGAGTTTTCTATTAGTGCATTACTTAGGGTTCCTTTATAATTTTATTTGAAACACTGAATTTAGGTCAGTGATACATAAATAGGGTGGTGGGGTATCAGAATCACCTGTGAGGTTTTTTAAAAATTATTTACTCTTATGTTTTACCTCTGATTTTGACTAAATACTTTTCTCTCAGCTCCCTCACCGTCCTAGAGCCTTTGCTAGATTATCAAATCACTGGTTTTCAGACTTTAAAAAAACATAGAATCTCTTACTTCAAATAAAACCAAGCCTGCAAGACATAAATTTGAGTGGACTTTTCTGATTCAAGTTGGAGTGGGAACCCTGTGACCTGCCTGCTCTAACCCTGCTACCATCTAGCCAAGTGCCTGAAAAATAAGGAATTTACTATATTCATGAATGAAAATGAAAGCAACACTGTTTTCAAATGAAATAATGACCTGTGCAATATAAAATGAGAGGCAAAATGCCTTACTTCTTTTGTCTTGTGAATCTCAGAGAGATTTTGTTTCATTTATTCTCAAAGTAGTTGAGTGTGACTGAGGATCAATTCAACAGTGAAAATACATTAGATGGGGGGATATAGTTATTCACAGTCCGGTGTGATTTCTTCTGGGCCCTATGTGTGTGATGGAATTTCTACTCTGCAGTTAGTTGATAAATAGGAGGGAAATAATTTACCTCTTTCTAGTTGAAAAGTAGCCTATCAAATATAAAGATAGATGATTATCTAAAGATTCCTCTTGATTTTATACCTTAAAAGATAAAGTAAGCAGAATTGTAAACATGATCTTGGAAAATGACAGATCTCCAGCATAGCACCTGATCAGATTTCTTTCTCTACTGTTTCTTCCTTTGGTGGGTAGGTGGTGGAGAAAACAAACCCTACAGAACCAGTTGGAGTGGTTTGCAGAGTGGATGGAGTATACCAGGTGGTGGAGTATAGTGAGATTTCTCTGGCAACAGCTCAGAAACGAAGCTCAGATGGACGACTGCTGTTCAACGCTGGCAACATCGCCAACCATTTCTTCACCGTACCGTTTCTGAGAGATGTTGTCAAGTATGGGCAAGCTGGGGGCTTTTAAAAACTTTATTTATTGTTAAACAGAAGCTAAGTCACCTGAGAAGTAGGAAGAAACTTCAGATCCACAATTCATCTTCCTTCCTGAAGCTCTCCTTTATCAGATAGAAGTTTACTTGACACTGTGGTTGTTTTTAGTAAGCTGTATCACCAGGTGCAAATTTGTAGTAGCCCATTCTCCTTCTGCATTAACTGGAGTCCAAAGGACTTCTCCCTTTTCTTCTCCTTCCCTCCAGCTGTGCTCAATTCTGGTGAAGTAGCGAGTAAGAAAGGCAACACCCTATCTCTCTACAACTGGAAACCTCAAAAGATACACATATCTACCCTACATCTACTGAATCAGAATTTCTGAAGGTCGATGTAGACATCTATATTTTTTAAAAAGCTGCCCATGCAATTTAATTTAACTGGTTCTCTGACTAGCATTTAGGAACTAGTAGATTGGAAAGTGAAGAAAAAAGAGCTTGAGACCAAGCATGGAAATCAGCATAGTGGTGTCAGCTAATAATAAAGAGTTGTTTTAAAAAAAAAAAAAAAAAAGAGTTGTTTTATCCCACCAGATTTTTAAATGAAGGACCTTCTCAATATCTGACTCTTCACTTGATTGCTTTTTGGATCAAGATGACTGCCTACTGTTTAAAAAGTTACTAGCTTTACCTCACAGTTTCAGCTCCAGTTCCAAAATACTTCCTGCTGGGCTTTTCGTGGCTGTGTTACTAATTCACCCATAGTAACTATAAATACTCATCTTTCCATCTAACACCTGACAGGATCCCAGTTGGGAAAATTGGGGCTGAGAGTGGAACATTTTTATATAAGACATGGAAATTATGGGAGAGACGTTGTTATGAGCTGTGTGTATTTTTTTTATTGTAGAGATCATCATTTGATTTTTCAAAAAAATGAATAGGGAAATCTGTTTATTTAATATTTAAATATGAACTGAAATTTAATGAATGCCCTTCCCTTTGAAAGTCTTAGTATTTGTTGATGCATTAGCTCCTGAGTGTGATTATTAGATTCTTTGACATTTTAAATTTAGAAAGTGATTGTCTTTTTTTTTTTTCTTTTTTTCCCTCCATAGTATTTATGAACCTCAGTTGCAGCACCATGTGGCTCAAAAGAAGATTCCATTTGTGGATTCCCAGGGGCAGTTAATTAAGCCAGACAAACCAAATGGAATAAAGATGGAAAAATTTGTCTTTGATATCTTCCAGTTTGCAAAGTACGTTTTGAATAGCATCAGTAAGATTAAGTATGTCTTGCGATGTTGCTTTTTGCTCTTCTAGGCAGGACACTGTTTTCAGAAAACAGTTGACAGCAGGTATGTCAGGCATGGTGTTTTCACTGTGAGTATATAGTTTAGATTCATTATCATTCTCTGGTATGAAACCACCAAGGCATGAATATGGTTTTAGTTGCCTTTGAATGCTTTTTAAAAAATTTCAATTATTGTATTATCTGGCTCTCCTGAAAACTTGTTAAAGTCTCTTATTTTGGCTGAGAGATAAAAAAGATTGAGATAGAGAATTGGCCCATTTTGTGGTTAGGCCTTTACTGGCCTATGAGTAAATGTTTCAGTGAGCATGTTTTTAACTTATGATTGCTCTCTGTTCTATTGATTAAAGATCACATTAGCTTGAGTTGAGATTTGTGTCATATATATATATTGTTGGGGAAGGATTTTTCATTTTGTGTGAAGAAGATAATTCCAAATTTATTTCATCCAAGGATGAACATTATTTCTTTCAGCATTCATTTGAAATTGCATTAAGAGAGACTGTAATTGACTACCAAAGGCTCCGCTGTGTGGAGAAAAGTCAGAAGCTGTGTGCAGTTTTACTTCATAATAAAGCAGTGTTTGTATGGTTTCACTCTAGGAAGTTTGTGGTATATGAAGTATTACGGGAGGATGAGTTTTCCCCACTGAAGAATGCAGACAGTCAGAATGGGAAGGACAACCCCACTACTGCAAGGCATGCTTTGATGTCCCTCCATCATTGCTGGGTCCTCAATGCAGGGGGCCACTTCATAGACGAAAATGGCTCTCGCCTCCCAGCAATTCCCCGGTAGGTTGCTATCTTTGCTTCTTTGTGTGGCTGCCTCCTGTACTTGTCCTCTTGGGCTTCTTTCTCCTCTATGTCTGATGTACACCTAGAACTTTTAAAAGAGCTGAATATTGTTGTGGCAGTTCATGATGTGAAGTAATGAAGGCTTGGCCCCTTACAGAGAGAGCAGTAGCTTTACTTCCCCTGAAAGAGGAACCTTCTAAAGCTTTTGTTTTTTTGGATGCCGCTCTACCATGTCCATGAAATGACTCCTACTGAAGAACGGTCAGAAGGAAGTTCTTTTGGTATGCCACAGGGTTAAGACCATCAGCAGCCACTGTGCCACAGGGAAAGAGGATTGATTATTGCTGCCCATATATCTGTGGCCTCAAGTGTTATCTACGAACCCCCCACCCCAAAAGACCTGGCACCCACAGGCTGCCTCTGAGACACGCATACTTCAGTTCTCCCTGTGGCATTTTAAGATTGCAGAGGGAGGTGCCAGGAAGGAATGTGCATGCTACTTATATTCACTGATACTCAAACTGTTGAAATGTTTAGGATTTTAGAAGTTTAAAAAAAAAAAAAAGAAGATCATCTTTGGAGCTATTCAAATATGAGATAAAGTGCTTTTCAGCTGTCTTATATTTTATGATAAAACCTCCCTTGATACTTAGAATTCCCCCCTTCTAAATTATTTGATGTTTCTATACTTTTGTCAAAAAACGTTTTGCCATATAATATATAATTCTTAAGGGATAAAAAGACTGTATGCACAAAGTGCTAGAATGCCTTTTAAATGTTTGAACACTGGGTATTGGAACTTACTGGGTACGTTATAAACACCTGTCTTTATTAAGAAGGAGCAGTGGTTGACTGTCTCAGTCCAAGGCCACTTTCAGGCTCTGTCTTGTCAACAAGCTAGCTCTGTGGCATGTCAGATGGTCCTCATGCTTCATCTTTGACCACTGAGGGTTTTTTTTGTTGTTGTTGTTGTGGGCTTTTTTGTTTGTTTGTTTTGCCCCCTCAGATCTCCTTTGCCAAGTTTATAATTGACCGTGAATACATGCCTTTCAGTCAAGTATATTTTGCAGTTCCACTTCATTTTTATTGTTTGGTTTGTTTCCATTCCCATTAATGCTTATTTATTCCTACATAGCGGTGCTACACATGGAAAGTCAGAGGCCATGACAGCTGATGTCAATCACAAGTAAATATGCCAGCCTGCCTGCAGTGCATGGTGGTGGGGCTGTGCTTCCCTCGGTACTAACTGGCGGCGTAGTTTAGTGCTCTCTGCCTCTCGGTGGTCTGGGGTGAAGGGCTGAAGCTGTGGTGGGGTTACTGCTTCCTTGGTGGCAGGTCTGTCTGGATGGCACTAACCCAGAATCTCAGTGCATGCTAGAAAGGGGGAGCATGCTTTTCTAAGGACTCTCACCATAGGTATTTGAGCCCGTACTGACAAGTTTACAAGTGAAAGATAAAATCTAAAGCAGGTTACAGGCCAGGAAGAACAAATGTGGGTCCGAGTACCCTTTTTAGCATAAGCATCAGCTGGATAAAAATGATATTCTATGGATGTGTCTTATTGAATTAGATATCTTCTCTCAGTACAAAGGCTAACTGCTCCTGACATATTGGATGGCTCTTAATGTGGAAAAAACTGTTCTTTTGATTTAGTTTCATAGTAACCGCTCCATTTTTGGTATCTCTGTGTATATTTTAGTCAGTTATTATCCTGCTCCTAAAGAAAGTACCTTTTTGTCTTAACAGTTGATAATTTTTAGCTAGGAGTAGCATACTCCTTCTCTTACTTGGGTACTGACAAAGTTTGAAAAAGTCATTATCTTTATAGCCAAAGAGACAGCTTGATATCCTTATTACACTTTGAAAGTTATTGGGTTTAGTGTGAATTTCAAATTTTTAGGATAATGTGGGACATGTGTGCAGAGCCACGGATCTGGAGATGGTGTTTATCTCAGAAATAGAGTAGCAGGGATGTCCGTTTCATTGTTGTGTTTTCTCCTGCCTGTGCCACTCATCCTGACCCTGCAGAGACAAGTCCCTGTGAGTGTCAGGTGTTTCCGGGACGTGGCCCTGGACGTAAGGACGTAGACTCAAAGCTGGCTAGTTCTTAGAGCAGCCGTAGGTGACTGTTGCCCCTAGTGCCATGGCGGCTGGGACGTAGAGCCTTTTGTCATTTTCTGTCCCATCCATCATTTTTAATATGTGGAAGCAAGCTGCTTTTACAATTTGAAAAAATAAAGTTTTGATCCTGAATTTCCTTTTCATTGAAACACAGCTTTCAATCTGTTAAGTGAGATAGCTGCTTAAGTATATAGCTGAAAACAACATGCAGCTATCTCAGCTAAGATACAAAATGTTTTAAACATTATTTATTTCTTGTTTGAGTTCTCTTATTTCACGCTCCCTCACCCTCATTTACTTCATTTGTAGTCATTTCTTGATAGTTAAACTGAAATAAAAGTTTGGCCCAAAATGAGATCATGGACTTAAAAATAGGTCTTCCTAAATTCTTAGCACTAAAGGATACCCTCAAAGAATAGAAAAAGATTATTTAAAAATGAGAGATGAAAGGGAAGTATTTTTTATAAAAGTGGGAGGAAGCAGCTTGAAGGTATTCTGAAAGAAGGGAAGCCGAGATGCTAAATTTTGACAAAATGAAATTATTTTTATTTTTCACCTTAACACCTGCTCAGCAGTGTTAGCTACCAAAACTAAAGAATAGGGGACAACTAATTTGCCTATCCCCTGAGATTTTACATTTGGTAATGGTAGCTCCTGTCGTCTTCTCTCTGGCATCCAACTTGCTGAGTTTTGTGGGGGATATCTGTGGTATGGAAGGGAAGTTATATTCAAGTTGGTTATGTGTTCCTTGGGTTCAGAAACACTTTCAGTTAATTATTGGCACATCAAATCCTTTAGGGGTTCAGGTGGGACTGGGCTATATACATCTTATCAATGGAATGGGCCATCATTTTCCCATCTGGTTTTATGTGACTCCAAGCTGTCCCCAGAGGGTCTGGACCTCTTGAGCTCTTTTGATAGAATCTGACACAGCTACATCTCAGGCTGCAGACACAAGTGCTCCATTTCTTAATTCATCTTTTACTTGAATTAGTCTCCCATCTGTCTACCCTCATAGTTCATTTGTTCCTTCTGCCAACATGCATTTGCAGGCCTGCACACAGACCTTCAGGTACTGAAACCCCAGGGGCTGAAGTAGCATACATAAGAGAAATTAGTCATTTCTTACAGCCTCCTGGGAGATTCAGGATGCACATACATTAAAGTTAAGTAAATCATCAGACAGTGATGTTGTTTATGTGTTAAATGTGTGGTATAAATAGTAATTACCCTAGGAGGCATGTGACTTATGACATGTCTAATAAATTTATTTATTTGTTTTTATAAATAAATGAATGAGAACAATTACTGTAAAATGCAGTGGTCAAAGGAAGGTTGGGGCTTGAGTTAAGTCTTGGAGGGTGGTTATGATTTGAATAGTTAGAGGGACCATAGTTGAGAATGACTTGCAGTAATCTAAAGTGCCTGTGTCTGGTCTGGTTTGACTGCGAAGTAGCAGGCAAGTGAGTTGGAGTAGGGTATAGAGTGCCTGGAAGGCTCACTAAATGGTTGTTTGGAGAAAGATTGGGTGTGGCTGACCTCAGAAGGTCTCTGATTTTCTTGACCCCACCAAAGCGTCAGACTTGCATATTTGGTGAAACAAAGGAGAGCTAATGGTTTGAGGCTGCAAAAGATTAGATTTTTTGTGTGCCCTGTATCTTACTGGTAAAATTCTCAAAATGGTGAAAAATCTCGAGGTTAGTGACTTTAGGAATATTAAAAGCACTCTTAATTGACTTTTGTGTTATGTAATTTAGGAACTCAGTATTGCAAGTGGATGTAAATGTTAGAATGTGATCTAGAGGAAGCAAGTGGTGACTTCAGATTTGCCTTCACTGGGGTGCAGTAAAGGGACTTTGGTCCTTGAAACACTGAATAAGTCAGCTCAGCTAATCTAGGAGATGTGGGCTGTACTGGGAGATAATCTAACTCACCTTTTAGTCCAATTAGAATTTTCTGCAGTGAAGGAAATGTTCTATATCTGTGCTGTCCAGTTTGGTAGTCGCTAGCTGTTCATGGCTACTGAGCACTTGAAATGTGGTTATTATGAATGAGAGACTGAATTTTGAGTTAATTTTTAAAATTTTAATTAATCCAAGATTAAATAACAATATGTGGCTAGTGGTCATTGTACTGGACAGGGTAGCTTTAGAATGCTGGTCAGCATTAGCACCTACCACGCGAGGTTGTGGCAAGGATTAAAATGAAATCCGAAGGATTCAAATTGTCTAGCTGTGAGCCTGGAATACAGTGTATACTCAACAAATAGTCCTTTCTTTATGGAATTAAAATTTGGAAATGATAAAAGATAGTGTGTACATTAAGGGATAAGTATATCAGGGTTGGTGAGATACTGTGAAGAGCCCTTGCTGATTACTGGCACATATCCCAAGTAGTGCCCTTTGAACCATGATGAGTTTGTGTTAACTTATTCCCCAGGAAGTTTAGTAATCTTGAGGGTAGGAGCTATTCTAATTGTTTAGGAGAATTTTGTTACCTGCAGGCTTCTCAGAGGGAAGTTACAATGTGTATTTTCACTCTGGCAAGCAACATGGGAAGCAGAATCTTTAACATGTCTGATTGTTTTCTTAGCTTGAAGGATGCCAATGATGTGCCAATCCAGTGTGAAATCTCTCCTCTTATCTCCTATGCTGGAGAAGTAAGTCTGCTTTGTTCTTTTCCCTATTCTTTTAAAAGTAGGATTGTGATGTTGTTTTATGATGAAGTAGAGTTGTCCTTAGGCTTCCATGGTAGCTCAGCTGATAAAGAATCCACCTACAATGCAGGAGACCCGGGTTCGATACCTGGGTTGGGAAGATCCCCTGGAGGAGGGCATGGCAACCCACTCCAGTATTCTTGCCTGGAGAATCCCATGGACAGGGGAGGCTGGTGGGCTCCAGTCCTTGGGGTCCCAAAGAGTCGGACATGACTGAGCGACTAAGCACAGCACAGAGTTGTCCTTGGAGAAGATACGACATTTTCCAGTGGGCGTCCCCTGAGGAGCTCATCCTGAGAGTGAGAAACCTCTCGGGAAATTCCCGGTATGGCTTTGTACCAGTGCCTTCGTTGCCATGAACAGAATGTTTAATGTTTAGTTCATTTCACCTGTACATCGAAATATAGTGGTCTTTTAAAAATAAGCCTTGCTTTTTTTTTAAGCCTTGCTTTTTCGGTAAATCTTCTGGCTTTTTTCAGTGCAATATAATTTTTTCTTATTTTTTTCAGTGGGTCTACTTTGTTCATATGCTTAGTACTTTCACTTTTAAGACCAGGGGATGTAGGGGTCCTTTTATTCTAATATGTACTGTTTTTTTTTTTGTTTGTTTTTCTGGAGATCCTTGTCAGCTTGCTTAGTTCTAGCATCAGAAATAGCCACCTTGCTTAGAATGTTAACTGTTGGGTGATGATTATAGGAAGAATGACTGTCATCTTATTAACTTTAAATATTATGTTATAATCAGAATGCTTTTCCCTCTTTTTGTTGTTTTATGCCTCCATAAATAGGCCATTAAACCCAGTTTTAAAAGTAAACTAGAGTTTTTTATTGACTTTTAAATTTCTGTATCTCAATCCAACTTTGAGCATTCATGCTTTATGTCATTATTATAGCCACTAAGTCCAGCACTGCGTGACGTGTTGATCCGTTTTCTAACTGTGTTTTTATTTCGACCCTCCTTTTAGGGACTAGAAAGTTATGTGGCAGATAAAGAATTCCATGCACCTTTAATCATTGATGAGAATGGAGTCCATGAGCTGGTGAAGAATGGTTTATGAGCCAGATACTAAATAAGTTCCACCACGATAAGAGTAGCTTTTATTTTTGATAGACTGACTGTGAACCTACAGGACCTCTCCTGGAATACTCATGTTTGAATATACACAGGCTTTCGTTTTGCTTGTTCAACTCTTGTAACTACTACATATTTCATAAGATCCAGGTGACTGAACTTCAGAAAGCATTTTTATGATTCACAGCTGATGGAAGGTATTATTTATATTTTTCAGTTGTATTTTTTTCCAAGCTAAGGAAAACATTGGCTATCTTGGATATTTCTTACAACTTAAGTATAGTCATGGTGTTCAACATCACTTTACTTGGAAGCATTTGTTTTGAAGTTGTACATAGTAATAATATGTCATTGTACATGTCGAAAGGTTTCTATGGTACTAAAAGTTTGTTTTATTTTATCAAAAATTAAATTTTTTTAAGAAAATAATTGGACAGTAAAATAAACTTTTCTTCTTGTCTCAAGTGTCATTTGTACTATGAAGAAATTATTCCATTGGGAAAATATGAAACTTTGGAGAAACTTTGAGATAGTACAAGAAAAACCAAATTAATACTGCTGTTGCACTCTTCCAGCTTTTTATTGATTATCGAACTTTGGACTTTATCCTCCTATCACTTTATAATAGTAGCCCTCAGCCAAAGATGGCTTTGCCCTTCTCCAGGACATATTTGGCAGTGTCCTGAGACATTTTTTGTTATCATGACTGGGAGGATGGAATGGTTGTACTGGCATCTAATGAATAGAGATCAGGAATATTCCTACCTATCTTACGATGCACAGGACAACCCCAATAAACAAGAATTAATCTGGCTCAAACTGTAAAGGTTGAAAAACCTTGTTTCATATCACTGCTTTATTCTCTTGCTCAAATATTTGGTGACACTTGGAATTTCAAAAGATTGTAATTTTTGCATTTCCTCAGCAAGTTAATCACTAACATCCAGGTTTTTGGTTGGTTGGTTTGCTTTCAGAAAGCTAGAGGATTAAAGGGCTCCCATGGTGGCTTAGGATCTGCCTGCAATGCGGGAGACCTGGAATTGATCCCTGGGTTGGGAGGATCCCCTGGAGGAGGGCATGGCAACCCACTCCAGTATTCTTGCCTGGAGAATCCCCATGTGCAGAGGGGCCTGGTGGGCTACAGTCCATGGGGTTGCAAAGAGTTGGACATGACTGAGCTGTCAACTAAGCACAGAGGATTAAAAAGAGAAAGGTGGTTCTTTAAATATAGGCCATAGGTCACATATTATTAAGGGTCCTCTATGGTCAACACCGAAATCAGATTGATTATATTCTTTGCAACCAAATATGGAGAAGCTCTATACTGTCAGCAAAAACAAGACCAGGAGCTGACTGGCTTGGATCATGAACTCCTTATTGCCAAATTCAGACTTAAACTGAAGAAAGTAGGGAAAACCACTAGACCATTCAGGTATGACCTAAATCAAATTGCTTATGACTATACAGTGGAAGTGAGAAATAGATTTAAGGGACTAGATCTGTTAGACAGAGAGCCTGATGAACTATGGACAGAGGTTCATGACATTTTACAGGAGACAGGGATCAAGACCATCCCCATGGAAAAGAAATGCAAAAAGGCAAAATGGTTGTCTGAGGAGGCCTTACAAATAGCTGTGAAAAGAAGAGAAGCGAAAGCAAAGGGGAAAAGGAAAGATATTCCCATTTGAATGAAGAGTTCCAAAGAATAGCCAGGAGAGAGAAGAAAGCCTTCCTCAGCAATCAATGCAAAGAAATAGAGGAAAACAACAGAATAGGAAAGACTAGAGATCTCTTCAAGAAAATTAGAGATATCAAGGGAACATTTCAGGCAAAGATGGGTTCGATAAAGGACAGAAATGGTGTGGACCTAACAGAAGCAGAAGATATTAAGAAGAGGTGGCAAGAATACACAGAAGAACTGTACCAAAAAGATCTTCATGACCCAGATAATCACAATGGTGTGATCACTCACCTAGAGACAGACATCCTGGAATGTGAAGTCAAGTGGGCCTTAGAAAGCATCGCTACGAACAAAGCTAGTGGAGGTGATGGAATTCCAGGTGAGCTATTTCAAATCCTGAAAGATGATGCTGTGAAAGTGCTGCACTCAATATGTCAGCAAATTTGAAAAACTCAGCAGTGGCCACAGGACTGGAAAAGGCCAGTTTTCATTCCAATCCCAAAGAAAGGCAATCCTAAAGAATGCTCAAAGTACCGCACAATTGCACTCATCTCACACACTAGTAAAGTAATGATCAAAATTCTCCAAGCCAGGCTTCAGCAATACGTGAACCGAGAACTTCCAAATGTTCAAGCTGGTTTTAGAAAAGGCAGAGGAACCAGAGATCAAATTGCCAATATCTGCTGGATCATCGAAAAAGCAAAAGAGTTCCAGAAAAACATCTATTTCTGCCTTATTTATTTATTTCTGCCAAAGCCTTCGACTGTGTGGATCACAATAAACTGTGGAAAATTCTTCAAGAGATGGGAATACCAGACCACCTGACCTGCCTCTTGAGAAACCTATATGCAGGTCAGGAAGCAACAGTTAGAACTGGACATGGAACAACAGACTGGTTCCCAATAGGAAAAGGAGTACGTCAAGGCTGTATATTGTCACCCTGCTTATTTAACTTATATGCAGAGTACATCATGAGAAACCCTGGGCTGGATGAAGCACAAGCTGGAATCAAGATTGTCGGGAGAAATATCAATAACCTCAGATATGCAGATGACATCACCCTTATGGCAGAAAGTGAAGAGGAACTGAAAAGCGTCTTGATGAAAGTGAAAGAGGAGAGTGAAAAAGTTGGCTTAAAACTCAACATTCAGAAAACTAAGATCATGACATCTGGTCCCATCACCTCACGGGAAATAGATGGGGAGACAGCGGAAACAGTGTCAGACTTTAATTTTTTGGGCTCCAAAATCACTGCAGATGGTGATTGCAACCATGAAATTAAAAGACGCTTACTCCTTGGAAGGCAAGTTATGACCAACCTAGATAGCATGTTAAAAACCAGAGACCTTACTTTGCCAACAAAGGTCCATCTAGTCAAGGCTATGGTTTTTCCAGTGGTCATGTATGGATGTGAGAGTTGGACTATAAAGAAAGCTGAGCGCCGAAAAATTGATGCTTTTGAACTGTGGTGTTGGAGAAGACTCTTGAGAGTCCCTTGGAGTGCAAGGAGATCCAACCAGTCCATCCTAAAGGAGATCAGTCCTGGGTGTTCATTGGACGGACTGATGTTGAAGCAAAACTCCAATACTTTGGGCACCTGATACGAAGAGCTGAGTCATTGGAAAAGACCCTGATGCTGGGAGGGATTGGGGGCAGGAGGAGAAGGGGACAACAGAGGATGAGATGGCTGGATGGCATCACCGACTCGATGGACATGAGTTTGAGTAAACTCTGGGAGTTGGTGATGGACAGGGAGGCCTGGTGTGCTGCGATTCATGGGGTCGCAAAGAGTCAGACACGACTGAACCACTGAACTGAACTGATGTCTAAAATGTAGTTTGCATAAAAATATTGAGCTTTATAAAAGCATTTTATATAGCCTTTAAGTATTGATGAAAAGCATAAAAATTGTTATCTGGATAAATGAAAAATTTTTTAAATTTTGTCGAGAGAAGAGATTAATAAATCTCATTTTCCATTGATAAGATATCACAAGATAGAATGTCATGGATGATCCTCTGTTCTCTAGAGGCACAAAGTTTAAGGATCCCTTTTTTCCTTTAGTTCAGCTCAGTCAAGTCACTCAGTCGTGTCCGACTCTTTGCGACCCCATGGACTGCAGCACACCAGGCCTCCCTGTCCATCACCAACTCCCGGAGCCTACTCAAACTCATGTCCATTAAGTTGGTGATGCCATCTATCTCATTGTTTGTTCTCCCCTTCTCTCCCTGCCTTTAATCTTTCCCACCATCAGGTTCTTTTCAAATGAGTCAGCTCTTCACATGAGGTGGCCAAAGTATTGGAGTTTCAGCTTCAACATCAGTCCTTCCAATGAACACCCAGGATTGATCTCCTTTAGGATGGACTGGTTGGATCTCCTTGCAGTCCAAGGGACTCTCAAGAGTCTTCTCCAACACCACAGTTCAAAAGCATCAATTCTTCAGTGCTCAGCTTTCTTTATAGTCCAACTCTCACATCCATACATGACTATTGGAAAAACCATAGCTTTGCTGGCAAAGTAATGTCTCTGTTTTTTAATAAGCTGTCTAGGTTGGTCATAACTCTTCTTCCAAGGAGTAAACATCTTTTAATTTCATGGTTGCAATCACCATCTGCAGTGATTTTGGAGCCCAAGAAAATAAAGTCTGTCACTGTTTCCATTGTTTCCCTATCTATCTGCCATGAAGTGATGGGACCAGATGCCATGATCTTAGTTTTCTGAATGTTGAGTTTTAAGCCAACTTTTTCACTCTCTTTCACTTTTACCAAGAGGCTCTTTAGTTCTTCTTGGCATTCTGCCATAAGGGTGGTGTCTTCTGCATATCTGAGGTTATTGATATTTCTCCCGGCAATCTTGATTCCAGCTTGTGCTTCATCCAGTCCAGCATTTCTTATGATGTACTCTGCATGTAAGTTAAATAAGCAGGGTGACAATATACAGCCTTGACGTACTCCTTTGCCTGTTGGGAACCAGTCTGTTCCATGTCCAGTTCTAACTGTTGCTTCTTGACCTGCATACAGATTTCTCAGGAGGCAGGTCAACTGGTCTGGTATTCCTATCTCTTGAAGAATTTTCCACAGTTTGTTGTGATCCACACAGTCACAGGCTTTGGCATAGTCAATAAAGCAGAAATAGAAGTTTTTCTGGAACTCTCACTTTTTCAGTGATCCAGCAGATGTTGGCAATTTGACTTTTGGTTCCTCTGCCTTTTCTAAAACCAGCATAAACATCTGGAAGTTCACTGTTCATGTGCGGTTAAAGCCTGGCTTGGAGAATTTTGAGCATTACTTTGCTAGTGCATGAGATGAGTCAGTTGTGCGGTAGTTTGTGCATTTTTTGGCATTGCCTTTCTTTGAGATTGGAATGAAAACTGACCTTTTCCAGTCCTGTGGCCAGTGCTGAGTTTTCCAAATTTGCTGGCATACTGAGTGCAGCACTTTGACAGCATCATCTTTCAGGATTTGAAATAGCTCACCTGGAATTCCATCACCTCTACTAGCTTTATTCATAGGGCTGCTTCCTAAGGCCCACTTGACTTCGCATTCCAGGATGTCTGTCTCTAGGTGAGTGATCACACCATTGTGATTATCTGGGTTGTGAAGATCTTTTTTGTATAGTTCTGTGTATTCTTGCCACGTCTTCTTAATTTCTTCTGCTTCTATTAGGCCCATACCATTTCCGCCCTTTATCAAGCCCATCTTTGCATGAAAAGTTCCCTTGATATCTCTAATTTTCTTGAAGAGATCTCTAGTCTTTCCCATTCTATTGTTCTCTTCTATTTCTTTACATCTTTCACTGAGGAAGTCTTTCTTATCTCTCCTTGCTATTCTATAGAACACTGCATTCAAATGGGAATATCTTTCCTTTTCGCCTTTGCCTTTCATTTCTCTTTTCATAGCTGTTTGTAAGGCCCCTTCAGACAACCATTTTGACTTTTTGCGTTTGTTTTTCTTGGAGATGGTCTTGATCACTTCCTCCTATACAATGTCACACACCTCCGTCCTTAGTTCATCAGGCTCTCTGTCTATCAGATCTAATCCCTTTAATCCATTTGTCACTTCCACTATATAGTCATAAGGGATTTGATTTAATTCATACCTGAATGGTCTAGTGGTTTTTCCTTTAAACTATATGATATTTATATCTATATATTAATGTTTGTGCTAAGGCTTAAATAGTGTGTCTAGCATATTTTCTGTTTTATTTCAAAATAATAGCTCAGTTTTGCTGTTGTTATCCATTCCATTTCTCAAAAGGATGTAGGATTTGAGTTCTTCATCAGAGCAAGCTCTAAAATGGATTGTTGAGGACAGATCTTCAGAGTCTTTAGCCTCTGAATGGTATGCTTGCTTTTCCTTTTTCTGAACCTTCATCTCCTATTTCCTGTCTCCCTATCTTAAGATCATATATCAATAGTGCTGGGAAGGGGAGCTCTGGTAGTGTGGGGTTGTGGCGGTGGTTTCACTATAGAGGAGCAGTGGTTGGGCAATACGGGATGTAAGGCTAAAGAGTTTGAGAGCCTCTGAGCCATGAAATCATAAGGTAGTAGCATTGTATATATTCATGAGTCCTTGTCAAGTTATTGTTCTAATTCAGCAAATACAGAACCAGGTAAAATGTTTATTAAAATATGAATTGGAATCACTTGGCAACAGCATGGTAGAATTTATGTGAGAGTTAATAACCACTGAGTTTGGTCAAAATCACCCTTACTATGTGTTAATAACTTTGCTGATAGTCACAAATGAACATCTAAGTCCAGCTGAGTGTGTTATTTGAATGCTTGATTTTTTTCTTCATTTCCCTCTTGCTTCTCCAAATTGATCCAGTTTTGATGTCTAAAAAGGAATTACTAGTGAAGTATATAGGAAGGCGAGCAAAAAGAATCCATTTCCAATTTCTAGCCATTCCGTTCCTGGAAGTTTGGGCTGTTGCTGGTAATATGAGATTTCATTTCTAACCCTAACTTATTATCTCCAGCATTTTCTGGTGATGATTCATCATGGTAGAGTAAGATCTCAATTATTCAGGTAAAAAGAGGCAAGGAAGAATCATGCATAACCCAGGAGAGTGACTAACACACAGATCATTCAGTGGGCTTGGAAATCTGTTTTTGCTCAGACTGAGATGGATGCTTTTACAGTTCATGGCCCTCTTTAGAGCTCCAGTTTAGGAAAAGCATGTTGGGAAGTGATGAATGAATGAGTCAGCCAATAAAGGTTGAATACCTGTCACGTGTCCGGCACCACTAGGGGATAGAAAGTGTAACATAGGGTCTTCTTACAAAGCTTGAATGCTGCTTAAAGAAATAAAATTAACCCACTTAACACAATGGGAAGATACTCTAGTACTAAAATACTTGGAATGAAAAAGCCCAGTAATAGTTAAAGGTCATCGTTATGACCTGGAGTTTGGTGTGGCAGAACTCCCCAACAAACCTCATCATTTTGAGAATAGAGCTATTTCCTTCTCAAATTGGGATCAGAGGTTTGTGTTCTAAAAAGATATACTTCAATCATTTCAACATGTGTTGTGAAAAATCAGTGAGGTTTTTAGTCATTGGAATCCTGTTTTGCTCCTAGTAAGCACTCAAGTAAGTTAACTCTGATTTATTAATTTTAATTACCTTAAAATGCAAATGATTCAGAAACGGATTATTAAAGGGATATTGATTATTATTATGGGAAGGAGTCACTTGCCTTGTTAGGGTGTCAGGTTATGCCCAAGTTAAGAGTTAATAAGAAAATCTGTGACAGCAATTTTCTCAGTGTAGCCCTCTGATCAGGTAAATCCGTTTCCAGTACCCCTGGAAACTTGTTTGAAATGCAAATTCTGAGAACTGCCATAGTACACATTTGTGGGTGGGGCCCAGAAGTCTGTGTTCTAACAAGCCCTCCAGGTGATTCTGCTGCACACCTAAACAACTACCATAAGAGAATTCAGAGTAGCTAATCGAAAGTTCACAGATGGTACCATAAAGAACAAAAATCAGGGGGAGAAGCAGAGAGGTCAGAGTTCTGGAGCAAGAATAGTTAAGCCAGAAGCCAAATGGATATGTCCTTTGTGAGCTTTATTTTTAAAATGCCAAGGGAACGTACTGATACTGGTAGAATGGAGGATGGAATTTGTAAGACCTGATCAGGACAATTATAATTGTTAGAATAGTGGTTTCCAAGTCCTGTGGATTCTCTGAATTACTTGGAGAGCCTTCAAACATACTCCAGTCCTAGAGATTATGATTCTGTCTAGTGGAAGGCCTGGATAGCTGATTATAAAAAGCATTTGACGATTGTAAAGGGCAGCTAGAAGTGAGAGTCACTGACTTGAAGATGTATACTTAGTGCAGAAATCAACAACCAAGGGTGAGACGGGAAAAGTTTGAATGTGTTCTGGCTTTGGAAAAATAGACAAGGGGTGTGGCAAAGAGTGAGGAAGTTTTCACGTGAACAGCACAGACAGGATGGGCAGATGGGGCCCGGATACAAGTGTGCTGGAGGTGATTTGATTTTGCAGATATCTCACACTGCTAGGAAGGACCCACCCTAAATGGTGCTCTTCCTAAATCTTATCCCTCATTGACTTAGCATTTCCTAAAACAAGGAATGGTAGGGGACAAGAGAAAGTTATTTCATAAATTGGTTAAAAAATATTATGTTTCAGGCTGAATGAGAAGTAAAAAGTAAAATAATGTGTTAAGGTGATGGCATAATGGGTGCGTTTTTTCCCCTATATTGCATAAATTTTTGGATAATGCATTATTAGTAATTTTATGATGAAAAGTTTTACCTTTTATGAAGGCTCAAGAGTTAAGTAAACCATGGGTATCCACATTAACTAGTTAGGTGCAGCTGTGAGAAAACTTGGAGGTAAAATTGGCTGTGGTAAACTTGAGGGGATGTAACCATACTTTCAGATAATAGAATGTTGACAATGTACCATTGTCATGTAAAACAACATGGTCTTCATATGCTACTAGCAAGATAATGCTCAAAATCCTTCAGGCTAGGCTTCAATGATATGTTAAAGAAGAATTTCCAGATGTACAAGTTGGATTTAGAAAAGACAGAAACCACAAATCAAATTGCCAACATCCATTGGGTCATAGAAAAAGCAAGGAATTCCAAAAAACATCTGCTTCATTGACTACGCTAAAGCCTTTGTGTGGATCATAAATTGGAAAATTCTTAGAGACGAGAATATCAGACCACCTTACCTGTCTCTTGAGAAACCTGTATGCAGGACAAGAAACAACAGTTAGAACCAGACATGGAACAACAGAATAGTTCAAAATTGGGAAAGGAGTACATCAAAGTTGTATATTGTCACCCTGCTTATGTAACTTGTATGCAGAATACATCATGTGAAATGCCAGGCTGGATGAAGCACAAACTGGAATCAAGTTTGCTGGGAGAAATATCAATAACCTCAGATACGCAGATGACACCACCCCTACGGCAGAAAGTGAAGAGGAAGTAAAGAGCCTCTTGATGAAAGTGAAAAAGCTGGCTTAAAACTCAGCATTCAAAAAGCAAAGATCATGGCATCTGGTCCCATCATTTCATGGCAAATAGATGGGGAAACAGTGGAAACAGTAACAGATTTTCTTGGGCTCCAGAATCACTGCAGATGGTGACTTCAGCCAGGAGGTTAAAAGACACTTGCTCCTTGGAAGAAAAACTATGACAAACCTAGACAGTGTTTTTAAAAGCAGAGACATCACTTTGAGGACAAAGGTCCATGTAGTCAAAGCTCTGGTTTTTCCAGGAGTCATGTATGGATGTGAGAGTTGAACTATAAAGAAGGTTGAGGGGTGAAGAATTGATACTTTGCGAACTGTGGTGCTGGAGAAGACTCTTGAGAGTCCCTTGGACTGCAAGGAGATCAAATCAGTCATTCCTAAAGGAAATCAACCCTGAATATTCATTGAAAGGTCTGATGCTGAAGCTGAAACAATACTTTAGCCACCTGAGCTAAAGGAAATCAGTCCTGAATATTCACTGGTAGGACTGATGCTGAAGCTGAAACTCCAATACTCTGGCCACTTGATGTGAAGAACTGACTCACTGGAAAAGACCCTGCTGCTGGGAATGATTGAGGGCAGGAGGAGAAGGGAGCAACAGAGGATGAGATGGTTGGATGGCATCACTGACTCAAATGGACCTGAGCTTGAGCAAATTCTGGGAGACAGTGAAGGGCAAGGAAGCCTGAAGTGCTGCAGTCCATGGGGTCACAGAGTAAGACACGACTTAGCAACTGAGCAACCGAGCTGGGGCATTACTTGGAACTTCTTTGTGAAAAATGATAATGTCTTAATTCAGAAGGGTGTATGAAGCACATTTGCAGTAAGAATTCTGGGTAACACACTTAGAGTTAAAACCTTTCTGCAAGAGGCTTAATATGAGTCCTCTGATGTAATACATGAATTGAGTAGTTTATTATGGCCTCTTAAAGATGAGAGGCCTAGTAGGCTAGCCAAAAGCTCAGTGAGTCAGTGGGGACACAAAAGATGTTTATATAGACATAGTGTTTTCAAAGTTCTGAACAAAATGAGGACAATGTAAGAACGGGAAGTCTATCATTATAACTTCATGACTCATTGTTTCCACATCGGTTTCTTATTTCTATCTCAGTGATTCTACTTCTCAGGATATGTTCCTTTGCAGATTTTGTTCTGGTGGGCAAAGTTTTTTTTTTTTTTTTAATTGACAAAATGATGTGTAGAACTCTTCATGTATATATATTATATGGTAAAATATATAATATAGGTGGTATGAATAAGATTGTAATGAGACTTGATAGATTTCCTTTTAAAGTTTAAAATTTCTCCTAATTTATGTATTTCTAAAAGATCTGAAATTTGACAGAAAGGAAATTAAAACTCATGAACATAACAAGTAATTAAGTACTGATGACTTTGCCCAGCATCTTATTATGGTGCTTACCCGTGAGCCAGGCATTGTGTTGAGCATGCTATGTACACTGTCTCATGTATCCTTATTACGTTCCTGTGAGATGAGAACCCTTACTGTTCAGTCCTTAAGGAAACTGAGGCTTAGAAGTTAAGTAAATTGTTTAAGATTATATGACTAGTAAGAAGTAAAGCTGGAAAGTGAACCCAGAGTCTGAATCCATAGACCTACTCTTTTTGTTAATGTTTTTCCTTCAAACTTTCAAACATACCCAATAGTAGAGAACAGAATAATGACTGCCTGCTACTGAGTTTCTAACAACTAACATTGGCTAATACTGTTTCATTTAATGCTCACCTCCCAAGCCTCCAGTGAATTACTTTAAAATTAATTCTACATGTTGGATGTTATACTTCAGATTATATCTAAGAGAGAGATTTCTATTATATATATGTATATACACGTGTGTGTGTGTGTGCGTGTGTGTGTGTAATCAATCTATTATATATATGTATATGTACATCTGTGCGTGTGTGTGATATCAATCTATTATATATATATGTATATATACGTGTGTGTGTGTAATCAATCTATTATATATATGTATATATGTGTGTGTGTGCCTGTGTGTGTGTGTGTGTGGGCGTGTGTGTGATCAATCTATTATATATATGTATATATACGTGTGTGTAATCAATCTATTATATGTATGTATATATATGTGTGTGTGTGCTTGTGTGTGTGTATGCATGAGTGTATGTGTATGCGTGAGTGTATGTGTGTGTGCGCGTGCACGTGTGTGTAATCAATTATATCTATGTATATATACGTGTGTGTAATCAATCTATTATATATATGTATATATACATGTGTGCGTGTGTGTCTGTGTGTGTGCATGTGTGTATGTATGTGTGTAATCAATTATACATACGTATATATACGTGTGTGTAATCAATCTATTATATATATGTATAAATACATGTGTGTGTGTGTATGTGTGTGTGCGTGTGTGTGTGTAATCAATCTATTATATATATGTATATATACGTGTGTGTAATCAATTATATATATGTATATATACATGTGTGTGTATGTGTGTGTATGTATGTGTGTGTGTGTATCTATGTGTGTGTGTGTAATCAATCTATTATATATATGTATATATACGTGTGTGTGTGTGTGTGTGTATGTGTGTGTGTATGTGTGTGTGTATGTGTGTGTAATCAATCTATTATATATATGTATATATACGTGTGTGTAATCAATCTATTATATATATGTATATATACATGTGTGTGTATGTGTGTGTATGTGTGTATGTGTGTGTATCTATACGTGTGTGTGTGTATGTATACGTGTGTGTGTAATCAATCTTATATATGTGTGTGTGCATGTGTGTGTATGCGTGTGTGTATCTATACGTGTATGTGTAATCAATCTATTATATATATGTATATATACATGTGTGTATGTGTGTGTGCATGTGTGTATGTGTGTGTATGTGTGTGTGTGTACAATCAATTATATATATGTATATATACATGTGTGTGTATGTGTGTGTCTGTGTGTGTGTGTGTGTGCATGTGTGTATGTGTGTGTGTGTAATCAATCTATTATATGTGGGTTTCCCTGGTGCCTCCAACAGCAAAGAATCTGCCTACAATGCAGGAGACTCAGGTTCAATTCCTGGGTTGGGAAGATCCCCTGGAGAAGGGAATGGTTACCCACTCCAGTATTCTTGCCCAGAGAATTTCATGGACAGAGGAGCCTGGTGAGCTGCATTCTGTGGAGTCACAGAATCTGATACCACTGAGTGACTAACACTTTGATATATATATATAATCACATACCTTAAAAATATTTAATATCATCTGCTGTAGGTGGGATGTTTATGTCCTCTCAGTATTCATATTTTGAAAGCTAACCCTCAATGTGATAATATCAGGAAATGAGGCCTTTAGGAGGTGATTAGGTGCCCCTTCCATACTGCAAGGATACAGTGAAAAAAAGATAGCCATTCATCTATGAACACCAATAAGTGGGAACTCACCAGACACCAAATCTGCCAGCATTTTGATCTTCCCAACCTTCAGAAATGTGAAAAAGAAATTTCTATTGTTTATAAGTCATACAGTCTATGGTATTTTTGTCATAGTAGCCTGAACAGACTAAGATGTTATCTAATATCAAGCCAAAGTTCAGATTTCCCCAACTATCACATATACATCTTTCTAATATTAAAAAGCAGAGACATTATTTGTCAACAAAGGTCCATCTAGTCAAGGCTACGATTTTTCCAGTAGTCATGTATGGATGTGAGAGTTGGACTATACAGAAAGCTGAGCGCAGAAGAATTGATGCTTTTGAACTGTGGTGTTGGAGAAGACTCTTGAGAGTCCCTTGTACTGTGAGGAAATCCAACCAGTCCATCCTAAAGGAGATCAATCCTGGGTGTTCATTGGAAGGACTGATGCTGAAGCTGAAACTCCAATACTTTGGCCACCTGATACGAAGAGCTGACTCATTGGAAAAGACCCTGATGTTGGGAAGGATTGAGGGCCAGAGGAGAAGGGGACAACGGAGTATGAGATGGTTGGATGGCATCACCAACTCAATGGACATGAGTTTGGATAAACTCCAGAAGTTGGTGATGGACAGGGAGGCCTGGCGTGCTACGGTTTATGGGGTGGCAAGGAGTTAGACATGACTGAGTGACTGAACTGAATTGAATATTGATGTATCTGAATCAGGTTCTTTTTTTTTTTTTCTTAATGGAGGCTAAGTACTTTACAACATTGTATTGGTTTTGCCGTACATTGACATGAATCAGCCACGGGTGTACATGTGTCCCCATCCTGAAGCCCCTCCCACCTCCCTCCCCATCCCATCCCTCAGGGTCATCCCAGTGCGCCAGCCCCGAGCACTTGTCTCATGCATCGAACCTGGACCAGCAATCTGTTTCACATATGATAATACATGTTTCAATGCTATTCTCTCAAATCATCCCACCCTCACCTTCTCCCACAGAGTCGAAAAGTCTGTTCTTTACATCTGTGTCTCTTTTACTGTCTTGCATATAGGGTCATCGTTACATCTTTCTAAATTCCATATATATGCGTTAATATACTGCATTGGTGTTTTTCTTTCTGACTTACTTCGCTCTGTATAATAGGCTCCAGTTTCATCCACCTCGTTAGAACTGCTGAATCAGGTTCTTTGTTAAGACTCTTAAATGGTTTTTAACCTATCCATGTCCTCCTTTTAAATAAAATATATTTGTTGGAAAAAAATTTATTTTTACATTGTCACTTTGTAGATTTTGGAATTCATGTTCATGGTATCCTTTAACATTTTCCTCTGTCTTCCTTATTTCCCGAAAACTGTCATTGAATCTGAGGTTTGATCAGATTCAAGCTCTCCTCTTTTCTTTTGATGAAAAATACTTTGTAGGTGGTTCTGCATTTATTTAATGTCTTAGCAGATATTGATGACTGTTTCCTGGAGCCATTATCTCATTAAGGGATGAAAAATGGTGATTTTATTAGTATTTCTTTTGTATTTATTAGCAAGATTATTTGTAAAGAAACATTGTCATCAATTATTTGATTAGTTACAACAAAAGCAGTTGTAACAGCTTTTTCCTTTACTAGTTTCCAGGATGAGTTATATCTTAGCAAAACTCCCAAGATGATCAATGAAGTCCTCTCCAACTCTGAATATCATTATGAATTCATGGGTTTAAAGAAAATACTTGATGTGTTTCCATCCATTACATTCATTATTAGTTTTGGCCAGTGAGCCCCTTTGAATTGTCTCCTATGTTCTTCTAACATAACTCATAATATTCTTTTGTATTGATAGCTTCTTTGCTTTCTGGTACCACAAGATGTCTCAGGACAAAATTAATTATTTCTAGCCCTACTCTAGACAAATTTAAAAAAAATACCAGTTTAGATGTTTTATAAAATATGTTTACTAACTCATTTGTTGTGACGCATTTGTTTTCCTGACTTTAATTCAGAAAAATCCAAAAAATTTAGGTTTGTAAGTCTAAGTTTACCTGTGGAATCAAGCCTATACTCTTGAACCAAAGGGATGAGATTACACCCTAGAAAGATTGAATCCTCTCTGGGATGAGAGTGTAACTATTGAGTAGAGTCAGGAGATGTGCCGGGAGTCAGATTCCTAGGAGTTGTGGCAACTGCACTTCTCTCTGCATGTCCCTAGGAGCTGTGTCTCACCCAATACAAGTTAAATCTGTGTGATTCCTACAGACTTCACTGAGGTCATCTTCAAATGAGACTGCAGGCCCTTTAAAGAGAGAGGTACCCCGGGGTGCCTAGCAGTGGGAAAAGGGTCCAACCTGTCAAAGGAAGCCTTTTCTTCAAGAAGTCTTTTTCCTTTTAATAAAAAAATGATCTCTAGATACTATAGGCCTTAGTAGTAATTATTGCTAGAGGTTCTGGACCTTTTTAGGGCACTGAGCTAGAAAATATATATATTTTTGTTATGAAAAAGAAAAATATAATTATGCTGATAATTCCAAATTTTAAAAACCAGGTACTTTTTAGACTTTGTGTCTCTTAAGCTGAAAATCTTGGTTCCTAACAATCAATGTAATTATTTATTTTCATTATATTACTCTTATGGTTAATTTTATGTGGCAACTTGTTTGGGCCATAGTGCCCAGCTATTTGGTCAAGCATTATTTTGGATGTTTCTGTGAAGATGTTTCTGAGTAAGATTAACCTTTATATTGTTGTACTTTGAGTAAAGCAGATTGTAGAGGCAATTGCTTCTCAGCTGAAGACGCTGACAGAACAAGACTGATCTCTCCTGGGCAAGTAGGAATTCTGCCAGAAGATGGCCTTTGAACTTGAGTTGCAACCTTGGCTCTTCCCTCAGTCTTCAGACTTCTTGCTTACCCTACAGATTTTGGACTTTCCAATCTCTACAATTGCATGAGCTAATTCCTTAAAAGAAATCTCCCTTTATATACACATATCCTATTGGTTCTGTTTCTCTGGAGCTTAAGAGAGACTAATTGGGTTGGGCTTTCCTACCTGAAACAACTGAAAAACCAAATTAAATAAATGAAGCAATGACACTGAAAACATTGGCCATCAGGCAATGAAGGTCAGTGATCCCTGGGAGACAGGAGACAAATTAGGTTAAGTCCAGGGATTGTCCCAGCTGGTTGCCTGAAGGGAATTTGCAGAAAGGAGGAACCAGGAAATTTGAGGAGATAAAGCTGGGAGTTAGGGAATGCCAAGACAGCTGGAGTTCCTTGGACAGACTACTGGAGAAAAGAGAACTGCAGAAGGAAAACAAGGTCTGCAGAGGCACTCCTGTGAGTGTTCAGTTCTGTATGGTCAGCACACGTGCGCACAGAGAGACTCCCTGAGGCTGAGGAGCGAACCACCTGAAAGAAAGAAGTGGGAAACTTTATAATTCACAGAATACTGGGTAGGGTACTAAGGAAGATCTTGCTTGGACTAAGTACAATTCTTATGTAGCCTAACAACGTTTAAAAGCAAGACTGGTATGGATCAAACTATCTCCATATAAAGATGTCTGTATTATTTTTTATTGCTGCCTAACAAAAACATATATATTTTCTTAGAGTTTCTGAGGATTTGGAACCCAGACTTTAGCTGGATGGTTCTGGTTAAGTTTCTCTCAACAGGTTGCAATCAGTCCATCATCTAAGGTCAAAAATCATCTGAAGTCTTGACTAAGGCTGGGGAATCTGAGGCTAAACTCATTCATGTGGCCACTGGCAAGAGTCGGCAGTTCCTCTGCTCTGGGGCCTCTCCCAGAGGGCTGGTTAGAACACGGAAACTGGCTTTCCTCAGCACAAGTGATCCAAGCAAGAGAGAGCAAGCAAGACGGAAGCCACAGTGTCTGAAAGCTAATCTCAGGAATGAAATAGCAACATTTAGAGAATACTGTGCTGGCCATTTATTGTGCAGTATGGGAAGGGGCTGTTTCAAGGTGGGAGAGATCATTGGGGGCCATCTTAGAGGCTGACTGCCACGAACATAGGTATAAAATTCTTAACAATATTTTAGCAAATTGAATCCAATGATATATAAAATGGATAATGTATTATAACTGAGGTTTATCTTGGGAATTCATGATTGGTTTAACATTTCAAAATTAATCAATGTGATTCACCATACTGGCTAAAAAAGACAAATTATAGATGGTGGCTCAGCTGGTAAATGCTGTCCTTGTTAGTATAGGGGTGAGTATCCCTGCCTGTCATGCAGGAGACTGAGGTTCAATTCCCCGACAGGGAGGGCTTCCTTTGTGGTTCAGCTGGTAAAGAATCCGCCTGTGAAGCAGGAGGCCTCGGTTTGATCCCCGGGTTGGGAAGACTCCCCTGGAGAAGGGAAAGGCTACCCACTCCAGGATTCTGGCCTGGAGAATTCCATGGGGTCTCAGAGAGTCAGACACGACTGAGGGACTTTCACTTCACAGCTGGTAAGTGCAATGCAAGAGGCCCCGGTTTGATTTCTGGGTTAGAAAGATCCTCTGGAGAAGGGATAGGCTACCCGCTCCAGTTTTACTGGGCTTCCCTGGTGTCTCAGACAGTAAAAAATAAGCCTGCAATGCGGGAGACCTTGGTTCCATCCCTGGGTTGGGACGGGAACATCCCTGAAGGGAACAGCTACCCACTCCAGTATTCTCGGTGTAGCCTGGTGGGCTACAGTCTATGGGATCCCAAAGAGCCTGGCACGACTGAACCACTTTTCACTTTCATAGATTAAGAAAATGCGTTTCAGAAAATATAACATCTTTTCCTGATAAAAAGTGTTGGCACTAGGTAGGGATAGAAGGGGTAAGTGTGATAAATGTCATGTATGTAGAATTGACAGTTTAATATAGCAATGGTGAAAGATTATATATTCCAAATCAGGAACAAGACAGTGTGTTAGTCATTGCCACCTAAATGTTGTATGGAACTTTTAGCCAGTGTGATAAGGCAAGAAAAAGATATAGCAGGCATCCATATTGGAAAGGGTGAAACAAACCTGTATTTGTAGATGACGTGACCATCTACCAAGAAAACCCTATGGGATCTATGTAAGTCATTAGAACTAATATGTTAGTTTATTCTTCAAAGTTATATCTCAAGAAGAAAAAGTAAATACCTTTCTCCCTATGCACTTTGAAGTTTTAAAATATATTTAAAAATAATTCATTGATCAAAGAGAAAGTTTAAATAACCTACCTAAGATTCCATAACTTAGTAAAATAGTTGGGAAGTCTATCTGACTCTAAAATCCCTGTTTTTCATTACGAATCTATCTGCTGCCTGCCATGCCTTCTCCTAATCCCAACAACATTTTAAAAAATAATATATGCACTAACTATATGTTGAAAGAGAAAAGGAATGTAATAGTTGTGTGTTGCAATTCTTAAGCTGCCCGTGTTGAGGAGGAATGGAAAAGAATAATAGTTAAGGGAGAGCAGTTTCTCTCTGTGAAGTTCACAATTAGCAGTTCAAGTGAAAGGCAACTTGGTAAGAGACTGATTTGGACTACAGTTTCAAAGGAGGAAGGACCTCAAGCACGAGATACAATACGATGATCAGGACCAGATGGCTATTGCCAGGGCCGTGCTCCCGTCAACGTGAAACAAGGGGAATCACGACAAGGTTATGCAACACCAGTCCCGAGCCAGTTAATGTTCTTGAGCCTACACTATGCTTTTTCTTTACAGGAAAGCGTGTGTGTGTGTGTGTGTGTGTGTGTGTGTGTGTGTGTTGTAGTTTCAGGGAATAGCAAAGAGCGGTTACGGGAATAACTAATCAACATTCGAGAGTAGAATTGGGCTATATTTAGATAAGTGTAGTTGTTTCAGTGGAAAAGTTTTTCTCATACTTTTTCCCCTCCCTCTCTGATATTCTGAGCACACATCTATCCACTGCTTATAAAAGACATACTGAGGGGCAGTGCGTTTGGCAGGCTGAGTTTGGCACTGCCTGGGTTGTCTGAGTAGGGTCACAGGACACTAAATTCTATTCAACCCCATCTAGTGAGCCACCGGGACATGGAATGAGAATCATGATAACTTGCTTCTGGGGAGTAAGGAGAAAAAAGCACAAACTACAATTGTGCCTTGGACCCTGCAGAGAACAAAGCTGTAAGACTAACTGCTTTGCTTATGTTCTTGGTCAGAGACGAAAATATCCAAGTGGTGATCAAATTAAAGGCTCAATATTCTTTCAACTAACAGACATTAAAATAAAGCTTTTTTTTTTTTTTTGCCTCCCACTATCCTTGCATGCATATTTAATTGGCCTCCAACAATAACCCTCTCAGAGACTTGTTTTTGGAGTCCTCCGGAATATAGCAGCAGCCCTTGGTCCCCTTTGCTTGTCCTACCTTAATCTGCCTTGGTGTCAGGGGGGCTCGCGTAAGCAAAACTTGAGGGTAATGATGAGGTCATATCTGAAGTCTTAGAGCAGAATGTATTTGCTTAAGCGAATTTTTATGGCTTGATTTTTCACTTATTTTCTAACTGAAGTATAGGCTAGTTCCTGTGACTAAGCTACTTCCCTGGGGGCATTGTCCTGGCTAGCTTTGGTTACTGGAAACCTCCCAGCCTTCCTGGGGGCCTTCCGTGGTGGCTCAAATGGTAAAGAGTCTGTCTGCTCTGTGGGAGATCCGGTTCAATCCCTGGAGAACTAAATGGCAACCCACTCCAGTATTCTTGTCTGGAAAAACTTCTCTTTCTTTCTTCAGCCTTCCTAGTGGGGCTGTTTCTGTGCAGTAGAGGGCAGCATGTTCAAATGCTTAGCCATTAGGAGAAAAGGGGGAACTTGATGTTTGAGAGTACTGGGATATGTATGTGTATCTCAGAATGCCAGCATAAATGTTCCATAAGCACTCTTCCCACTCCAGATCAAGATTTCAGGAGGAGTCCTACCACACCCAGACCCACACAAACATGTCACTTCCGTTACACCTTTCATCACAAGAGACCTAAGAGACTACTCGCATGAGCGCTTCACTTACAGAGAACGGAGGGCCAAAAAGGAGCGACTCCCTCAAAGTCACACAACATCCAGACTAGATTCTAGGCCTGTGCTGGAGTTAGGATTTGGGGGCATGAGTTTACTGAGAGCAATTAAAGGTCTGAAGTGAAGCGAAGTGAAAGTTGCTCAGTTGTGTCCAACTCTTTGTGGCCGCGTGGACTATACAGTCCGTGGCATTCTCCAGGCCAGACTACTGGCGTGGGTAACCTTTCCTTTCTCCAGGGGATCTTCCCAACCCAGGGATCAAACCCAGATCTCTGCATTGCAGGCAGATTCTTTACCAACTGAGCTATCAGGGAAGCCTGGATGTGGATAAAATGGTAGAGACTATTAGAGTAAGACAGGGAAGGCCAGGGTAGAATGGGACCCTGGGCCCAACAGTATGGATTAAAGAAATCAGTGAAAATTTTTTATTTTTGCATGCTTTCTCCAGATTTCACTCCAACAAAAGCCCTTTCACAAAAAGTATCTGATACATTTATTTATACTAAAATGCTGCTTCACAGATTAAATTTGTTACTTATCTTGGGTTTAGAAAATTAAATAATAGTTAAAGGATTAATAAAACAATACTAATCCTCTACCCCACTTCTATTCAACTTCCCCTCAGTCCTGTTCTGTAGAAGTAACCACTTTAAACTCTTGTAGCTTTTTCTTCTGATATTTACTTCCATATTTCCATATATGGATCTTCCTCAACTTACAGTGCAGCTATGTCCCATCTCAGTTGAAAATATAAGTCTTAAGTGCATGTAATACAACTAATCTACTGAATATCATAGCTTAACGTTACCTACTTTAAACGTGCTCAGAGCACTTACATTAGCCTGCAGTTGGGTGAAGTCTTCTAACTCAAAAGCCTGTTTTATAGTCAAGTGTTGAGTATTTCATGTAATTTATTGAATACTATACTGAAAATGGAAACAGAATGGTTGTTGGGGTACAGATTGGTTGTAAGTGTATCAGTTGTTTACCTTCCTGATTGTGTGAGTGACTGGGAGCTATGGCTGCTGTTGCCTCCCAGCATCACAAGAGAGTATTATATCCCATGTTGCTAGCTGGGAAAAAAATCAAAATTCCAGGTTCCAAGTATGATTTCTACTGAATGCATATTGCTTTTGTACCTTCCTAATTTTGAAAAATTTGAGTTGAATTACAAGTCAAGGACCGTCTGCATATGTATGTATACATATATACACTATGATTGATTTATTAATTTTAGATGTTATCTATTAACCTCTTATTTTGGTAGATGAGTAATCAGCTTTCTAACACCTTCTTTTAGCTATCTCTGCTTCATCCTGTTAATGTCCTTCTAATGTTACATCACAGCATTTGGTCAAATCAATATTAGCATTTATCATATCATGATGGTATAAATATGTCCGGCAGTTGTTCTAAGTAGTGTGCTGTGATTATGCTTTCTTTTATACATACTTTTTGTAAACCTAGGGTCAATAATTTCCTTTTTTCCATTTGCTTTTCTTTCTGTTTACCTACTGCTATTTTATCCAAATGCTCCAAAAGACCTGTCAGATGCAAAGCAATAGTATTTTTAAAATTCTCAAACACATGAGACCTCCCTTCCACTTCCTCACCTGAATTGGTTGTTTTCTAAGCCTATTTCATGGCCTTTGTCCAGGCTCTTTCTTTTGTACCTTTTCTATGTTGGATTCTCTGTTTTCATGTCTTCTTCACTGGCTTACTCCCTTGCAGTGGTACAGAACATACTCCAGTAACACTTCCCAAGAAATGGTGCGTGGCAGGTAAATTTTTTGAGTTCTTGCATACTTTAAAATATTTTTGTTTATTGCCATACTTGATAGAATAATTTGGTTGGGTACTATTTATTACATTAAAAAATATTTCCTTTCAGATTTGGGAGGCATTGACTCATTGTCTTGTGGCTTCCAGTACTGCTAACTTATTATTTGTTTATTTATCGGCCATGCTTCATGGCATGTGGGATTTTAGTTCCCCTACAGAGAATCAAACCCGTGTCCCCTGCAATGAAAATATTCATTCTTAATCACTGGCCAACCAGGGAAGACCCTGGCTTCAAGTACTGCTGCTAAGAAATCTGATGGAACACTGATTCTCAGAATAGATCCCTGTGTGTATTGTTTATAAGCTTTGAGGATCTTTTATCTCTCTTGTTCTGATTTCATGCTAAATTCCTGTCATTGATTTTTTTGACCTCTTGAGAATGCTTTCAGACTGGAGATTCCTGTCTTTCACTTTTAGAAGATCTTTTGCCTTATTTCTTTGATAATCTCCTCTCCTTCAATCTCCTTCTTTTTCTTTTTCTGGAACTCCAATGAGATATTAGACCTGCAGAATTTATCCTCTAATTTCTCATATTGTCCAATCTATTTTCTTTTCTTTTTGTTCTGTTTTATGGGGAATTTCCTTATATTTAGTCTCTAGCTTCCCTTTTCCTTAATTTTCATGTTGTCTATCGTATTTGTTTAATTTCTAAAAGCTCTTCCTTAATCAGTTATGCTTCTTAAATATATATATATATATATGTATATCTTCCTGCTCTTGTTTTATGTGTAGTGTAACTCCTCTACTTTGTTCCCTAAAAACATACTTTATCTTGAAGTTTTAAAATTTTGTCTCTGTTACTTCTCTTTTCTACATTATGTATGTTTTTTTCCAAATCCCCTTCATTTTGGCTTATTTCAGTATATTCATGTCAGAAGTTTTCCTCTAACATTTATATATAGTAATACATGCATATTTAAATTTATAAATATATTCATATTTAAGAGTAGTTCTAAAAAGAAATAGGAAACTCCGTGTGCATGGTGAGGCTCATGTTCGTGTAAGCTTGACTCTGGGGTCTTGATGGGTTTTAGCTGGCAATTTGGATGGTTCAGGATGTACAAACAACTTCTCCAAGCTCATTCTGTTTTCAAACCTGTGCCTTCTGCTGCCCTATGCCCTGTCACGGAACAACGGACTCATTCAAAATTGGGAAAGGACTATGTCAAGGCTTTATATTGTCATCCTGCTTATGTAACTTATATTCAGAGTACATCATGCGAAATGCTGGACTGAATGACTCAGAAGCTGGAATAAAAGTTGCTGGGAGAAGTATCAACTACCCCAGATATGCAGATGATACCACTTTAATGGCAGAAAGTGAAGAGGAACTAAAGAGCCTCTTGATGAAGGTGAAAGAGGAGAATGAAAAAACTGGCTTAAAACTCAACATTCAAAAAAAGAAAATTATAGCATCTGGTCCCATCACTTCATGGCAAATAGATGGGGAAAAGGTGGAAACAGTGACAGATTTTCTTTTCTTGAACTCCAAACTGCAGACAGTGACTGCAGCCATGAAGTTAAAAGATGCTAGGTCTTTGGAAGAAAAGCTATGGCAAACCTAGATAGTGTATTAAAAAGCAGAGACACTACTTTGTTGACAAAGGTCCATCTAGTCAAAGCTATGGCTTTTCCAAATAATCATGTATGGATGTGAGAGCTGGACCATAAAGAAGGCTGAGTGCCAAAGAATTGATACTTTCAAATTATGGTGCTAGAGACGACTCGAGAGTTCTTGGACTGCAAGGAGATCAAATCAGTCCATCTCAAAGGAAATCAACCCTGAATATTCTTTGGAAGAACTGATGCTGAAGCTGAAGCTCCAATACTTTAGCCATCTGATGTGAAGACCCTGCTCATTGGAAAAGACCCTGAGGAAAGATTGAGGGCAAGAGGAGAAGGGGGCAGCAGAGGATGAGATGGTTAGATAGCATCACTGACTCAATGGACATGAGTTTGAGCAAACTCCAGTAAGGACAGGGAAAGACAAGGAAACGTGGTGTGCTGCAGTCCATGGGGTTGCAAAGAGTCAAACACAACTTGGCAACTGAACACTGCCAACAACAATGCTGGCCTTATCAAATGAGTGTAAAGTGGCCCCATCTCTTCTATATTTTGCAGGAAGTTGAGAAGAATTGATGTAAATTCTTCACATGTTTGGTAGAATTCAGCAGTGAAATCATCTGGGTCTGGACTTTTCCCTTTGTGTAGTTTTTTGATTGTCAATTTAATTTCCTTTATTATTTTGGATCTAGTCAGACTTTCTACTTCTTTAGTCAGTTCTTGTACTTTATGTTTTACTAAGAAATTGACAGTTTCATCTAGATTTCCAGTTTGTTGGCATACAATTGTTTATAGTATTCTCTTATAATCTTTCAAAGTTATTTTTGTAGGATCAGTAATAAAGTCCTTCTTTCATCTCTGATTTTGGTAATTTGAGTCCTCTCTCGCTTTTCTCTTGGTCAGTCTAGCAAAAAGTTTGTCAATTTTGTTGATCTTTTCAAAGAATCAATGCTTGTTTTTCTTTGATTTTCTCTATTATTTTTCTAATCTCTCTTTTATTTCTATCTGCTCTAATCTTTATTTTTTGTTTGCTTTGGGCTTAGCTTTCTTTCATTTTTCTAATTTGTTAATTAGAAAGAAGTTAGAAATCAGGTTATTTAATTTCAATTTTTAAAATATATACATTTACAGTTAAAATTTCCTTTTAATCTTTTTCTGTCCTTTCACTATAATCTATGTGTTTGAATCTAAAGTGGGTCTTTTGTAGGTATTATGTTCATATACACACAAACATACATATAAACATTTTAATTTTGGCCTTTTGATTGGATGCTTAATCCATTTATGTTTAATGTTATTACTAATAATATAAGTTTTGCATCTGCCATTTTGTTATTGTTTTCTATTTGCCTTGCATCTTTCTTTCCCCTCTGTTCCTTTATTAATACCTTCTTTTGTGGGTTAAATAGATTTTTTTTTCTCTTAAAATTTTAAAATTTTATATCAAGAATTAATATAAATACATTATTATGATGATAGATAATTCTACTTAGAAGTATTACCTTCTCTTAAGTACAGTACTAGCATTTCATAAAATAATGACAGGGAGAGCTAATATTGCTGGGATTTTTCAACCTTCATTTCTTTGGAAAAGAAAAAACATTCTCAGATAATTATTACCCATTGTGATACATGCCTTAGCTGCATCATCCAAGTTTTTGACGTACTGTGTTTTCACTTTATTAATCTCCCAGTATTTTTATTTTCTTTGGATTTCTTGTTTGACCCATTTGTTTAATTTTCACACGATATGAATGTTCCCAAATTTACTTCTGTTACTGATTTCTAATTGAATTCCACTGTGGTCAGAGAACATACTTTGAATGATTTCAATATTTTTTTAACTTAGTAAAGCTCATTTTATGCCCAACGTATAGTCTGTCATAGAGAATATTCTGTGGGCACTTGAGAAGAATGTGTATTTTGCTTTTGTTAGGTAAAGTGCTCTATCGATGTCTGTTAGGTCTAGTTGCTTTATATTGTTGTTCAGTCTTTTATTTCCTTGTCAGTTTTCTGCCTAGTTGTTCTGCCCATTATTGAATGTGGAAAATTGAAGTCTCCAACTATTATTGGTCAGTTACCTATTTTACCCTTCAACTCTGCCAGTTTTCACTTTATGTTTTTTTGGGCTCTGTTGTTAAGTGCATATTTGTTTATAATTGTTTATAATTATGATGTATTCCTAGAGGATTGATCTTTTTATCATTATAAAATGGATTTCACCTCTAGTAACATTTTTTTGTTTCAAGTTCTACTTTGTCTGATATCAGTAAAGTTACCCCACCTCTCTTTTTGTAATTGTTTGCATGGTATATCTTTTTCTGTCCTTTAACTTTAATCTATGTGTGTGTTCAAGTCTAAAGTGAATCTCTGGTAGGTAACGTATTATACACAAACACCAATATACATATATATGTTTAATCTTGGCCTTTTGATTGGGTATTTAATCCATTTACATTTAATGTAATCACTAATAATGCAGGAGTTAGTCTGCCATTTTGTTACTGCGTTCTATTTGCCTTATGTCCTTTTTGCCCTCTATTCCCAGCATCAGGGTCTTTTCAAACAAGTCAGCTCTTCGCATCAGGTGGTCAAAGTATTGGAGTTTCAGCTTCAACATCAGTCCTTCCAGTGAACACCCAGGATTGATCTCCTTTAGGATGGACTGGTTGGATCTTCTTGCAGTCCAAGGGAATTTCAAGAGTCTTCTCCAACACCACGGTTCAAAATCATCAATTCACACACAACAAAATACTACTCAGCCTTAGAAAAGATGAAATCTTGCCATTTGTGATAATACAGATAGAGTTGGAGTGTATTTGCTAGGCGAAACAAGTCAGATGGAGAAAGACAAATATCATATGACTTTACTCATGTGTAGAAAACAAACAAACAAACAAGACAAAATGAAAGCAAGCACACAGATTCAGAGAACAGAGCAGTGGTTACCAGAGGGGAAGGAGGATGGAGAAGGGAAATGAATAAAGGGGCTCAACTCTGTGGTGACCAGTAGAAACGAAACTTTTCCTTGTGAGCATGGTGTAGTGTATACAGAAGTCAAATTGCAATGTTGTACACATAAAACTTATATGTTATAAATCAATGTCACCTCAATAAAAAGCCACCAATTTAATTTTAATAATATACAAAAAGTAGTATCCAGTATTGCTCTGCTCCTAGCCAACTCCTTTCTGCTCTGATTATCTATGTAATTTATATTGTTATACATTATAAGTCCATCAACACATTTTTATAATTCTTGCTTATGTAGTTATCTTAGATCAACTAGAAGAAAAAATGTAGAAACCAAAAATACATTTATACTGTTTTTACATATACTTTTGTGGTTACTTTTATGAGTCCTTTTAATTTCTTCAGGTAGCTTTGAGATTCTGCCTCTAATTCTTTCATTTGAGCCTGAAGTACTCCCCTTAGTATTTCTTTCAGAGAATGTGTGCTAGCAATGAGTTCTTTCAGTTTTAATAATAACTGGTAATATCTTAATTTCTTTTTCATTTTTGAAGGATAGTTTTACAGTACATAAACTTCTTGATTGGCATTCTTTTTGTCTCAGTACTTTAAATATGTTATCCTACAGCCTTCTGATCTCTGTGGTGTCTCATAATATCTGATGAGGAGTCAGCATTTAATCTTAATTTGGATCTCTTGTCATGATGAATCAGTTTGCTCTCGATGCTTTCAAGACTCTATTTTAGTCTTGAGTGTTCAACAGTCTAACTATAATGTATCTAGGTATAGATCTTTTACAGGGTTTTCCAGGTGGTGCAGTAGTAAAAGAATCCATCTGCCAAGGCAGGAGATGCAGGAGACAAAGGTTTGATCCCTGGGGTGAGAAGATCTCCTGGAGGAGGAGATGGCAACCCACTCCAGTACTCTTGCCTGGAGAATACCATGGGCAAAGGAGTCTGGCAGGCTAGAGTCCATAGGATCGCAGAGTTGGACACAACTGAGTGATGGTGAATGCAAGCATAGCACTTTTACATTTATTCTCCTTGGAGTCTATTGATCTTGGATATATAGATTAATTTTTGTCATAAAATTTGGTATGTTCTTGAGTATTATTTGCTCATATAGTCTTTTTAAAATTTTTATTGGAATATAGCTGGTTGTTCATTTATTCTTCTTGTCCTTTCCTTCCAGGATTTCCATTATGCATATATTGGTATTTAGTAGTGTCCCACAGGTCTCCGAGGTTTTTTTCCTTTTTCTTTATAATTATCAGACTAAGTCACCACAATTGATCTCTTCTCAAGTTTACTGATTCTCACTTCAGCCAGGTTGATCTTCTATTGAACCCCTCTAATGAATTTTTGATTTCAGTTATTGTACTTTTCAACTCCAAAATTTCTATTTGGTTATTTTTGTGACTTCTATCTCTTTATTTCTACTATCTATTAGGTGAAATGTTGTTCTCATACTTTTAATTTGTTTGATATGGCTTCCTTAAATTTTTAGAAAAATATTTATAATAGGTGATTTAAGGTCTTTGAGTTAAACATTTGGTTTTCCTCAAGGACAGTTTTTATTGATTGTCTTTTTCTCCTGTGTGGGCCATAGTTTCCTCATTGTGTGCATATGTCTTTTTTTTTAACTGAACAATTCAAATATAATAATGTGACAACCTAGAAATCAGGTCCTTCTCTCTCAGCAGGGCTTGTTGCATTTTTTGCTGTTACTATTTGTTTGGTTAGTGGCTTCTCTTGACTAATTCTGTACTCTCTGCCTGTGTGGCCACTGGAATCTTTGCTATATTTTTAGAGGCCAGTTATTGATTAGACAGAGATTTCCTTAAATATTTTGAACAAAAAATCTACCACTCTTTGTTGAGGAACTGTATCTTGGACACACCTGAAATCCATTGACTAGCAGTTTACATTTCTTCTTTATTCTTCATTTCCTACTTGTGCAGAGCATTGATGTTGGTTAGAGGTGAGAAGCTGGGTCTTTTTCAGATCTTTCCTTTGCATGCTTCCAGATTTACACATATGTGTGGTCTTCCAGGAGCAGGTTGAGTCTTATCAAAGTCCACCAGAGACATAGGATACCCAGATTTTTCTTTTAAGTTTTTTTGGCCAGCCTCTTGTCTCCCTTAGCTAGTATTTCTGTGTCATATTACTGCAATGTTAAACCATTGCCACTGATTGTTTTTGACTAAGGTCTTAGGGATAGAGTTTTATTACTGATTGAGATCTGAGTCAGATCAGGCCCTATGAATGGAATTTTTCCAGGGAGTTATCAGGCAGATAAAATAGTGAGTTTTCTGAGGATCTTGCCTTTTGGAGAACTTTAAACCTTTCTGTCCCTTCTAGTGGCTAGTACTGTTTTTCACACATATCATGATTTTGAGGCTGCTGTGTTTTTTAAAGTTCACCACAAAATTGAGCAAAAGATGAGAATATAGCAAGTTAAAACTCTACAAAGCTCACTCTTCTTACCTAGTTTCAGCCATTTTTCTTCAATAAGTGCTCCTCATATTGTTGCAAACCTTTGATTAATTTCCAGTTTTGAAAAAGTTGGTTTTGAACATTTATTTCAGTGTTTTGTTTCTCTATTGGAGTAGATTTTTAAAGACGCTTACTCCACCACTCTGGAAGTGCTTTTCCTTTTCCTAATACTTGCATGCAAACCCAGATGGAAGGAGATGCAAATGCATGTAAATGGATTATCTTGAAATGGCTAAATTGATTTTTTAATAATTGAACCTCTGTATTATTATTCTTCCTATAAGATACTGGCCTTAACACATCTCACACAGGCAAATTATTTTATAATCATGTCTCAAGGTTTGTGAGCTCCTTAAAACCTGGAGCTTTAACTTAAAAGAGAACACATCTCGTAACTGATCTAGTGACTTTGATTTTTGGAGAGAACACAAACTGGTGGATGGCAAGGCATCTATATGCTTTATTTTTAAAGGATACCCTTTAGAAGACAAAAATATTTTTTCCCTTGACAGTTCCCTTAAATATGTACAAACATTGTCCTTAACGTTCCTTTTTCTAAGTGAAGTATTCAATTTTATGGCTCACACCAGAATAATTTATAACCTACTGTTGGCTGAGAACCATAAATCTTTGAGCCTTTGTTCATCTTACTAGGTTTAGGTGAATGAACCAAAAAAGATTTAATGAGTAGTAAAGTTGGACCCAGAACTTTTCTACACCATTATAGGAATGCAAGAGATGAGACCCCTGTCTCTGCTGTCATGAAAAAAAAATCTCCCAACACACTGCTTTTCTTACTTCCCATACTCTTGAGAAGAGTCTCTGTAGTAAAAAGCTGTTTAACTCATGGAGCAAAACTCTACCTAGTATTTACAAATAAACCCTTGACTGAAAGCATAATGAAAATATCAGTTTTCAGTTGGCAGACAAAATGAAAGTTCTATTTTAGACTTTTTTTTTTCATTTTTTTTTCAAGTGTGCAACTGAAATTACAATGGTAGTTTCACATTTCTATAATCTATTTTTTCTTTTTTTATATTGGGTCTGTTTAGGTCCCCAAACCCAGAACACCAAATTTATTTTCGTTTGATTCTTCTTTTCTCTGAAAACTGCAAATTAAGTCCCTTTATATTATTCCAAAAACAGGCTTCCTTTCTTTTCTCCATCCCTGGTTTCTCAAATAATTGCTCCTTTGTGAAGAACCGAACAATAGCAAACCACTGGTAAACTGTTGCTGGTTTAAGTCCTATATTTAGCTAGCAAGTTGTTTAATCAGAAACACAGTTTGACCTATTGGGTAACCAAATTTTGTTTAATATGTTTGAGAATAATATATCTCTATTTCTGACTAAGACATTCTCATCTAGTTTCCCATAGACAATAGAGACTTTTTAGTACAAAACAGGATACACCAAAATTATATCATTTGATAAAATTTGAAAGTAGAAAATTAAAAGTTTAACCAATATTTTATTTTTATCATTCCACAAGATTTTTGTGTGGTTGCTTTTTCTACTTTTTTTTTTTTTTATTTTCTTTGAGACATTATTATGCATTTTGGGATATGATTATATAATATTGTGCTTCAGATTTGGATATTTGTGGGTTGTTTTAAGAGCCACTGTCTTTTAAACTAATTTCAAAATAGAAATAAAATTCTGGAGGATTGAAACTGAGAGATAAGAGGCCAGTTCAATGCAGCTGATCCTCATGTAACCTTCACACCTTAAGTTCTCTGAGTCCCCCTCTTATTCTACTGGTAAATCAGTTCAGATCTTTACAGAGTTTTCTGTGAAATGGTTGCTCTACACGGGACTGAGAGTCAAGATCCTTAGATCCACAGTTTGCCTTGTTATTAACCAGGGTGACCTGGAGGCCCAGTTGTTTGTTTTTTCTGAGACTCAGATTTCTTCATCTATAGATTGGGACAGAGTGTGTGGCAGGGAAAGAACTGGGTTCAATGTGCTTAAGTATATTTTTCTGTGACTCAAAAGACATTATTTCTAGTTATATAATAAAAACCTTAGTTATCCAGTGTCTTTGACTTTTCCCAATTTCATTGATAACCATCTTCTTTCTATATATTTATATATGTGCATGTTTGTGTGTGTATGTATGTGTGTGTTTCTGTCTTCTCTGTTATAGCTAGTAACATTTATTGAATGGTTACTATGAAGACAGATACTGTTGTAACTGCTTTACATTGATTAGGTCATCCAAGCTATGTACCCTGGAAATGCGGCTCTGAGAGGTTAAATAACTTGTTTAAAATCATTCTGATAGCAAGCAGCTGAATTCAAGCTACTTGGGAGGAGAGGGACTGTGCTAGTAAGGGGTATTGATACTGAAGCTCCACTGCAAATATGACCCTATGGAAGGGGTTCCTGAAGAGACTAATGGACCCCAGTTAATCATTATGCTTTGTAACTTGTAGAGGACCTTTCTTTTCTTTCCTTGGAAAATTTCTGGCAGAGACACTGAAGGCTTATTGTAACATTTAGGAAAATAACTGTTATAGTTTCCAGGTGGGAGCACTTAACTCTTGAGAGGAAATTAAGGCACTGTGATGAACTTAGATCTGGGTAGGATTGAAGGAAATGGTAGATGAGAACCTTGAGTGATCAGAGACCACTAAAGGAATTGGTCAAGCTTGCATTTGAAAGTAATAATTATAAAGGTAACATAAATGGTATAATAATAATTGTAAAAATGTTTAATATTAACTGAGGAATTCTGGTACCATTCAGTCAGCTCAGTTCAGTCGCTCAGTCGTGTCCAACGCTTGGCGACCCCATGAATCGCAGCACGCCAGGCCTCCCTGTCCATCACCAACTCCCGGAGTTTACTCAAACTCATGCCCATCGAGTCGGTGATGCCACACAGCCATCTCATCCTCTGTTGTCCCCTTCTCCTCCTGCCCCCAATGCCTCCCAGCATCAGGTATTTGCCAATGAGTCAACTCTTCGCATGAGGTGGCCACCATTACAGACTCTTAAAGTCTTGAAGTACCAACTCAGTTATACCTATTAACATTTCCACAGAATAGATACTACTAACATGCCCATTTTATAGATGAGAATACTGAAGCACAGAAAATTTAGGTCATGGGTAGAATGGCTTCCTCTTAAGTTGCACAGAATCCTAGAATGGAAACTTTCCTTTTTCGTTGTGAGAATGTTGGTAATTCTTGACCAAATTCTCATGGTTAATAAGCGACAGAGCAGAGAAAGGAAGACGAGTCAAGGGGAAGAAAGTTTTAGTTAGTTCTAGAGATCTAGTAATATGAATATAGTCGACAGTACTGTATAGTATACTTGAAATTTGCTCAAAGTTATATCTTAAGTATTCTCACCAGACAAAAAGAGTAACTTTGTGAAATGATGAATATAGTAATTAGTTGATTGTGGTGATTCTCTCACAATGTATGCATATATCAAAACATCAAATCATATACCCTAAATATGCATATTTTAAAATCAGTTGTACCTGATGAAAAACCTAGACAGTGTATTAAAAAGAAAAGACATCACTTTGCCAACAAGGGTCTGTATAGTCAAAGCTATGGTTTTTTCCAGTAGTCATATATGGATGTGAGAGTTGGACCTTAAAGAAGGCTGAGTGCTGAGGAATTGATGCCTTTGAGTTGTGCTGGAGAAGACTCTTGAGAGTCCCTTGGACTGCAAGGAGATAAAACCAGTCAATCCTAAATGAAATCAACCCTGAATATTCATTGGAAGGATTGATGCTGAAGCTGAAGCTCCAATACTTTGGCAACCTGATGTGAAGAGCCAACTCAATGTAAAAGACCCTGAATGCTGGGAAAGACTGAAGGCAAAAGAAGAAGAGGATGGCAGAGGATGAGATGGTTAGATAACATCACTGACTCATTGGACATGAATCTGAACAAACTCCAGGAGATAGTGACGGACAGGGGAGCCTGATGTGCTGCAGTCCCATGGGATCGCAAAGACCTGGACATAGTGACTGAACAGCAAAAACCTTAATAAAGATGAGGGAAGTGGCAGAGCTTGGATTAAAACGCTGTAATTCTCAGGGACCAGCCCAGTCACCTGATGGGAGCATACCCAGGACTTCTCAGAAGCCATACCCAGTTGCATCCCTGGTAAAAGGCCTGCCACTGTGGACCTGACTGCAGATCCAGCAATAGCTGTGAGACCTGGCTCCAACCCTGCTTGACCACAGTTCTGAAGATAGCCCCATTAGTTCAGGAACACAGCAGGAAAAGATCTTCAAAAACCAATCTGTAAAGACTGGAAAAGTTGTCTGCTTTTTCAGATAAACAGACACCAATGCAAGACTACATGGTTTGTAAAGAATTAGGCAAACACCACCACCAAAGGATACCAATAAACTCCAGTAAGCAACCCTAGAGAAATGGAGAGCCATGAACCGCTAACAAAGTATTGAAAATAATCATGAGCTATAAGAGCTCATGAGCTACAATGAGCTACAAGAGAACACAAACAACTAAACAGAGCCAGGAAAACAATACATGAACAAAATGAAAAGTTTGGAAAAAAAAATAGAGAATAAAAAAGAGTGAAAAGAAATCCTGGAGCTTAATAATAACTGAACCAAAAATTCAATAGGGAGCTTCATCAATAGATTTGATTATGCAGAAGAAATAATCAGCAAGCTCAAAGATAAGTAAATTGAAATGACCACCTAGAGGAATAAAAAGAGTAAAAAAAGAGGGAAGAAAGCCTACATGACCTATGAGACAAAAGTTAAAAAACCAATATATGCATTATAGGAATCCCAGAAGGAACAGAGAATAAAGAAGTGGCAGAAAGCTTAGTGAAAGAAATAATGTTAGAAAACTTTCTGTATTTGCACAAGGAGATGAACATCCAGATTCATGATGACCAAAGAATCCCAAAGATGGGATTCTGAGACTGAGACATATTATAATCAAGTTCTCAAAAGTCAAAGACAAAGAAAATTTTGAAAGTAGCAAAAGAAAAACAGCTCATCACTTAAAAGGGGACTCCATAAGACTTAACAGTAGATTTTTCAGCAGAATTTTGGTTGGTTTCTTGCAAAGATAAACAAAGTTGACAATCCTTCAGCTTAGACTAAGAAAAGACTCTAATAAGATAGTAAAGGAAAGAGGGTATCTTAAAACTGATGATACAGAAATAAAAAGACAGAAAGGAGGGATTATTCGTGGGCTATTGAACTGGACAATCTAAAAGAAATAGAAAATTTTAACAGGCCATTAATCAGTTTAGTTCAGTCACTCAGTCATGTCTAAGTCTTGTCGACTCCACGGACTGTAGCGTGTCAGGCTTTCTGTCCATCACCAACTCCTGGAGCTTGCTCAGACTCGTGTCCATCGAGTCGGTGATGCCATCCAGCCATCTCATCCTCTGTCGTCCCCTTCTCCTCTCACTTTCAGTCTTTTCTAGCATCAGTGTCTTTTCCAATGAGTCAGTCCTTCAATCAGGTGGCCAAAATATTGGAGTTTCAGCTTCAGTAACAGTCCTTCCAATGAATATTCAGGACTGATTTCCTTTAGGATTGACTGGTTTTATCTCCTTGCAGCCCAAGGGACTCTCAAGAGTCTTCTCCAAACCACAGTTCAACAGTATCAATTCTTAAGCACTCAGCCTTCTTTATGGCCCAACTCTCACATCCATACATGACTACTGGAAAAACAAAAGCTATGACTAAATGGACCTTGGTCATTTAGTAATGTCTCTGTTTTTCAATATGCTGTCTAGGTTTGTCATAGCTTTTCTTCCAAGGAGCAAGTGTCTTTTAATTTCATGGCTGCAGTCATCATCTGAAGTGAGTTTGGAGCCCAAGAAAACAAAAGCCTGTCACTATTTCCATTGTTTCCCCATCTATTTGCCATGATGTGATGGGACCAGATACCATGATCTTCACTTTTTGAATGTTTATTTTCATGCCAGCTTTTTCAGTCTCCTCTTTCACCTTCATCAAGAGACTCTAGTTCTTCCTCACTCTCTGACATAAGGGTGATGTCATCTGCATATCTGAGGTTACTGATATTTCTCCTGGCAATCTTGATTCCAGCTTGTGCTTCATCCAGACTGGCACTTCACTTGATGTACTCTGAATATAAGTTGAATAAGCAGGGTGACAATATACAGCTTTGTGCAGTAGCTTGAACATTCTTTGCATTGCCTTTCCTTGGGATTGGAATGAAAACTGACCTTTTCCAGTCCTGTGGCCACTGCTGAGTTTTCCAAATTTGCTGGCATATTGAGTGTAGCACTTTCACAGCATCATCTTTAAGGATTTGAAATAGCTCAGCTGAAATTCCATCACCTTCACTAGCTTTGTCCGCAGTGGTGCTTCCTAAGACCCACTTGACTTTGCATTCCAGGATGTTCTGGCTCTAGGTGAGTGATCACAACATCCTGGCTACCTGGTTCATTAAGATCTTTTTCGTACTGTTGTTCTGTGTAGTCTTGCTACCTCTTCTTAATATCTTCTGCTTCTGTTAGGTCCATTTCTGTCCTTTATTGTGCCCATCTTTGCATGAAATGTTCCCTTGGTATCTCTAATTCTCTTGAAGAGATATTTAGTCTTTCCCATTCTATCATTTTCCTCTATTTCTTTGCATTGATCAATTAGGAAGGCTTTCTTATCTCTCCTTGCTATTCTTTGGAACTCTGCATTTAGATGGATGTATCTCTCCTTTTCTCCTTTGCCTTTTGCTTCTCTTCTTTTCTCAGCTATATGTAAGGCCTCCTCAGACAACCATTTTGCCTTTTTGTATTTCTTTTTCTTGAGTATGGTTTTGATCACCACCTCCTGTACAATCTTACTAACCTCCATCCATAGTTCTTCAGGCACTCTGTCAGATCTAATCCCTTGAATCTATTTGTCCTTCCACTGAATAATCATAAGGGATTTGATTTAGGTCATACCTGAATGGTCTAGTGGTTTTCCTTATTTTGTTCAATTTAAGCCTGAATTTTGCAATAAGGAATTCAAAATGAAGTACGTTTTGAAGAACAAAATGAAGTAGGGCACAGGCTAACAGAGTTTTGCCAAGAGAATGCACTGATCATAGCAAATACCCTCTTCCAATAACTTAAGAGAAGACTCTACACTTGGACATCACCACATGGTCAATACTGAAATCAGACTGATTATATTCTTTGCAGCCAAAGATGGAGAAGCTCTATATAGTCAGCAAACACAAGACCAGGATCTAACTATGGCTCAGATCATGAACTCCTTATTGCAAAATTTAGACCATTAGTGAGTAACGAGATTGAATCAGTAGTCAAAAACCTCCCAACATAGAAAAGTCCAGGACTGGTGAATTCTACCAAAGATTTAAAGAAGAGTCAACATCAATTTTTCTCAAACTCTTCCAAAAAAAAAAAGAAAAGAAAAGGAGAGAACATTTCCAAACTCATTTTATGAAGCTGGGATTACCCTCATACCAAAGCAAGCCAAACAGAGACACTACAGGAAAACAAAATTACAAGACAATATCCCTGAAGAACATAGATAGAAAAATACCCATTAAAATACTAGCAAACCAAGTTCAGTAGCACATTAACATAATCATGTGGGATTTATTCCTGGGATGCAGGGCTGGTTCCCCATCTTCAAATCAGTAAACGTGATAAACCAAATTAATAGAATAAAGTTTAAAAGTCATATGATCATCTCAGTAGGTGCAGAAAAACTTTTTAAAAATTCAACATTCTTTCATAATAAAAAAAAAAAAACTCTGCAAACCTTAGGCATATAAGGAATGTATCTCAGCATAATAAAAGTTATGGACTTCCCTGGTGGTGCAGTGGATAAGAATCCACCTACCGATTCAGGGGACAAGGGTTTACCCCTTGGTCCAGGAAGATTCCACATGTGGAGAAGCAGCTAAGCCTCTGTGCCACAGCTACTGAGCCTGTGCTCTAGAACCTGTCACTGCATCTGCTGAGCTTGTTGCTACAACTACTAAAGCCTGTGTGCCCAGAGCCTGTGCTCTGTAGCAAGAGATGCCACTGCATTGAGAAGCCCGTACACCACAGTGAAGAGTAGCCCCCAGTTGCTGCAACTAGAGAAAGCCTTTGCACAGCAACAAAGACACAGTGTAGCCATGAATAAAGAAAGAAAGGAAAAATGAAGGTCATCGAGACAAGACTACAGCTAACTCGACAGTGAAAAGGTGTAAGTTTTATCTGTAAAATCAGGAGCAAGATAAGAATGCCCACACTTGCCACTTCTATTAAATATAGTACTAGAAGTCTTAGCCAGAGCAATTAAGTAAGAAAAAGAAATGAAGCATCCAAATTGGAAAGGAAGAAAAATTGTCTGTTTGCAGATGATATGATTCTATATATAGAAACCTTAAAGACTCTACCAATATACTGTTAGAACTAATAACTGAATTCAGTAAAGCTGCTGAATACATAATCAATGTACAAAAATCAGTTGTGTTTCTATATACTAAAGATAAATTATCCAAGAAATAAGTTAAAAATCCCATTTAAAACAGCATCAGAAATAATAGAACACTTAGAAATATATTTCCTCCTCTGTCCATGGGATTTTCCAGGCAAGAGTACTGGAGTGGGTTGCCATTTCCTTCTCCAGGGGATCTTCCTAACCCAGGGATTGAACCCAGGTCTCCCACATTGTAGGCAGATGCTTTTACTATCTGAGCCACCAGGGAAGTCTAGAAATATATTAATAATATATTAATATTTAACTGAGTAAGTGAAAGATCTGTATACTGAAAACTACCAAAGATTGATGAAAGAAGTCGAAAGAGACACAAATAAATGGAAAGATATTCTGTGCTCATGGAATGGAAAAATTAATGTTGTTAAAATGTTCATACTACATAAATCAATCTGTAGTTTCAATGTAATCCAGGTCAAAATTCCAATGGCCTTTTTCATAGAGGTAGAAAAAAACAATTCTAAACTTTATATGAAACCACAAAGGACTCTGAATAGCCAAAGACATCTTGAGCAAGAAGAACAAAGCTGGAGTCATCACGCTTCCTGATTTCAAGCTATATTACAAAGCTATAGTAATCAAAACAGTATCATATCGACATAAGAATAGATACATAGATGTTTGGGAAAAATAGAGAGCCCAGAAATGTTGGTGTTGTTTAGTTGCTGAGTCATCTTAGTATCTCCTGTGCCCAGTGGATTCTTTACCACTAGGCACATGGGAAGCCCAACCCAGAAATAAACCCATGGATATATAGTCAACTGATTTTTGACAAAGGTGACAAGAATATACAGTGAGGGAAGATAATCCCTTCAGTAAATACTTCAGGGAAAACTGGACAGCCATATGCAAAATATTGAAACTGAACCTCCATCTTAACACCATACTCAAAAATCAACTCGAAATAGACTGAAGACTTCAATATAAGACTTGATGTAAAACTGTAGAATTGTAAAACTATTAGAAGAAAAAATAGAGGAAAAGCTATTTGACATTGGTATGGATGAGGATTTCTTGGATATGATCCCAAAGCACAGGTTACAGAAGCAAAAACAGGTAAGAGAGATTGTTTTGCCAACAAAGGTCCATCTAGTCAAGGCTATGGTTTTTCCAGTAGTCATGTATGGATGTGAGAGTTGGACTATAAGGAAAGCTGAGCACAGAAGAATTGATGCTTCTGAACTGTGGTGTTGGAGAAGACTCTTGAGAGTCCCTTGGACTGCAAGGAGATCCAACCTGTCCATCCTAATGGAGATCAGTCCTGGGTGTTCGTTGGAAGGACTGATGCTGAAGCTGGAACTCCAATACTTTGGCCACCTGGTGTGAAGAACTGACTCATTGGAAAAGACCCTGATGCTGGGAAAGATTGAAGGCAGGAGGAGAAGCGGACGACAGAGGATGAGATGGTTGAATGGCATCACTGTCTGAATGGACATGAGTTTGAATAAATTCCAGAAGTTGGTGATGGACAGGGAGGCCTGGCGTGCTGCAGTCCATGGGGTCACAAAGAGTTGGACATGACTGAGCGACTGAACTGAACTGAACTGATAAACCTTCTGCATAGCTAAGGAGACAATAGAATGAAAAGAAACCTATGAAATGGGGGAAAACATTTGCAAACCATACATCTGATATGGAATTGATATCTATCTATCTATCTAGGAAATCCTCAAAATCCTCAATAGCCAAAGACCAAATAACTTGATTTAAAAATGGACAAAGGATCTGAACAGATCTGAACAGATATTTCTCAAAAGAAGATACACTAATGGCCAATAATTATATCAAACAATGCTTAACATCACTAATCACCAGGGAAATTCAGATGAAAACCACAATGAAATGTCAACTCACACCTGTTAGGATGACTTTTATTAGAAAAGCCTGAGACAGTAGACACAAAAAATAAGTATAAAAGGGATAGGAGGTGATGTAAATATTAGTTTACATTGTGGTAATCATTTGACAATATATATGTAAATCAAAACGGCACATGTAAACCTCAAATAAATATAATTTTCATGGTCAATTATACTTCAATAAATCTGTTAAAGATTAGCTCTATAATTTGTACTCTAGAGCCCCTGCTTCTTACTACTCTGTGCCCTATATTGTTTTGGATCTTTTTCTGCTGCTGGTGAAGTGAGGGGACCAGTGCTACACAGCCATAAGCTTTATTTCCTCCCTGGTTAGAATGCATTGGCAGGTAAGGAAGAAAGGAGAAACTTGGGGAGGCAGAGAATGGAGAACCAAGATTCAGCGAGAGCCCCTTTAGGTAAGTATTGAGATCAGCTGGCTCCTACACTGGGTTCCCCCATCACTATGAGTCTCAGTTGCCAGCTTAAGGAGGACCTTTTCTAAGCTACTGCTGGGATTTCAGGTCCCACTAGCACCATGTTTTTCTTCAAGTCATTGTGAATCATTCTCCAGCAATGGGAACACAGCAGGGTGAACGGTGTCTGGAATTCTTCATTCCTGAGTTGAGAAAATCCTATTCTCTCCATTTACGCAAGCATAACTTGTTTTGAGGAAAGGAACAAAGCTCATAGCTAGCCTGGGCCTGTTTGGGGATTTTCTGAAGGGACGGATGCCCTGTTGCCTGCCAAGCCCCCCTGTTCCCATCCCATCCACTCCTGATATCCCACTGCTCCCGTACTGCCAAGAACGTGCCCTTACTTCATCTTCCTTTTTAACAAGTTGTCTTTCTCCACTATGATGTTTAGATACCTTGTATGGCACTAGCTCATTTGGCTTATCAGAGTAAGAGATGCTGAAAAAGCTGGGTACTTAAATTGTTTTAAAAACATTTTATTGAAGTATAGTTTATTTACAATGTTAATTTCTTCTGTGCAGCACAGTGACTCAGCTATACATGTATATACATTTTTCATATTTTTTCAGTTATGGTTTATCACAGAATACTGATATAGTTTCCCGTGCTGTATACTAGGCCCTTGTTGTTTAATCATCCTATACATAATAGTTTGTATCTACTAACCCCAAACTCCCAGTCCAACCATCCCACACGGCAACCAAATGTCTGTTCTCTCTATATATGTCTGTTTCTGTTTTGTAGATGAGTTCATTTGTACCATATTTTAGATTCCATGTGTAAGTGATATGATATTGTATTTGTCTTTCTTTTTCTGACTTACTTCACTTAGGATAATAATCTCTAACAGCATTCATGTTGCTGCAAATGGCATTGCTTCATTTTTTTTTTTCAGCTGAATAATATTGCATTATATATGTGTACTACATCTTTTTCATCCATTCGTCTCTCAATGGACTTTTAGGTATTTCCATGTCTTGGCTATTGTGAATAGAGCTGCTATGAACATAAGGATGTATGTATCTTTTTTAGGCAATGGCAACCCACCCCAATATTCTTGCCTGGGAAAGTCCACTGGCAGAGGAGTCTGGCCAGCTCCAGTCCATGGGGTTGCAAAGAGTCGGACATGACTTAGTGACTAAACAGCGATAGCTGCAGCTTGGATATATGCCCAAGAGCTGGGTACTCTTGACCCCCTGCCTCCTTCCCTACTTCGCTCATCTTGGTTCTCATTCCAGAATGACCCTGAGAGCTCTAGGAGCTTTGGTGTTTCTCCTTCCCCGGCTGACTCCCAGAGTGAGTTCCAGCACTAGCAAGAGATAATCTCTCTGCTTTCTTTCTGTCTTCTTTGTTTAGAGCACACACTTTTCTAGCTGTCTTCGGCCTTATTGTGGACTTATTGAAGTACACTTATTGAATTCATTCACTCAACATTAAATAAATATTTATGTGTTCCTAATATAGGTCAAGAACAGTTATAGAGATTTGGGACTATGGTAGTAAACAGAAATAGAAAAGGCAGAAAGTATTAGTGAGAGTAAAACATTAGAAATGGTGGTCATATTTCGCTGAAAAGTGGCATTTGAGTAAAGTCCTTTAGGAAGATAGGGAGCAATCCAGGTGAATAGGTGGGAAAGAGTATTCCATGTAAAAGAAAAAGGTCCTGGGCCTGGGTATCTGACCTAAGGAGGCATGCTGGCATATTGGAATAGTTGAAGTGAATTGGAACTGCCACAGAAAGGCCATTAGAAACATTCCGTGGAGAGGAGTGGCCCTTGGAAGGAGCTGGCACAGCGGAGACTGGCATCCAAGCAGGGAGGACACACGTGGGCGGCCATCTAGATGAGACATTGGTAATGGGTGAAGAGTGTGTCTGAGGCATGATAATTTGCCTATTGTCTCTCAGCTTTAAATCCATTCTTCCATGTTCTGCTTTGTGGTGTTGGAATTGAATATCTGCAAACTATAGTCAGAGATTCTTTTATCAACAGACTTCCTTTTTGATTCTGCCAATAAGAGGCCAGAGATTAGGACTGAAAACCTGGAGGAGGAGAGAAGAGAGTCGTTTCCTGTTTCTTGGTATCAGTATTTTTACTCCAGTAGCAGCCCTTAGTTCCAGCAGTGGCATTTCATGCCACCAGGGTAGTTTGTTCCAGCTTCCAGCTTCTTTCTACACCCCCAGAGCCAGCCTCAACATGTCATACCAACAGCACCATCAGAAACTGTATTATGAACAATCTGGGAGATATGAGCTATAGTTAAATGGCTCTGCCTCCTTCCAGGTCCTGAGTTCTCATAGCCCAAACCCTTCTTTTATTCTCCCAGCGTTAGGGTGATAGCTGATTTTTGCAGTTGTTATTTCTGATTGGTCTGCCCTCCAACACCTTTGTGGCAAATTCCTCATATAAGATCCCTTCTGTTGAAATATCTAGTATGGTGTCTGCTTTCCCACCTGGATGCTGACTGATACAGCAGTAGCGCTTGGAGCACAGAACTCAAGAGGGAGGTGTTACTCAGGAATCCAGGCAAATAAACAGTTGATCAACAAGTGGTGAAAAAGTTACTGGGAATCCCTAGGTGAGACTTTGAGTGGGTTTTCTTGTCTGTTATAATTGGAATAAGGATACCTACCTTCTATTCTTGTTGAAATGCTAATTTCCCAGAAGAGATGCCCATGCAGAGACCTAAAAGGAGTGTGATTTCAAGGCACAGAAGCCCACTGGATGCAGTTTGAACAACACATGGGGATGTATTATAAAGATACAGAGTATAATACGGGAACAGAAATCGCCTACTAACCTTGGGAAGGGCTTGGAACTGGAAACTAGAAAACCATCAGGACTCTCCAATGCCTTTGCATTTTTTGAACATTGAATTCATTCCTTTCTCTGTGATGTAGAGATTATTACCACCTAAGGTTTCAGAGTCAAGATTTCCTTTTTCTAAGAAACCAGTCCAGGCTGAAGTTGCAATCCCTTGATCCATTTTCAAATTTATGAAACGATCTCTTGTATTTTATGAAACATAATTAAAAAATAGCTAGAATTAGCTGTCTATCCCTGATCCCTTCAATTATGGCCAAGGAAGTGGAGGTTCTTTAAGACAAGCATGGATTTTGGTAGTCCACCCCTGTAGAAGAGAGGGCAGTACTGAGGTCACTGTGGATTGAGCAGACCTACAAATATTTACTATTCTGGCCTCAGGAATGTTGATAAAACTTGGAATCAGGGCCATGACCAGATGTAGGTCCTTAATCAGAGACAGACCAGCCATGATTCCACAATTCCTCCTCTATCAGGCTCAGAGTGATTCTAACAAGGTGCAGGGAAAGAGCGGTGAGACTGAGTCTGCAGGTGAGGATCCTCTGTAGGAAGCAGAAGGGAGGCAGACTCAGTCTCCATCTCTCCGTTCACCTCTGCCAGATCTCTCTCAAGTGTATTTAGATTCCTCATGAAAAAAAAAAAAAAAAGAAAACGACAATAACTCTACCTCTTACCTTCATCCTATTGAAGAAACTGGGGCTCCCCATGGGCAAAGCAGAGAACAAGAGATTGCAGGGCTTCATCTGTGTCCACAGAGACTGTTGACATCCGACGAGGTGATCTTCTCCAGACTCTATTCCCGTCTGGCCACTCCCCTGGCCCTCACTTGGACTACAGAGGCTTTACCTATTTTTCCCTGTTTATTTTGTTGGCCTTGTATCTTTTAACCTGGAGAAGGTAATGGCAACCCACGCCAGAATTCTTGCCTAGAAAATCCCATGTATAGAGCAGGCTGGTGGGCTACATTGCAGAGTCGGACATGACTGAGCAGCAGAGACACCTTTTAAACGTTAAAAGTATTTTGTGCAATTGCATGATCTTTTGGAAAGAGTCATGGATAGGGACTCACATGTGAGTTCTATGATGTGCTTTCCTCTCCTGTTTTGTGTGACCTCAGTCATCACTTAACTGTTCTGGGACTCAACTGTAGAACAAGGGGGCTAGGCTGGTTAACATTTGAGGTTCCTTCCAGTTTACCCTGAACTGAGTTCGTGATAGAAGAACTTACCCTTGCTTTGTGTCACACAGGTCTTGCAACTGAAGCTTGTCTGCTCATTGTGAGAGCTCTGGCAAAAGGCCACTGGAGAATTCTGATGCAGCCTGGCTTCATATAAACGGTTCCTCTCTGGGACATGAAGGGCCCTGGAAAACGTGGATTCCATCCATAAGTCTAACATTTGAGCTTTCCCAGAAGCACACAAGGATTACATAGAATCAGAATCTGGTCTTTATCTTGAGAGGCAATTTGAGTGCTGCTGGACATTCCAAACTGGAATTGTACTTGGAAAAATAACATTGGCACTATAAATTCCTTTCTGCATTGAAATATGTTGTGTATTAGAAACAGAGAGCTGGTGTTTATGGTGTAACTCAGGGCAATGAGATGGAATTATGCATTGAGAGATGAACGATAGAGCGTTCAGCAAACAAAAGCTCTAAAGTGAGATGTTTTAGAAGATGAAATTATATTTAATAATTATGTAGAGGCTCTCCCCCCAGGAACTCAGAGATATTAACCTCTCAGGCTTCTGAATGTTCTCCAGAGATACACAAGGAAAAGAGGATGAAGCCCTAAAAGCGAGACTCAAATAACTAAAAGTCCTTTGATTTTCCAAGCTTCTTGGATCCCTAAGAGGACAGTCAGTGGGGATTATGGTGTTTCTCTTCCAGACGCTGGAAAAAACCCAGTCCGGATGCGAGGCAGCTGAGGGTCTTCAAATTTCATAAGGAGGGTTATCATTATGTATAAAATGATTGCTCCAAACTGGGCCTGAGCATGGAAAAATGATATGGCTGCTCAAACTCCACTCTGCTCTGAAAGATGTGTATGTGTGTATAAGGAGCTGGGAGACAGTTTAATTAGCTGAGGGTTGTTTTTGCAGAGCGCAGACAAGGAGGAGGTAAACTGGTAGCAGGGGAGACTCGGGAGAGATAAAAAGCAGAAATTTTGACGCTGAGTGTTGATAAACCCTCTGGCTGTTGAAGGATCCTGTTCTCTTGGAGGTATTTTAAAGTAGGTTACTTTCTTATCTGACAAGGACAGTTTAGATTTCCAGACTTAAGCCCAGAGAAGGGTTACATTCCTAGGATGAGACTATGAAATGCATTGTTTAAAAAACTCCTTTTGTAGCCTTCACTCTCCTTATGGAATCTAAGCTGAGTTCACAGTGCCTACTTTTTTCACCCTCTCATCTCAGAATTTCTGCCGAAGTGAAGATTTGTTATTCTTTCTTCACAGTGAAAAAGGAAATGGGAGAAGAGAAAATCAGACAGGAAATCAGATAAGCTAGTTCACGCGAACTGGGTGTAAACCAAGAGGCTAGAGGTTCTCAGGTGTGCTGTTGATACCAAATGGGCAGAAAGAGCACGGAGAATGGGAAGAAATGGATTCCAACTCAGATTCTGCCATTTACCAGCAACAACTTCAAGTAAGTTACTACTTCCCCGAGCTTCATTTTCCTTATTTGTCAGTGGAGGATATTAATATCTGCACTGAGTACATATTGGGGCTGTCTGAGGATCAGATGAAGTCATGTCTGTGAAAGCACTCCTCTGCCCTGTGAAATATTATATGTGGCATTGTTAAAAACACAAGCGAATAAGAACCTGATTTTGGCCATTAACCTCAACTTCCTCTTTATGTGACTTTTCAGCTTGTCCATGGAAGAGTCACGGACAGAATGATTTTAATGTCTTAAATGTTCTCATTTCTTTTTCTGGTGGAAGTGCTGAGACACCACGACCCAAAGGCAGGCTTCACGGGGGAAGGGACAGAGAGGAAAATACGTAGCTGATTCTCCAAATGGCTAACCAGCATTCAATTCCTGAGTAACTAAGAACTGACTCTTTCCCCACCCTCTCTACATCTTTCCTGTTTACCCATAAGCGCACACACTTTACTGTCAGCAAAGCACATACATGCATACATACATCAGTCAGTCAGTTCAGTCACTCAGTCGTGTCTGACTCTTTGTGACCCCATGAACCGCAGCACGCCAGGCCTCCCTGTCTATCACCAACTCCCGGAGTTTACTCAAACTCATGTCCATCGAGCCGGTGACGCCATCCAGCCATCTCATCCTCTGTCGTCCCCTTCTCCTCCTGCCCTCAATCCCTCCCAGCATCAGGGTCTTTTCCAGTGAGTCAGCTCTTCCCATGATGTGGCCAAAGTATTGGAGATTCAGCTTCAGCATCAGTCCTTCCAATGAACACCCAGGACTGATCTCCTTTAGGATGGACTGGTTAGATCTCCTTGCAGCTCAAGGGACTCTCAAGAGTCTTCTCCAACACCACAGTTCAAAAGCATCAATTTTTCGGCGCTCAGCTTTCTTCACAGTCCAACTCTCACATCCATACATGACCACTGGAAAAACCATAGCCTTGACTAGACAGACCTTTGTTGGCAAAGTAATGTCTCTGCTTTTTAATATGCTATCTAGGTTGCTCATAACTTTCCTTCCAAAGAGTAAGTGTCTTTTAATTTCATGGCTGCAGTCACCATCTGCAGTGACTTTGGAGCCCCAAAAATAAAGTCAGCCACTGTTTCCACTGTCTCCCCATCTATTTGCCATGAAGTGATGGGACCAGATGCCATGATCTTAGTTTTCTGAATGTTGAGCTTTAAGCCAACTTTTTCACTCTCCTCTTTCACTTTCATCAAGAGGCTTTTCAGTTCCTCTTCACTTTCTGCCATAAGGGTGGTGTCATCTGCATATCTGAGGTTATTGATGTTTCTCCCGGCAATCTTGATTCCAGCTTGTGCTTCATCCAGCCCAGTGTTTCTCATGATGTACTCAGCATATAAGTTAAATAAGCAGGGTGACAATATACAGCCTTGACGTACTCCTTTTCCTATTTGGAACCAGTCTGTTGTCCCATGTCCAGTTCTAACTGTTGCTTCCTGACCTGCATATAGGTTTTGCAAGAGGCAGTTCAGGTGGTCTGGTATTCCCATCTCTTTCAGAAGTTTCCACAGTTTATTGTGATCCACACAGTCAAAGGCTTTGGCATAGTCAATAAAGCAGAAATAGATGTTTTTGTGGAACTCTCTTGCTTTTTCGATGATCCAGCGGATGTTGGCACTTTGATCTCTGGTTCCTCTGCTTTTTCTAAAACCAGCTTGAACATCTGGAATTTCACAGTTCATGTACTGCTGAAGCCTGGTTGGAGAATTTTGAGCATTACTTTACTAGTGTGTGAGATGAGTGCAATTGTGCGGTACTTTGAGCATTCTTTAGGATTGCCTTCCTTTGGGATTGGAATGAAAACTGACCTTTTCCAGTCCTGTGGCCACTGCTGAGTTTTTCAAATTTGCTGGAATATTGAGTGCAGCACTTTCACAGCATCATCTTTCAGGATTTGAAATAGCTCACCTGGAATTCCATCACCTCCACTAGCTTTGTTCATAGTGATGCTTTCTAAAGCCCGCCTGACTTCACATTCCAGGATGTCTAGCTCTAGGTGAGTGATCACACCATCGTGATTATCTGGGTCATGAAGATCTTTTTGTACAGTTCTTCTGTGTATTCTTGCCACCTCTTCTTAATATCTTCTGCTTCTGTTAGGTCCATACCATTTCTGTCCTTTATCAAACCCATCTTTACATGAAATGTTCCCTTGGTATCTCTAATTTTCTTGAAGAGATCTCTAGTCTTTCCCATTCTGTTGTTTTTCTCTATATCTTTGCATTGGTCGCTAAGGAAGACTTTCTTATACATACATATATACATGTAATCTAGCTCACCAGTTATGATTGTAGGCAGGTTAGATTTTTTGTGCATTCATTTTCACATATGAATGTTGGAGAAATACTGGTACCTAATCCCATAAAGTTCTTTTGAGAAGTGAAATAATAAGGATAAAGTTCTTAGAAGAAGGCCTGGGGTACAGCCAGCACTCAGTAAATTATTCTTTCCTGATCTCCTTTTATTCTCACAACTCTGAGAGTTGTGTATTCATATCATTCCTCATTTTATAGATGGGAAAGTTAATGACTTGTTCAAGGTGACTCTGTTCATAGAGGTTTGGGCTTGGATCATTTTCCACTAAAGTCTATCAGAGGAGAGCAGCATCTGGTAACAAGTAGTGTTAAGACCCAGCCCATAGAGGGAAAACAAATCTCTCAGGATCAAGATTATCCTTGAGACCTTGAAATCTCATATAAAAATAGTACTCACACTTTTGTGATAATCTCAAAAATTATATTTGAAACCTTTAAATTGCTCATAAAGATAGTATTCACAATTCCATAGGATAACTCTTAAGCACACAATGATTCTTGCATCATGAGCTTAACTCAGGAAGAAGCCAAATGAGAGTTTTTATGCAGCCAACTGGACAGCAAGACCACTCTGCTTAAGAAAACCAGGGTATTTCTACTGCCTACAAGATTTTCTCTGTCTTTTTTTTAAATTAAGACTTTATGACATATATGTCAATGGATTTATATATTATGGACAGATTAACTAATAAAAAGACATCTTATTATAAGGATTAGGTTCTAAAACTGGTACTTCAGTTAAATGTGTATACAGTAAGACTTCATTCTATACATTGTTCTCTTGTTTGGTGAGGTATAATTTCTTTAAAATCCAGGGATTATCAGGCTCTGTTAACTACTGATGTGGCAGATACTTTTGGCTTGTTCTTTTTAAATTTATTTTTTACTTGAAGTATAGTTGGTTTATAACGTCTTACTTTCTGCTGTACAGGAAAGTGGCTCAGTTATAGACATATATATCCTTTTTTATACTCTTCTTTATAGTTTATCCCAGGATATTGCGTATAATTCCTTCTGCTATCCAGTAGGATCTTGTTTTCTATCCATTTTATATACACCAGTTTGCATCTATTAACCCCAAACTCCTCGTCCTTCCCACCCATCTCCCTCCCCCTTGGCAATCACCAGTCCGTCCTCTTTGTCTGTGAGTCTGTTTCTGTTTCACAGATAGGTTCATTTGTGCCATGTTTCAGATTCCACATGTAAGTGACATCATATGTTATTTGTCCTTCTCTTTCTGACTTATTTCACTTGCTATGATAATCTGCAGTTGCATCCATGTTTCTGCAAATGGTATTATTTCATTCTTTGTTTTGTGGCTGAGTTGTACTCTGTTGTTTATATGCACCACATCTTTATCCATTCATCTGTCAATGGATATTTTGGTTGTTTCCATGTCTTGGCTATTGTGAATAGGGCTGCTATGAGCATGGGGGTGCATGTATCTTTTTGAATTAGCTTTGTCCAGATATCTTGGCTTATCTTTCAATGTGTGACACTTCTTTTCCGAGAACTGACCCACTAGTGAGTGTGATGGAGTGATGTTCATATTACATGACTCATTGCCCTCCACAGTTTAGAGATAGAGGATGAATACTTGAAACACACCTGATCAGTCAAATTCTTCATCTCAGGATTCCAGAACTGGGCTTCAGAAAACTAGTCACTGTTTGTCATTTGCTTGAAGTGAGGAGATATATATATTTGAGAATTAAGGCCTCATTTTAGGGTAAGCATCTTCAATAATGTGTGAAAAGAAGTAGAAAAGTCTGGTCTGCTGGAAAAGAATAGGTTAAAGCAAGATGTGTAAGACATAAGGAGAGAGAGAGATGGAAAATGAATGGATAAATGAGAGAGAGAAATGGGGAGGGAGGGAGAGGAGAGAGGGAGAATAAAGAAGAAGGAGAAAGAGAAGAAAAGAAAGAGAAAAAGAAGAAGAGAGAAGAAAATTAATTAGGAATTAATTAATAGTGGCTAATTTCTGGTTTTAATTCCTTGTGAAGCTTAAATGTACCAGGGTTTTCCCTGGTGGCTCAGACGGTAAAGAAACCGCCTGCAGTGCTGAAGACCTGGGATTGATCCCTGGGCTGGGAAGATCCCCTGGAGGAGGGCAAGGCAACCCACTCCAGTATTTCGCCTGCAGAATCCCCATGGACAGAGGACCCTGGCGGGCTGCAGTCTGTGGCACTGCAAAGAGTTGGACACAACTGAGCGACTACGCACAGCACAGAGGCTTAAATGTACCAGTTGGGTTTGGTTTCTGTGAACACCTACACAGCCTGTTAAGATATTAAGACGTATGTGTGTGTATTTCTCTAACTGAGTTACATTCCTTTTACTTCCAGCTTTTATTTCACTTCCTAAGGCACCACAAATGTCTCCAGCCCTTGAGAATTTGGAGACAGAAATACTATAGTTATTTCAACTCTTTAACACTTGTATTTACTTGGAGCTGGGTTTATTGACTAGAAAAGATCTTAAAAAAAATCATCTTGCATATTTCCTTACTTTATTTAATCCTGCATCTTGGCCATTCCAGATAGATCTGTCTTATTTTTAGTAAAGTTCAGGTAATGGAATTCTATATGTTTGTGAGTAATTCACTTTTAGTGTGAAACAGTCCTCATAAGTAGGATGGATTACCTCCCATGGAAAATAAATAATTCTGGTTGCAATGACTCATGTTTCCCAAACCATTCCAGGAGGCAAAATCTGTTCACAAAAGAGTAACAAAATGATATTTCTCCACATCTGTTCCCACAATTTTAGGAATTCCAGCCTTACTCAAAACTCTGTCAAATAGTTATGAGAATCTCCAGGAAATATTTTTCTGTGTATTCTGAGAATTATGCTTTCAGCTTTAAAATGGCCTTTGCCATTTTCTTTCTTTTCAGCTGCAGCGTGTGTAGCAGCCCGTGTGTGTGAGCTGCTCAGTCCTGTCTGACTCTTTGCAACCCCATGCCTGCTAGGCTCCTCTGTCCATGGAATTCTCCAGGCAAGAATACTGCAGTGGGTTGCGATGTCCTTCTCTGGAGGATCTTTCTGACCCAGGGACAGAACCCGGGTCTCCTGCTTTGCAGGTGGATTCTTTACCCCTGAGTCATCATTGGCTGTGTCAAATCTGAAAGAGCGTACCCCTCTCCTCCAACCAGAGCTGTCTTCCAAAGTGGAGATTCAAATCTGATGATCCCTCCTAATGTTTTCAGTATCCCTCAGATATTTTAGTAAAATACTGCTTTCAGCGTTTCTTTGCTCTATTTTTGGTAGCATCTTCTTCTTAGAATTCAAGGTGACACCCTCAGATTGGTCTAAGAGTAACCTGAGTGAACTGAACTGAACTGAACCTGAGTGATGGGGCTCGCTTTGTAGCTCAGCAGTAAAGAATCTGCCTGTAATGCAGGAGACGCAGGAGATGCGGGTTCAATCCCTGAGTCGGGAAGATCCCCTAGAGGAGAGTGTGGCAACCCACTCCAGTACTCTTGCCTGAAGAGTCCCATGGACAGAGAAGCCTGGTGGGCTACAGTCTACGGGGTCACAGAGAGTCAGACATGACTGAAGTGACTGAGCACACACACACACACGACCTGAGTGACATACTTGGTCATTTTCTAGAGCTTTTCCTTATCTTTGACGCAGCTTGGTTGTACTTGGGGCTGTCTTTTGTCCCTTGTTTCTCTCTTCACTCAGCGAGTTTTACCCTATAGTCTCCTTGGTCTGTGAACCAATAGATTTTTTTTAAAAGAATGTCTATTTTCGGTTGTACTGGGTTTTCGTTGCTGTGCGCGCTCTCTCCGGTTGCAGCGAGTCGGGCTGTTATTCCCTGCAGGGCGCAGACTTCCCATTCTGGCAGTGTCTCTTGGTGCGGAGATCAGGCTCCAGAGTGCTGGCTCGGTAGTTGTGGTACAAGAACTTAGTTTTCCCACAGCATGTGGAGCTGGGGAAGACCGAACCCCGTGTCTGCTGCATTGGCAGGCAGAGTCTTACCTGCTGGACTACCAAGAAAGTCCCAGCAGCAGACTCTTGACAGCCCTACCTATTCTTTCTCAGACAGACCCCGGCGTGTCTGAGTTCTGTAGGCAGCATCACTGGCTCACGCTGGCCTCCTAGTTACACGGATACACAGACAGACAACCAGCCCTGATGATGGAGTTCAACCACCTTAAATACTGGTGTTTGAGGACACATAGTTTATCTATCCTTTATTAGCTCTGGCTTCATGAAATTATTACACTGGTTTCCACATTTGCCCTGTAGTCTCACTAAATCCGTGAAATTATAGGTCAAGCTATCAGTGCATTCTTCCTGATCATGGGAAAGAGGTAAATGATTACAGGCCTAGATATCTGGGAGGATTCTAGGACTATTTCTATAACAAGACATCTGTAGTTGTTTCAAGCAAGCACCCAGTAAAATGCCTACTAAAAGCTCAACACATATTTATTGAGTTGAGCTGAGTCAGTCACCCTCAGCTACTTTTGGATTGTCTAAGTTATCTGGAGTCTTCCTAATAGATTTATCTCTGCATTGTTTTTTCTCTTTGTAAAATACCCTGAGCTCTAGTGTTTTCTCTTGGGCTTTGCTTTCTACCTTCAGTCATCTCTGTCTGCCCTCTGATCACTCTCTGGGTTCTCCATGTCTTCCATCTGGAAAGCATAGATTTGGAAGGCTACTTTCTGGTTGAGCTTAAAGGCCTTTTCAGGACTTAACACTGGCAGCTTGATTCCTCATGGCCATGCGAACTGGATATCCTCTTGTCTTCCTCTTCCTCTTCTGAAATATCTCTCTCTTTAAACTTACTATGAGAATGTCCTTGCATGATCCCTTTCCACTCTCCTTTTCCTGTTTGTCCCACCTCTCTCCTTGCTCATCTTGGGGGCTGTGCAATCCCAGATTACCTGCCAAAGTACAACAGGGAAGAGGTGGGGACCACTTAAGAGGGAGAAGGTCTTTTTATGAGGAAGCATTGCTCAAAGGTGGGTTAGGTCCTCTCAGCCTCTTTTGCCATCTACCTTCCTTTTTGGGTTTGCTGACCTTGAGCCTCTGCTTACCTTGCATTTCCTGAACTCACAGAGCCTTGAGACCTCCAGGGAAGACCAAACCTGTGCGTGGTAAGGAATGATCCGGGCTCCGAAGGGTTAATGCCAAGAGCCTTGATGGATGGAGAGGATTATTAGTTACTCTTCTAAAGAGCAGAGGCAGGGTTCCTCCCTGTCACTTACTTTCTCCTTTCACATGATCTTTCTTCACAGCAGTGGATAGGAAAAAAAAAAAAAAAAAAGAGGAAAAAAGTTTCAAAATAATTTAGAAAGTCCTTGTAAATGCTTGTGTTTTCATTTAGCAGCATGGATTCAGGGCAGCAACAGACCCTCAGAGGGAGCAAACAACTGGGAACTGAGTGAAAAAAAATAGGAGTCCGAGACTCTCAAACTTTCTAGTTCTTCTTATTTTTTTTTTTAATGGAGGAGGTAGTAGGGGTGGAGGGGAGGATTAAATAAAATCTTTTGGGGGGAGGGCTCAGCTCTGGACTTTCATGGATAAAAAAACACTAAAGATCAGCTTCATGTGTGTGACCCAACTGTCCTGGAAGCTTCGGTTGGAGGAGAATCCAAACCTTAAGTTGTGCTCATAGCTTCAGTTCAAGTAAGAAAAATGAGGTGGGGGGTCACAGGGTGGGGACCAAATCTTAGATGGAGGAAGGGGAGGGCTTGGGGGATGGATGCGGTGGGGATAAGGCGGAAGGGAACTGTGTCTTTAAGTCTCTCCTATGGTTATACATATTTTTTCTTCTATGAATGGGTTTTGCTGTAAATTATAGCTTTGCCCGTGGTCCCTTGGGTCAAAAGAAATAGTCTCTAAACAGAAAACAGCTCTGATTGGTGACTTTCCTTCTTCCCTCCCCAACCCCCTTCCTAATTGAAACCAAATGTGCAATATATTGGATGCTGGGATCCCTGGCGCTTTCCCAGGAATCCTCAGAATGTGAGGTTTCTCTCAAAGGCATCTTGCATCAGCCTGTGGATGTATGCCTACCACGGGGCTCCTCCACCGGCAAAGTGGAAAAAGAAGCGTTTCACAACAGATTCTTCTTTTCGGGTTGGGGGAACGCAGTGGATTATAGCTCTGTTTTCTTCCATCCAAAACTGTGCACTTCTGGATGAACGTAAGTTATGTGTTTTGATTTTTTTTCTTCCTTCCCCTTTTTTTTTTTTTTTTCACTTTTCCGAAAACGAAAGCTCTAACTATCCTTCTCCTGGTGTCTCAGGAAAAGTTTGAAAAAGGAGGCAGAAGGGAGTTTCATTTCAAGTCAGGCCAGGAAGGGAAGGGAATGGGGCACCACAGGCTTGAGAAATCCAAGGTTTCACATTTTGGGAGGCTGGATTTATGTTATGGAGAGAAGAATAAAGCATTACTAACCAAAGAAGACTGAAGCAAAATAAACGAATTCCATCGCAACTGCAGGATACAATAAACAGTGTCCGTAGAGTTGAAACTGTTGGCAGGCAAGACAGGCCGATCGCAGAGCTGATTTCAGAGATGGAGAAGCCTGAGCAGGGAGCTAAGTTTTCGGCATTTAGTAGTGGTGTTGGAGGGTCCTGAGTTTGGGAGAGGACAGCTTTTAGTACTTCCGGTTTTTCAGGGGAGTCTCTGACTTAATTGTGAGAAGGACATCTTCGGGTAAGCAGTGACTTCACCCTGAGGTTTGGGATGGCTGGGTGGGGGGCTGACTGGCTGGGGTATTTTTCAGTTGGTGACGAGCCTCATCTTCCCCAACTTGCTGGCCAGGGTGTCTTTCCCTTTGTTATCGAATGACTTGTGACTGTTTGCAGTTGGGACCTCTGAGTCCTGGCTGAGGTTCAAGAGTCTCATCCAAGGGGAAAGAGAATTTTTCCAAGTGGCTGAAGCTCTTAGGCCAGCCATTTGAGGCGGGAGTTTGCACTGCTCAGGCCAGGAGGGGCTCAGCACCATTTTGCTGACTGCTTGCCTTCTGCATCCTTTCCCTGGAGGAACGAGAGTCAGAGCCTGTAAAAGAGCCTTAGAGATCTCTCATGACCCTTCATTTCTCAAGTGGTGGGAGCGCCAGAAGGGGGACTGCCACATTCAGGGTCATATAGCAACATTAGGAGTGAAGCTGCAGATGAAATCGAAGTTCTCTTTCCTGCTAATCCAGTGCTGTTTGTACTCCATACCTCTACATTCATGAGGTTGAGGCAGTTTAATTAACAAGTCACCACAAGGACATTAGTTATCCTCAAGAGAGGATGCCCAATAATGGCTCATCAGCAAATGGTATCTGTGGTCATCTTTGGTTGTGGGTCTGTGTGTAAAATAAAAAGCGAGGTGCTTGTTCTACCCCAGACTCCATGCTCAGAGCTCTCCATCCATAATCTGAATCCTCACAGTTCCGGAGACATTATTCCTATTTTATGAATAAGGACCTTAAAACTCAGAGAAGTGGAGTGAGCTGCAAAAGGAAATACAGCTAATAAGGTTGAAACTCACGAATGTCTGACTCTAAACTCTGTGCTCTGACTCATTGTAATAACACTCCCCTCCCCCACTCCATACACACATTTGATTACTTCCAAGTCAAAGTCCACATTTCCCTGGGTGGTGACTGGTGACTAGGGGGTGAAGATGTCAGGCGAGGGGAGCAGTGCGGACCCTCTCTTGGAGGCCACTTCTGCACTTGGATGGTTATCTGTCTGGATACCAGATAGAGGTTGCCGGTGGGTGGCTCTGTGCATTGATTCTGGGTGTTTGGTATATATCTACCTTTGTTCTGCAAAGAGCCTGGGATTTAGGTTCCGAAGACCCAAGTTCAAGTTCTGGCTCTCCCTTTTACTACTTGCAGAGCTGCTCTTCCTTTCTGTATCTTGGCCTCTGTATGTATTGTATGGGAATACTAGCACTACTTTTCTGTATTATTGTTTTAAGAGATATTGGACATGAATGCCTTCTGAAGGCTGTGAAGGGCTTCCCCGTACGGTTCTTGTGACAATGGACACTGGACACCAGGCTGAGATGCGAGGCAGCGGCTGCTGATGCTGGCGGGAGGGCAGCTGAACCGTGGGCTTCGGTCTGAGTGCCCGTCTCTTTTGAATGGAAGCAGTCCTTCCGCAGGGGACATCCCCGGACTTTCTGTCTGAAACTTCCCTCTGGTGCCTGACTTGCTCACACTACCTCACCCGGGGAGCTTGGTGGACGCTGAAGGACACCAGACTTCCTTTGCCTGGCTCTGCACCATCTCTGAACAAGGAAGGTCTATTAGGATCAGTCCACAGCTTTCTCCTCGAAGGAGATGGCTTTTCAGGAGCTTCATATCTGGTTAAGGGTTGTTCCTTGACCCTGAGCCTTCCTCGTGTTCCCTTGTCTGTACCTGTGGTCAGAAGGGATACCTCTGCTCCTGGGAATGAGGGGGGGGGGTGGTGGGTGCCCAGCAGGTGCTGGAGAGACCCTGCCTCTGCTTCTAGCTAAGAGCTGTTTGCTTTATAAACACTAAAGTTAAGGGAAGTGTGAAGGAATTCCCAGTTTCTCCTACTTAGAATCTGCAAATTGTAACTCCAACAGTCTCCATGTCTGTGACATATGCAGAAAGAGTATATTTGTCTCTTTCCCTGGTTCCTGGGACAGAGCTTCTGAAACCCTTGCAGTTTCCCAAGTGGTGAGAGTATTAGGAGCATCTTTTGTTCTAATATTTGGCTTCTGACCCCTGTTCCTAGGGTAGAGCTCTTAAGTCCCTCAGGATTTTCTGGGCGGTAGGACTGTCTTTTTTTCTAATGAGGTGACTTTGGGTGGGCTCCTGGATGGAGGCTGGTGCCCAGGCAGACTAAGCCATAATTAGAAGCTTGGGATTCTCAGCCGTACCTCCTAGCTTCCAGGAAGGGGAGTAAGGCTGGAGATGGAGTTAATGATTAATTATTCCCACGTGATGGAAATCCCCGAAGTACCACGTTGGAGAGCTTCTAGGCTGGTGAACACAACTGTGTGTTTGGAGGGTGGTGCATTCCTGCTCCACAGGGACAGAAGCTCCTATGCTATCTCGTGCTAGGTATCTCTTTGGCTGGCTGTTTATCTCTGCTGTTCAGTCGTTTCAGTCATCCCCGACTCTTTGGACTATAACCCACCAGGCTCATCTGTTCTTAGGATTCTCCAGGCAAGAATACTGGAGTGGGTTGCTATGCCCTCCTCCAGGGGATTTTCCTAATTTAGGGATTATACCCTGGTCTCCTGCATTGCAGGTGGTTCTCTACCACTGAGCCACTGTGGAAGCCCCATTTAATCCATATCCTTTAACAGATAGTAAACAAGTTCCCATAAGTGTATGGCTTCCCTGGTGGCTCAGATGGTAAAGAATCTGCCTGCAATGCGGGAGACCTGGGTTCGATCCCTGGGTTGGGAAGATCCCTCGGAGGAGGGAATGGATACCCACTCCAGTATTCTGGTCTGGAGAATTCCATGGTCGGAGGAGCCTGGCAGGTTACAGCCCATGGGGTCACAAAGAGTTGGACATGACTTAGTGACTTTCAGTTCACTTCACTTCACATCAGACATAAGTGTTTTCCTGACTTCTGTGAGCTGGTTTAGCAAATGATTGAATCTAAAAGGGGGTGGTGGAGATGGGGGATGGGCTGTGGCAACCTGTGATTTGTAGTCAAGTTGGAAAGAAATTGTAGGTGTAGACCCCTCTCCTGGGGGTCTGCACCAGCTCTAGGAAGTGAGTGTGTGAGTAGAGGAAAACAGTGAGTTTCTCTTAGACAATGTCTGAGCAAGAGTGGGAGTGTCGTCCAAAGGAGTCTCCGCTCCTCCCCTCCTCTGGCCTCGCTGTTAACTCACTGCTTTCTTTCCTTATACCGTCACTTCCAGACATTAAGTCATATGAATTATCTATCACATGTGACAAATCTAGTCCAGATCATTTCATATCATTACACTTTTTTAAGATCCATACTATTTATTTGCTATTTTTGGCTGTGCCGGCTCTTCGTTGCTGCGCTGGCTTTTCTCTAGCTGCAGTGATCAAAGGCTGCTCTCTACCTGCAGGCATCTCATTGTGGTGGCCTCTCTTGTTTGGGAGCAAGACTCCAGGGCACGTGGACTTCAGGAGTTGCTGCGTGTGGGCTCAGTAGTTATGGCTACCGAACTCTGGAGCACAGGCTCAACAGCTGTGGCATGTGGCCTTTGATGCCCCACGGCAAGTGGGATCCTCCCAGACCAGGGATCGAACCCATGTCTTCTGCACTGGCAGCTGGACTCTCCACCACTGAACCACCAAGAAAGCTCATGATTATATTTTAATAGACACTCTAAAACGTTAGAGTGCCTCCCACCCCTCTGTATATTGATGCCACGCCACTCTCCCCCACCAACAGGATTGTTACAAAGACTTCCTGAAATAACGTACACGAAATACTCTAAGCTTAGCATCTAGTGCTCAACAAATACTGATTTTATGTCTTTACTATTGCTTCTGTTACCGTTACGTGTATATCAAATAAACATGGGAAAAAGTTTTATGAATTACTAGAGTATGCACTGTGAATTTTATAACAATCATCACTGTTAGATTTTGGAGGTGACTCTGATTAGGGTCTGAACCAAAAAGGTGAGAAGGTTGGGGGTCTAGTCATAATTTGAAAGTGATTTGGCTAAAAGCATTATTTTAGACAATAAAGTGAGTGGATGTCATACCACTTTAAATTAGTATTAGCTCTCAGACTTTTCTTCCCAAGTTCCCTTATAAGATCCACTTTCAGGCACGTCTCCCAGGCATCCAGAAAGCTAAAACCCCCCAAAAACCGGCCTCCACAGACCTTCTGATATGGTACACCAGCTGACATAAATGGTGACCTGCCCACAGCACAGACACCCTGGATTCTTCATGCTCCTTGCCCTGTTTGAAGTCGTGCAGTGTTTGAATTGACTTTCTCCCAAAAATGACAACTCAATCCAGATATGCGTCCAGCATCCCCAGGCCTCCCAGAACTTCTCTGAATTCAACAACCATCCACAGTGTGGGTTGCTTACCACTATATTAGGAATTTCCGGTGAACCTTAAGGATCAATTAAGTAAGAGCAGCTGAAGGTGGAAATCAACACTTTGAAGTGTTTCCCATGTGATTCTAACCTGAATCTCTGCTGATCAGTCTCCAAGTCTGTTGCCTCAGTCACTCCTCAACATGATATAAGGACCTCCTTTATAGACAGCCCCACCCTGTTGTCCTGTAAAGAATTTAACGGTCAGCGCCTCCCTCCTCTGGTTGGCATACCTCCTTCCTCTAGCTGACTTCTTTGAGCTAGGTCAAGACCACCTTAAAATGTCCACAATCTGCCTTTTTCCCTTACGTGGACCACTTGTCTAGGCCTTGAACTCTTTCTGTTGTGAAGTCAGACAGACCTGATTTCCACTCCCAGCCCTGTACTCACTGACCTTGTGACCCTGGACAAGTTGCTTAAACTCTCTCAGTTTCCTGTTCGGTGAAATAAGGGTGGTAATTCCCATCTAACAGGTATTGCAGATGCCACTTGTGAGTGTATAGCATAACGTTTGGCATGTAGCTAATAAGTGATGCTGAGGATGGTTGTTTTTGTTATTAGTCTGGCCCTGCTGCTTTGGCTTGTTCGGCTCAGTTATTTTCCCATATCCTCAGTCCAACAACATTCTTCCAGGCAACAACATTCGCTGAGCAAAATCCCCTTCTACAGACAATGCTTCTCAAAGTACTTTTGCAGTGGAAAGGACATGGGTTTAAATCCTGGTTTTGCCACCACTTACTAGCCATGTAAACTTGGGCAAGATATTTAACATCTTCAGGTTTCATTTTTCTTGTCTCATGGGTTTGTTATACAAAATAGGTGCCATTAGATTTGCAAAGAGGCCAATATACAGCCTCATACATAGTAGATGCTCCGAGTAAGGGAATGCTCACTTCTCTTACTTTTTCTGGTGGAATCTCCAATACTCTGTGGTCTAAAAGCCTATCATGTATGAATCACGGAGATTGTTATCTTGGATAGGTCTCTTTCATTTCACTGTGGGTGTGTGCTAAGTTATTTCAGTCTGTCTGATTCTTTGCGACCCATGCACAGTAGCCCACCAGGTTCCTCTGTCCATGGATTCTCCAGGCAAGAATACTGCAGTGGGTTGCCATGTCCTCCTCCAGAAGATCTTCCTGACCCAGGGATCAAACCATATCTCTTATGTCTCTGGCATTGGCAGGCAGGTTCTTTACCACTGGTGCCACCTGGGAAGCAGCATGGACATAATCTATTGGAAACTTGTCCTCTTCGATTTGAAAAGACAACTGTCAGTTCATCTCCTTGTCCCCACTCCGTTATGCACCCTTACCTCACTTTTCCCCAACCTTTCCCTTAATGGTCAAAACAGACTTGTCCATAATGCTATCTTTACAGGGAATTAAGCACAAGAGTGGATTACTTGGCTAGCGGTCTGTGTAACACCTGAAGGAAAAAAGAGTTGGCACCTTGGGACAGGTAGGGAAGAAGGGATAAAAAATATTATATATTGGACAAATAATCCTGTTATGATGGAAAGATTTAAAGGGCAGTATAGAACAGTATGGGTCACAATTGCTAGTGCTATCATAACTGAATGCATTTAGGAAAGGGAGAGATGAGTTAACAAGGAGAAGTCCAGGTTTTGTGCTTCTGGAGTAGTCATCCAGTAGCTCACTGGTCCCACCAAGGGCTCCAAGCTGCAGGGACCATGAGAGGGAAGACTGGCCTTGACTGCTGTCCACCACATTTCCCCCTCCTGCTCCTAATGCCCAAGTTCTGTCCATTTTCCCCAGCTGGCTACATTTCTCAGTGGCTTCTAACCTGTTTATCTCCTTGATTGCTTTGGATTCCCTCAACAATTCAACTGTATTTTACTGGGTTTAATTCTATTTAGTAAGCTTTTATTGACTACTTCTGAGTATAAGATACTCTGCTTAACATTTTCTAATAATAGCTTAACAGAGGAACCAAGATGTCCAGATGCCTGTCCAGGGATAGTTACTAAGAAAACAATCACCTAATGGCTAAAGTGATGGTCTCTCTAAACTTTTTCCATCTCTTTTAATTTTATTTGCAAGCATTTGGACATGTTATGGTTGATACTGTGTTATTCAGATATGATTTGGTTGAAAATAATTCTCTTCTTATTTTGGTTTTCTTATTTTTTGCTTTCTATTGTGCATAGAACTACTAGATATATTTCCAAGTTCTGTAATTTTCCAAGCAACAGAGGTCCCAGAATTTGGCAGATTGTCTACTTATTAACTGGGGCTTCCCTGGTGGCCCAGATGGTAGAGTCTGCCTGCAATGTGGGAGACCCAGGTTCGATCCCTGGGTCAGCAAGATCCCATGGAGAGGGAAATGGCAACCCACTCCAGTACTCTTGCCTGGAAAATCCCACGTACGGAGGACCCTGGTGGGCTAGAGTCGGTGCGGTCGCAGAGAGTCGGACACGACTGACATGACTGAGCATGCACACACTACTTATTAGCTGGACTCTCATCTTGGTCTCTAAGGACTGAGAAAGGTTAGGGTTGAGCCAGCCCAAGTATCCTTGAGGCCGGGAAGAGCAATGAAAAGTCAGAGAGGTTTTAAAAGGGGTCTAGACTTACTTCAAAGCTCCTGGGTTCAACTTGACTTCTCCTGGAGATCAGCATTGTCTTTAATGTGTTCACTCAATCAACTGTCTGTGGCTTGTGTTTTGTGCTTAATGAGACCTTCCAAAAATGTTTGAGGAGAGTGCCTGGGACCTCTGGCACCTCGAGCTCAAATATATTGCTGTGTACTCCATGGTGGGGGTATAACTGGGAGGGCTTCTGAAGGATAGACCCTTGTGTGCAAAGGGTAGTGAGGCAAATATGTAGTAAGTTTTGATCTCAGCACCATCATTTTCTAGATTTTTTTTTTTTTTTTACCTCAAGGCTTTTAAATTCAGTGTTCCTCAGTTTCCTCATCTATTTTCCTCATGTGTCTTTATACCCTTCTTTTAGAGGGTATAAAGAAGATAATGTGTAGGAAACTTTGTAAACAGGAAAGCACTATGCCTATGGAGCTGGTTGGTCCAAATGCCTTTTGAACACTTTTCATAGTAGCAAATCCAGCAAAATTTACTGTGTGCAAGATTGTCTTGGCAGTCCCAGAGGCATATAAAGTTTAGAGGAGTGGTGAAGTTTGCAAAGGCTGCTGGAGTTGTTCCTTAGGATGTATTCTCTTGAGAGTCTGGGGAACAAGTTGACCTAAAGAAGAGAGCAGTGGGAGTTAAAGTTACTCAGGAGTACTGTGGCTGACTCATGTTGATATATGGCAGAAACCAACACAATATTGTAAAGCAATTATCCTTCAATTAAATAAATAAATAAAATGACACTTAAGAGTAGCTAATTGTTCCTCAGACAGATGTAGTTCTACTTTTAGAATGTGTACACTAGATAGATTTTTAAAAATGAGATAAAATGTTAAAATAATATCGAAGGAAATTATAAATAGATCCTAATCCCAGCAAAAATCCCAGTAAGTTATTTTGTGACTATCGAAAAACTGATTCTAAAATTTATAAGGAGAGGCAAAAGATCCAGAGTAACCAACATTATATTGGAGAAGAACAAAGTCAGAGGACTGATGTTACCCGATTTTAAGACCTACTATCAAGTTACAGTAACTAAGACAGTGTGGTATTGCTGAAAAAATAGTTAAGTAGATCAACAGAACAGACTGGAGAGCCCAGAAATAAATCCACATAAATACAGCCAACTGGTCTTTGGCAAAGAAACAAAGGCAATACAATGGAGAAAGATAGTCTTTTCACCAAATGATGCTGGAATAATTGAACATGCAAAACAAAAACAAAAACAAATCTAGACTCACACTTTCTGTCCTTCACAAGAATGAACTAAAAATAGAACCTAAATGTAAAATGAGAAACCAGAAAACTCCTATAACATAACATAGGAGAAAACCTAGGTGACTTGGATATGGTGATGACATTTCAACACCAAAGGTACTATCCTTGAAAGAAAAAATTGATAAAGTGGACTCCATTAGAATGAAAAATTTTTGCTCTGTGAAAGCTAGTATCAAGACAATGAGACTACAAGACATAGATTGGGAGAAAATATTTGTAAAAGACATATCCAATAGAGGACAGTTGCCTAAAATGTGTAAGGGACTCTTCAAAATCAACAATAAGAAAATGAGCAAAAGAAATGAACAGACAGCTCACTTAAGAAGATATGCAGATGGCAAAAAGTGTTAGTCGTTCAGTCTTGTCCAGCTCTTTGCGACCCCATGGACTCTAGCCTGTCAGGCTCTTCTGTCCATAGGATTTCCCAGGCAAGAATACTGGAGAGGGTGGCCACTCCTTTCTCCAGGGGATCTTCCCCATCCAGGGACTGAACCCAGGTCTCGAGCACTGCGTGCGGATTCTTTACCACCTGAGCCACCAGGAAAGCCCACAGACCGCAGTGAAAGTGAGAGTTGCTTAGTCGTGTTGCCGAGTCCAACTCTTTGCGACCCCATGCTATACAATCCATGGAATTCTCCAGGCAAGAATACTGGAGTGGGTGGCTCTTCCCTTCTCCAGGGATTTTCCCAACCCAGGGATCGAACCTAGGTCTCCTGCATTGCAGGCAGATTCTTTACCGACTGAGCCACAGTAAACATGAAACAATGCTCAACATTATATGTCATCAGGAAATTTCAAATTAAGACAACAATGAATTATCATTACAATACCTGTTAGAATGGTCAAAATCCAGAGCGCTGACAACACCACACACTGGTGCTGAAGAGAGCAGTGATAACTTTTATTCATTGCTGCTGGAAATACAAAATTGTACAGCTGCTTTGGCAGTTTTTCGCAGAAATCAACATGTTCATATGCATGACCCAGAAATCATGCTCCTTGGTATTTACCCAAACAAACTGAGAACTTATGTTTACACAGAAACCTAAATACAGATGATTATGGTAACTTTACTCATAACTTCAAACCATGAAAGCAACAAAGATGTCCTTCAGCAGGTAAATGGATAAACTGTGGTACATTAGCTATCAAATCATGGAGAGGCAAGGAGGAACCTTAAATGCATATTGCTGAGTAAAAGAAGACAGTCTGTAAAGGCCACGTATTATGTGCTTCCAACTATACAACATTGTGGAGAAGGCAGTGCTATGGACAAGGTAAAAAGGTTAGTGGTTGCAAGACATTATGGGGGAGGTGGAGGTGAATAGGCAGAGCGCAGCAGATTTTCAGGGCAATCAAACTATTCAGTTGGTGGTGGATACCTGTTATAAATTTTTTCAAATGCATAAAATGTATAAAGCCAAGAGTGAACCCTAATGTAAACTATGGACTTTGGGTGATAATGATGTGTCAGTGTAAGTTCATCAATTATAACACGTGGACTACTGTGGTGAGGGATGTTGATAGTGGGGTAGGTTGTGAGTGTTATGTGTAGAGATATACGTGAACTCTCTACTTTCTGCTCAGTTTTGATGTGAACTGAAAACTGCTCTAAAAAAGTCCCAAATCCGGAATCCCCAACACTCTGATTTTATTCTAGCTATTTCTTTCTAATTTGAACCCAGACCTTGTAATATACTCACATAATAGAGTAATAATTATTGATTTTGTTTTCAGTTAAGTATTTCCATTTTATCTTCAACTTTAATAATATTATTTTATTTAAAAAGCTAATGGAAGCAGAAACTCTTAAAATTATTGAGAAAGACTAATTCAATAGGCTAATAGCAGACTATTTGGGAAATCTCTTTGGCTCCTCTGTCCATGGAATTCTCCAGGCAAGAATACTGGAGTGGATTGCCATTCCCTTCTCCAGGGGCTCTTCCTGACCTAGGGATGGAACTTGGTCTCCTGCATTGCAGGCAGATTCTTTACTGTCTGAGCCACAGGAGAAGCCTCAAATTATAATAACATCACTTGAAAGAATATTCATTGAAGTTGCTTTAACTAATGCAACATAGAAACATTCTCACATAAAATCACAGTGTGGTGGAAAGAGTGATCACGGGACAGGAATTTACAGGGTGAGATTTAAATTTTAACTTTGCCACCAACTAGCAGTTGGACTTTGTGCAACTATATTTTTTAACCTGTTTGCACTTCAATTTTCTAATACGTGAAGGGAAATAGAAAATTTCTCCATTTTCCAGTTCAGTTATGCCAATCACTATCTATACCTGCACCCCTACCCCCATATTCATTTTCACAGTTAAGTCTTGAATCATTTGTCTCTGCTCCAGTTTACTCCACTATCATATGCTCTAAATAGCCTCCTTTCTCTTCTCATGTTAGTCAAATACCCACTTTCCTTAAAGGTTAGTTTAAGTTTCAGATCCTCTGGCCAACTCAGATCTTATTTCTTGAAATCCCTAGTTCTTTTGGTCAGTATCACTGAGTCTAGCAAGGGTCATGTCTTTGGTGACCTCAATAACTCATTTTAGAGTAAAATCCATAAATATTTACTGAGTTATCAATATATAGCATATTAAAGACTTATTACATGACTCACATAGTGCTTATTTGTTGTTGGAAAAATTCTTAGAGGGGAGTAATTGAAGCCTCACTTATTATCCTTTTTGTGGATTTAATGGAGCTCCAAAATTTTCTATTACTGAATTATTCTGTAAGATCAGTACCTCAAGAGAGCAGGTCATAGCAGACAAATGGATAAGGAAGCTGTGGTACATATACACCATGGGATATTACTCAGCCATTAAAAAGAATTCATTTGAATCAGTTCTAATGAGATGGATGAAACTGGAGCCCATTATACAGAGTAAAGTAAGCCAGAAATATAAACACCAATACAGCATACTAACACATATATATGGAATTTAGAAAGATGGTAATGATAACCCTATATGCAAAACAGAAAGAGAGACACAGATGTACAGAACAGACTTTTGGACTCTGTGGGAGAAGGCGAGGGTGGGATGTTTCGAGAGAACAGCATTGAAATATGTATATTATCTAGGGTGAAACAGATCACCAGCCCAGGTTGGATGCATGAGACAAGTGCTCATGCATGGTGCACTGGGAAGACCCAGAGGGATCGGGTGGAGAGGGAGATGGGAGGGGGGATCGGGATGGGGAATACATGTAAATCCATGGCTGATTCATTTCAATGTATAACAAAAAACAATACAATATTGTAAAGTAATTAGCCTCCAACTAATAAAAATAAATGTAAAAAAAAAAAGAGAGAGAGCAGGTCATGGAGAAATCGTGTAAGCACTGAGACTGCTATCAGAAGTGCTGGGTTCAGATCCTGCTTCTTTTAGTTGTGAAAATTGAAGGCAGTAAAATCTTCATGAGCACGAATGTGGTGTAATATGTAAGCTGACATCTGAATACTTTGTGTGAGTGTGAAGTGAAAGTCGCTCAGTCATGTCCAACTCTTTGCGACCCCATGGCCTGTATGGTCCATGGAATTCTCCAAGCCAGGATACTGGAGTGGGTATTGGGTATATAATGCACACAGGGCTATTTTCCTTTAAGCAATAAATAGAAAGTGGTTATTCCCAGAGGCTGATGATTGTCATTCTAGGTTTTAGGGTACAGCTCCAGATTTGGTTTCTCTTGGTTTGACCATGGGCAGAGCTGATGTCTTCCTCATCATGCTTCTTTCCTCATTGGTGTGTTCATACCTCTGATAATATAAGTGTTTTCCTTTTACTTTTCCCTAAAAATTCTCATTTGATTAATTAGTGTTATGTGAAGAGTAAATTAACTGTTACTTAATACTATGTTTGGAGGTGAAGAGTTTTCTAAGCATTTTGGTCAGCCATTCATTACCAAAGAGATGTCAAGCTTGAATGTCAAGCTAAGACGTAAATTCTAGACTTATGTGGATACCTCAGAGGAGTGTGAAAATTTACTTTCTCATCCTTTTGCTGTGTTTTTGGTGACAGAACTTGGCTTTTGCCGGATAAAGGATGATTGATGCTCTTCCCATTGTTTCCCTTTCACAACTCTCTGATGTTTACTCACTTCTTTCATTTTCATGACTTAGGGTGCTAACTTCTTCCCCCCTCCTAGATCCATAGGAGCCTCATGCCCTCTAGAAAAAGGGAGCTGTGTTGTGCCTTTTGCTTAGCTGTAGGAAGTGCCACTTCTAGGCTCCCAGGTGCTCCTTGCTTTCATTTTCCTACTGACAAGTAGTTGCCAACATTTACAAAACGTGTTTTGTCAAAGATCTCAGGATCTCTACTGTTATCCTATATACATATGTAAACTTCAATGACTCTGCATTTCCTGGTGATCCTACATCCAGTTCCTTCTTGCCCTGGGCAGAAGAATATGGGAGAGAGAAAAAAAAGGAACATTGCTTTAAATAGGGCAGAAGTTTCTAATTTCTAGCCCTAATTTACTAAGTAGTACGGATATTGAACGGAATTTCAGATTTTTAGATCTAAGTCTTTATTTGAGTTGGGTAGGTTAGGGCAAAGAGAAGGCTGGTGAAGAAGTTCTTGGGCAGTACATAGGAAGAAAAGAGTTCAACACAAAAAAAGACTCCATTTTTGTTATCAGCCGACTAGATGTAACAAATGAGCCCTGGTTTCAAGTGAAATGATGGAACTGAGGACCCTGGATTCACTTACAATGCTGCTTTACATGAAGGTATTTAAGGCACTAGCAGAGGCACCTCCAAATTCTTTTAGAAATAAATAGAAATTTGGTTTCCAAAAAAGTATTGAAATAATCATAATGAAAAAATCAGAAATTTACTGAATGTTCTTAATACTTCATGTTACATTTAGTGTTATTTTTGATAACAGAGTACTTGGTGAGGTGGGAGTGGGGAAGGTGTTATAATATTTTCAGTGCTTGGGTCTTGTAAGTGTCTGAATCCAGCCCTTTGTAGGAACAGAAGCTATTGTCAGCCACAGCTTGCTCCCAGATCTATTGGGCTACCATTCCTCGGAGCTCCTAGGGGAAGTACTTTAATGCTCTTTATCAGTTCAGTTCAGTCGCTCAGTTGTGTCCGACTCTGCAACCCCATGAACCGCAGCACGCCAGGCCTCCCTGTCCATCACCAACTCCTGGAGTTTACCCAAACTCATGCCCATCGAGTCAGTGATGCCATCCAGCCATCTCATCCTCTGTCATCCCCTTCTCCTCCTGCCCCCAATCCCTCCCAGCATCAGGGTCTTTTCCAATGAGTCAACTCTTCGCATGAGGTGGCCAAAGTATTGGAGTTTCAGCTTCAGCATCAGTCCTTCCAATGAACACCCAGGACTGATCTCCTTTAAGATGGACTGGTTGGATCTCCTTGCTGTCCAAGGGACTCTCAAGAGTCTTATCCAACACCACAGCTCAGAAGCATCAATTCTTCATAAATATGTTCAAATCCATCCTTACAATGAGAAAATTATTATATTGGGTTGGTCAAAAAGTTCATTCAGGATTTTTGTGTAAGATGTTACAGAAAACCCAAAACTAACTATTGGCCAACCCAATAGTTACCACTGCATGATTCAGTAATATGTATTGGGGGAAAATAATCCACTCACTGATCATGGGGTGTTAAATATACTTTCTAGTGAATAAATGAAGATTAGGTGAGAGTGGTGACAAAGCAACAGGATATCTAGATCCATGCAATTTCCTTTAATTAGAATTTAATAATCCCCACCCTCACCACTAACCACACTTCTTAAGGCCAGGTAAACGGTCTTAAGTGCAAGGTAAATGGTGTTCCACATTCAAAGAAGTACTATTTCCCCCTCCTTCCTCCTACCATAGTAGCTTTCTGATGCTGATATAGGGGCCACTGGGAAGGTAATGAGACAGCGCTGAAGATGTAGGAACCAGCCATCCTGTATGGATGCTTTTAGTCATGGGTTTCTGTTTTTTCTCTTTTTTAAAAAATTAATTTATTTTAATTAGAGGATAATTACAATATTGTGATGGGTTTTGCCATACATCAACATGAATCAGTCACAGGTATACATGTGTCCCTGCATCCTGAACCCCCCTCCCACGTCCCTCCCCTCTGGGTTGTCCCAGAGCACTGGCTTTGGGTGCCCTGCTTCATGCATCGCCCTGGTAATCTATTTTACATATGGTAATGTACATATTTCAAAGCTATTCTCTCAAATCATCCCACTCTCACCTTCTCCCACTGAGTCCAACAGTCTGTTCATTACGTCTGTCTCCTTTGCTGCCCTGCATGTGGGATTGTCGGTACCATCTTTCTAAATTCCATATATAGGCGTTAATATGCAGTATTTTTCTTTCTCTTTCTGACTTATTTTGCTCTGTATAATAGGCTCCAGGTTCATCTGCCTCATCAGAACTGACTCAAATGCATTCCTTTTCATAGCTGAGTAATAGTCCATTGTGTATACATACCACAACTTCCTTATCCATTCATCGGCTCATGGACATCTAGGTTGCTTCCATGTCCTAGCTACTGAAAATAGTGCTTCAGTGAACACTGGGGTACATGTGTCTCTTTCAATTCTGGTTTCCTTGGTGTATATGCCCAGCAGTGGGATTGCTGGGAAGGAGCACATCCTCTGCTGCTTCCCTTGGTGGAAAGGCAGGGCCACAGAACAGACTTAGCAGTCTAAAGAATTTCCCTCAGAATTATCTAATTACTCACACCTGAACAACAGGTGCACCTGTTTTATAGAGAATTTTTTTTTCAGCTTCTTAGGATGATCAATTATTTGGACACTATTAAAGTTATGACAAACTTAGTGTATTAAAAGCAGAGATATCACTTTGCTGACAAAGATATGTATAACCAAAGTTATGGTTTTTCCAGCAGTCATGTTTGGATGTAAGAGGAAGGCTGAGTGCTGAAGAAATGATGCTTCCAAAATGTGGTGATGGAGAAGACTCTTGAGAGTCTCTTGGACTGCAAGGGGATCAAACCAGTCAGTCCTAAAGGAAATCAACCCTGAATATTCATTGGAAGGCCTGATGCTGAAGCTAAAACTCCAATACTTTGGCCACTTTATGAGAGGAACTGACTCACTGGAAAAGACCCGGATGCTGGGGAAGATTGAAGACAGGAGGAGAAGGGGGCAATGGAGGATGAGATGGTTGGATGGCATCACCAATGAAATGGTCATGAGTTTGAGCAAACTCTGGGAGATAGTGAAGGACAGGGAAGCCCGGCATGCTGCATTTCATGGGGTTGCAAAGAGTTGGACATTATTTAGCGATTGAACAACAGCAAAACATATACAGACATAAAGCTAGGTATACACTTAAATTAGGTTCCTGGACTCAGTTCCCATGTACATGTTGTGTGTGGATGGGGAGGGCTTCCCACAGGGCATCAGACAATTCTCTGGACACCAGCTGGATGTCCTACAATTCGAATGAATTCTGACATTATCTCCTTAGAGGTAGCATCAATGCCACAGGTTAAGGGTTCAGTGTCTTGCCCCCTCCTCCTTCCTATGCCTCACTTTAGAGGCCAGTTGTAAGCTCAGGCTGTTTCCTGTGCTTCTGACCTACTGGTTACAAATTAGAGGCTGCAAGACCCCCTCCTCAGATTTGATTAACTTGCTAGAGTGGCTCACAAAACTCAAAGAAACATTTTATTTACTAGATGATGTTTATCATGAAAGGCTATGTTAGGCACAGGCAGATGAAGAGATGCATAGGGCGAGGTATGGGAAGGGGAGTAGCATTTATGCCCTCACTAGGTGTCACTATCCCCAAATCTCTATGTGTTCTTCAACTTGGAATCTGTCTGAACCCTGTCCTTTTGGGTTTTTATGGAGGCCGCATGCCACAGGCATGACTGATTAAATCATTGGCTATTGGAGATAGATTCGAACTCTAGCCTCTCTTCTACCCAGTGATCAGTGAAGATGGGACTGAAAGTTCCACCCCTCTAATCACAAGTTTGGTTTCCCTGGCAACCAGCTCCCATCCTTAGGTGGGGTCCTAGAATCAGCTAATTAATGTAACCAAAGGCACCATTATGGCTCTTGTCACTTAGGAAATTCCAAGGGTTTGGGGAGTCTGTGAGCCTGGATCTGTGGATGAAGACCAAATATATATGAGAAATTTGTTTTGGTCTTCTGAATGACCAGATGGATGTTTCTTATAAATCATAATATACAACATCTCTTATACTTTAGTTTTTCTGCAACTATAAAGCTGAAGCAAAGTTTTAAGTGAAGTCAAATATAGCAATAAACTCAATAAAATAATAGAATGTTATTTTAATGCATGAGATGATGTGGTTTGTTGAAACTAACCACTAGTGTGGGGTTTAAAGATACAGTGGACACATGTAGCCTCAAGGCCTGGTCTATGTTTAATTTAGGACTGTTGCTTAAACGTAATTAATGCTTATGCAGAAAACACTTATTAGAGTAAGTGTGTTAAACATATTGTTATTAATACCCTCAAGGGTTTATGCATTTGGTAAAATCAGATCTCATATTTACTTAACCAAGTCTCTGCCGGTAGGCAGTGGTCAAATGTTAATTTTAATTTGGTATCATTAGATATTTGTTAAATTGTCTATTCCCTTGAAGATAGAGTTAGCATGGGGATGATAAGGAAATTGCTATCTAATCTAATTATTACTAGAATCAGTGACAGAGCCGTTGTACTTTCTGTGTTTATGCTTCAGGTTTCTGCTTATAAACTTGTAGGCACTGGTATGCAGAGGCAGGCTTCATGTCACGCATCTGCTCCCTACATGAACATGGCACTGACCGCAATGGCCGAGCAGATTAAACTGCCCTGTGCCACCCGATGACTCAATTCTCCCACTATTTCCTCTGTTTCTAGACTGGTTCTTGACTTAATCTGCCTTTCATTTGGCATGTGGACAATCATAAACACAAACGAAAAGGCAGGCCCTGAAATCACTTTGTTACTAGTAGCATTAAAAGTTCCAAATTATAGAATCGAAGATATAAAATTTAAAAAATTCTACAAATGTCATGGTCTGAAAGAATATATTTGCACTTGGAGATACTCTACTCTAAAAAAGTAAATTCAAGCTACATTTTTTTTTTTCCAGGAAACCCTTTCTGATCTGTCCTCTTTACATTTTACTAATAATCAAAAACATTATGACAACTTAGCAGTGAGTGCTTATTTTATACCAAGATTTATATTAAGCACTTTATATACATTATCTCATTGAAACCTTGTAATTGTGTGAAGTGGGTATCTTTCCTATGTTGTATATGAGAACACAAGACACTAAGAGAGGCTCACTCACATAGCAAATACTAATAAGTAGCAGAATAAGAATTGGAACCTAGGTCTTTCTCACTGATGTGCCTCACTTTTTACCGCTACTTGGTTACTCTTCTTGAACCTGTGGATCTCACTTTTTTGCAAGTAGGCATCCCTGTTTTATAGTTATCTACTGATATCCTTGTCTTTTCTGTTGAGCCAGTGAGTCTCAAACTTCAGTATGCATCAGAATCATCTGCAGTGCTTCCTAAAAATGCAGAGGCCAGGCTCCACTCAAAACTTGAGATACATGCATGCTGAGTCCCTTCTGTTGTGTCTGACTCTGTGTGACTCTATGGGCTATGTAGCCCGCTGGACTCCTCTGTCCATGGGATTCTCCAGGCGAGAATACTGGAGTGGGTGGCCATGCCTTCCTGACCCAGGGATTGAAACTGCACCTCCTGCATTGCAGGCAGATTCTTTACCACTGAGCCACTGGGGAAGCCCTTCAAACTTGATAGATGAAACATTTTCTGCACGGTGTCCAGGGAACCTGTGTTTTTAGCAACCTCCCTCAGGTGACTGATTCTGTTGCAGGCGTTCCTTTGCCTCCATTTAGAGTAAAACTGCATTTGACTGTGGGTGCTTCACAGCCCATGATTGTTTTTTATCCATCCTTGTATCTCAAGGACTCACTAAATTCAAAGAATGAATGAAAGAAGGAACAATTTTCAATAGAGAATATGTTCTTGGAAAGAACATTCTTTTGGCCAGACCCTTGGAAAATTTAGAGATACATGTTTAAATATCACTTAATGTACTCAGTCTAGACTCTCTCCTGGAGGCCAACATGGCAAGGAGCCTATGAGAAGGGGCAGAAAGCATAGCTCTGTCTATAAAAAAAAGAATGAAAACTCGCCAGGTGCCCCATGATGAGATAGAATCAATCTTCTTCTCCTTTCCTAAAACTAAGATCAATAGAAAAGTGTAAATGCCTTTGAGGCCCAGAAAGAGGCTCATTTTTCTATAGTGTTGTAGGCATTTTCTAAGAGTTCTGCTTAACTCCTGGTTCTGAGGTCAACATGGATTTATTCCTTTATTAAGCAAAAAAAAATTTTTTTTGAGTACTTACTAAGTGACTTGAATGTCATAAGGCACAGTCTTTTCTCTTCCTGAGTTTATTATCAGTTAGAAAATTCAGGAAACAGTAAAGGAAATGTGCGGCTAGTTGCTCAGTGTCTGCAAACACTAAAATGCAGGGAAGAGGTTGTATTGCCAGGGGACTGGAGCTGGATGCTAGAAGTGGAGTAAGAATTGGATGGAATTAGACAGGCAGGAAGCAAAGAACAGGGAAAGCAGAGGCTTGGCCGTCAGACTGCTTGGGATCAGCTGGCTTGGAACAGTGGGGACGCGAGCCTGGGATGGTGGGAATTTGTGCTGGGGAGCATGGAGAAAAGAGCATCGCATAGATGTGTTTTATTACATCAAGGGGAGCTTCAGATGTTGTGGAATTTTGAACATTTTCTTTTATCTTATAGCAAGTGCAGTGTTGTTTAAGATTAATGTGACTGCAGCATGTCAGGGAAATCGCGGGGGAGGAGTTAAGCCAGGGAGGGTCATCCAAAGGCTCTCCTCAGTACTCTAGGTGTGCAGTGACCAGGTTTGGACAAGGATGGCAGAAGGAGTCAGGACGAGGTAGGGCTGCCGTGGGTGACCTGAAGGACACCAGTGAGACAACACTGCTTCTAGTGGTGGGGTAGAAGCAGGGTGATGCCCCACACTAACTGTGGTGGCGTGTGTGAGAACCTAGAGACCCATCTTCCCACAAGAACTTCAGGCCGGAGAAAAGTGCCTTAAGCTTCTAACTAGGATCCTGAGCCCACGTTTTTCAAATGCCCTTTGATGTTGGCAGAGCGGATGGCCCTGCAGGAAGCTGGGCTCATGTGGTTGTTTCCTTTTCCTTCTCTGTCTCTCATCCCTCCCCAGCTGGGTTCCCACAGGGAGAACCTCTCAGGACAGGCACTTCTGTCGGGACCTAATGAAGGAAATCTTGCTAATTGGACAAACGTGGTACTTCCCAAAGTACAATCCTTGGAAACTTGTGGGTTTTTAAATAGAAAACAATAGGGGAGGGCAAGGGCCAGAGATCTGTGGCGTAATAAGTTTGGGAACTATTCTTAGAGAATTAAGCAGGTTTGTTTACTGCAAGGACGTCCCAAGGTCTATAATATGGAAATGAGCATTTTGACCTTCTGAGAGAGATGTGGCTTATAACCCTTAACAAACTTTTGGATCATGGAGTTCTCTTTCTTTTTTTAAAGAAGCATCTTGAGGGGAAATGGTTACATAGGACACATTTCAAGAGATTGGAGACAAGAAAGTTTGTCTTAAAAATAAGTCTCTTGAGACTTCCCTGGTGCAACAGTGGCTAAGACTATGCTCCCAATGCTGGGGGCCTGGGTTTGATCCTTGGCCAGGGAGCTAGATCCCACATGATGCAACTAAGGGGTCATGTCCCTCAACTAGGATCTGGTGCAGCCAAAGAAACAAATGAATATTTAAAAAATAAGTCTCTTGCACTTAAGGTTGGTAGTGTAATGGAAAGAAAAAGAGTTTGGGGTCTACTACTGACTGGTCTCTGGTATTGAACTACTTCCGGTCTGTTTGCACAGAGGTTATACTACTGCTAGATGAATTCTTTAGTTCTTACAACTCCAGAGTCTGTGGTCATGTGCACATGCAGAGGAGGAAAATAATCTGGTTTTTCTACGCTGTAATGATGCTGGCGGCAGAGACAGTGTTGGGATGGAGACAACAAGATGAGTCAGAGGTTGTCTGAGCCCTGCGCTGATTATGTGGTAGGGCACCATCACAGAGTGGACTGGGGGGCAGAGGTGGACGAAGCTTCTGGTTTGCTCCCAGGCTGTCTGAATCCAAGCGTGTTGGGTGGGGCGCACACAACTACCCAATGGCTAAGGCAAGATTGATTCCTAACAGTCACTTAGTCCATCTTATCTCAGTCTTGCTGACAAGCAGCTGTGAGGCTTTGGATACATCAGTTAACCACCTGGGCCTGGGTTTTCCTTATCTGTGAACTAAGGAAGCTGGGTTAGATCAGGGAGCCCTGATGTTTTGTGAAGAGGAGCTGTTGGTCAAGTTGCCTTGACTGTTACTGGAGGGTGGTAGAGGAGACACTCTTCCATCTCAGTGGAGATGAGCCCCAGGGCTCTGTCTTCAGTTTTCTTCTCTTCCTCCTTCCCAGACCATTCCATCTGCCTCAGACTTCCATTATTGCCTTTATGTACTTGATCTTCAAATATGAACCTATAGGATCAAACTCTCTCATTTGTTTATTTAAACTGAGGTCTAGATGATGCACAATATTGTACAAGTTACAGGTATACAATAGTAATTCACAATCTTTAAATATTATGGTCCATTTATAGTTATTATAAAAATATTGGCAATGTTTCCCATGTTATACAATATATCCCTGTAGCTCATTTTATGTTATTGTTTAGTTGCTCAGCCATTTCCGATTCTTTTGCATCCCCATGGACTATAGCCCACCAGGCTCCTCCCTCCATGGGATTTCCCAGGCAAGAGTACTGGAGTGGGTTGCCATTTCCTTCTCCAGTGTATCTTCCTGACCCAGGGATCAATCTCTTGTTTCTTGCATTGGCAGGTGAATTCTTTACCACTAAGCCATCTGGGAGGCCCAGATTATTTTATACCTAATAATTTGTACCTCTTAATCCCTTACCCCTATGTTGCCCATCCCGCCTCCCCACTGGTAATCACAAGTGTGTTCTCTATATCTGTGAGTCTGCTTTTTTCTTATGTTCACTAGTTTTACTTTTTAGATTCCACATATAAGTGACACCTTGCAGTATTTGTCTTTCTCTGTCTGACAATTCACTTAATGCTCTCCAAGTACGTCTATGTTGCTGCAAATGGCAAAAAAAATTTTTTTTTTAATGACTGAACACATAGTGTTAGTATTCCATTCTTGTTGTTGCTCAACTCTTTGCCTCCCCATGGATGCAGCACACCAGGCTTCTCTGTCCTTCACTATCTCCTGGAGTTTGCTCAGATTCATGTCTATTGAGTCGGTGATGCTGTCTACTACATCATTCCATTCTGCTTATATACGTATGTTCTTTATCCATTCATCTGTTGATGGAATCAAACTCTTGAATGCTGGACCCAGATTTCTACTCTTCTGCTTGATGTATTTGCCTGTTCCTATGGAAAGGAAATAAAATTCTTTATGTTCAAACTGAAACTCACAATCATCCCTTTTGAACCAAGTCCTCTTCCAGTTTTCCCAGGTTTAGTTACTTGTAGTGATGTGCTCTTGGTCACCTGCAGACTGGATGTGCAGGCGTCCTTGACTCCTTCCTTCTTCCCGCTGTAACTAGTTGCTGACTCTTATAGTGATTATTACCATACCTCCATATTATTTCTTTCCCCTTCCTGACGTCATTGTTCTAGGTCAGGCTCCCATTGGCCACTCTGCTCCCCTCTCCCCTAAAAAGCACCCCACATGCCAGGTTAAGCCGGATAGAGCCTCCCTCACCCTGCCATCCCTCTCTTGCAAAACTTTTCCTGGGTCACACATGCTCACCTCTTGTTAGCATCTATAGCCTGGCCATCTTCCAGCTCTAGCTTCAATTATTGTGCTGTTCCTATCCTCCAGCCACATAACTTGCATTTTCAAATTGTTCCTTTTTCTTAGGCTTTTTACTTTTTTTTTTTATACTTTTATTTATTTTTTTTTTTCCAGTGGGTTTTGTCATACATTGATATGAATCAGCCATGGATTTACATGTATTCCCAATCCCGATCCCCCCTCCCACCTCCCTCTCCACCCGATTCCTCTGGGTCTTCCCAGTGCACCAGGCCGGAGCACTTGTCTCGTGCATCCCACCTGGGCTGGTGATCTGTTTCACCATAGATAGCATATATGCTGTTCTTTTGAAATATCCCACCCTCACATTCTCCCACAAAGTTCAAAAGTCTGTTCTGTATTTCTGTGTCTCTTTTTCTGTTCTGCATATAGGGTTATCGTTATCACCTTTCTAAATTCCATATACATGTGTCAGTATGCTGTAATGTTCTTTATCTTTCTGGCTTACTTCACTCTGTATAATGGGCTCCAGCTTCATCCATCTCATTAGGACTGGTTCAAATGAATTCTTTTTAATGGCTGAGTAATATTCCATGAGTATATCTACCTAAAGAAACAAAGGACCTATACATAGAAAACTATAAAACACTGATGAAAGAAATCAAAGAGGACACAAACAAATGGAGAAACATACCGTGTTCATGGATTGGAAGAATTAATATTGTCAAAATGGCTATTCTACCCAAAGCAGTCTATAGATTCAATGCAATCCCTGTCAAGCTACCAATGGTATTTTTCACAGAACTAGACCAAAAAATTTCACAATTTGTATGGAAATACAAAAAACCTCGAATAGCCAAAGTAATCTTGAGAAAGAAGAATGGAGCTGGAGGAATCAACCTGCCTGACTTCAGACTCTACTACAAAGCCACAGTCATCAAGACAGTATGGTACTGGCACAAAGACAGAAATATAGATCAATGGAACAGAATAGAAAGCCCAGAGATAAATCCACGAACCTATGGACACCTTATCTTTGACAAAGGAGGCAAGGATATACAATGGAAAAAAGACAACCTCTTTAACAAGTGGTGCTGGGAAAACTGGTCAACCACTTGTAAAAGAATGAAACTACAACACTTTCTAACACCATACACAAAAATAAACTCAAAATGGATTAAAGATCTAAATGTAAGACCAGAAACTATAAAACTACTAGAGGAGAACATAGGCAAAACACTCTCCGACATAAATCAAAGCAAGATCCTCTATGACCCACCTCCCAGAATATTGGAAATAAAAGCAAAACTGAACAAATGGGACCTAATGAAACTTAAAAGCTTTTGTACTACAAAGGAAACTATAAGTAAGGTGAAAAGACAGCCCTCAGATTGGGAGAAAATAATAGCAAATGAAGAAACAGACAAAGGATTAATCTCAAAAATATACAAGCAACTCCTGAAGCTCAATTCCAGAAAAATAAATGACCCAATCAAAAAATGGGCCAAAGAACTAAACAGACATTTCTCCAAAGAAGACATACAGATGGCTAACAAACACATGAAAAGATGCTCAACATCACTCATTATTAGAGAAATGCAAATCAAAACCACAATGAGGTACCATTACACACCAGTCAGGATGGCTGCTATCCAAAAGTCTACAAGCAATAAATGCTGGAGAGGGTGTGGAGAAAAGGGAACCCTCTTACACTGTTGGTGGGAATGCAAACTAGTACAGCCGCTATGGAAAACAGTGTGGAGATTTCTTAAAAAACTGGAAATAGAACTGCCATATGACCCAGCAGTCCCACTTCTGGGCATACACACTGAGGAAACCAGATCTGAAAGAGACACGTGCACCCCAATGTTCATCGCAGCACTGTTTATAATAGCCAGGACATGGAAGCAACCTAGATGCCCATCAGCAGATGAATGGATAAGGCTTTTTACTTTTTACTTTTTTTTTTTCTTCACAAAATCCTAGTTATATTTCAAGAGTCAGTTCAAATAATGCCTCCTTCCTCCTTCAAGTCTTCCCTGAACACTCCACTGTCTTGATTTCTCCTTCTTTTAGCATCTTGTTCTTTTATATCTTATTATGTCACCAACACAAATATATATATATATATATATATATATATATATATATATAGTTATATATGTATCAGATCTTATAATGTCCACTATATCTCCTTCATCAAGGCCAAGGAACATGTTTTCTTCATCTATAACACTTGAAGTCCCTGGTATATACTAGGAGCTAGAAATACTATTGGCTAAGTTGATATTAAATTATTAATCTATTTGAAAAATAATAATCTATAAGTGGAAACAACCAATTAATTTTAGTAATTGATCTAATCAAATACGAATAAAATAAGGTAAATAATCTTACCTTAAATTAAGGCATTTTACCTTAAAATAAGGTAAATAATCCAAAACTAATAAAATATTGGTTTTGGTATCCTGCTATTCTCCTTTGCATGTAGCTGAGGGATGATTTTCTGAAGAATTTTAATTTTATGTTTTTACAATATTGGGTTAGTAAACTCCTGTCTGCATACATTTTAGCCTTTGAATCCTTCAATGTAATTAGACCAAATTAGCCATATGAGGTGAGGGCTTCCTTTAGGTGACGCATTTTCTGTGTCAGGAAAATTGTGATCTAACAGGGTTAGCATTTGCCACCTTAGTGCCACAGGGAACTAGTTTTCAGAAAGATTGTGTGGGGAACTTCCCTGGAGGTCCAGTGGTTGAGACTCTGTGCTTCCACTGCAGGGGGCTTAGGTTTGATTCCTGGTCAGGAAACTAAGATCTCACATGCTGCATGGTGTGGCCAAATAAAATAAAATAAAATACTTGGGGGCACTTGGTGCTTCTCCCATGATGATGTGACAGTGATGACAGTGAGTATGCTTTGAGAGGCTGATGTTTGTAAACATTCCTGTACATGTAGGTGCAGAGATATTAGTACGAGTTTCTTCTGAAATAGTGAGATAAACCCCAACTAGAAAAGGACAGTAGTAGAGCAAGAGTTTGAATATTTTCTCATATTTTGAAGGCTTCAGCTGCATGCCTTTCTGGGAAACTAGAAGCCGGAGGAAAGCTATTCTAACATATGTGACATCCATTCTTGATTTCTGTGGCCACTTTATTCCCTTTAAGTTCTAGATCTTTCAGTGAAGAAGCTGCCAACTTCTGCTAGCTGTTCATCAACTCACTTGGACACTGCAGCACTTATGTAGTTATATATGGTTATATCCATTCAGTGGAAAACAACAGATCTTTAGAAAGGAATGACATAACTACATATGCTAAAATGCAACTACCCCCAACATGTAAACAGAAAGCCCAAAGTGAAATGTACAGGACACTAAAACTTGATTTTTTAAATTAAAAACACTGTATATCCATATAGTTTTACATACATGTAGGCTGGTTCTAGAAAATTACTCAGTCAACTGATAACTAGTTGTACCTGAAAAAGGGACTAATAGTCTGAAGTGGAATATGGAGCAGTTATTCCAGGGAGCTCTGGGTGTCCCTGCAAGTTTGTGAGACCATTTTAGGGGATTCACAAGATCAAAACTATTCTCAAAATAACATTAGGATTTGTATTTTTTTTCACTCTCATTCTCCCACAGTGTATGGTGGAGGTTTCCAGAGGTTAAACGACTTGCATTATTATTGTAACAAACTGAATCTAGAAGCAGATAAGAGGATCCATTTGATTAAGTCAGATATCAAAGAGATTTTTAAAAATAGTAAGCAGTGTTAGACTTCTCAGTAAGCATTTTTTTGAAAAATTTTTATAAAAAATTATTATGTGTTAACATACAATCATATTTTAATGAAATGAGTAGTAAATTTAAAATGAACAGTTTTTAATTTCTAATTGATAAATATCAATTGTGTAACCCCTATAAACAAAACCTCTGAGGATCTGTCAAATTTCTTCAGAGCCTGGGGTCGCTGGGAGGCTTCTGTTTAATAGTGGTGGACAGAAATGTCAAGCAGGAAAGAAAATGTGAATGAAGAAAAAGTTTGTAACAAAGCATTGCTTTCCCTTTTCTCCCCCTTCCTAAAAGGAGATCCACAACTGGTCGGGGGTTCAATGCTCTAGAAAGTTCCAAGGCTGTGACTTGATGCAAAGAAGCTGCAATAATTGAGGAGAAGCAGAGGCCAGCTCTTCCTGAGGATCCTGTCCCTCAGAGAATGCTCTGCACCCATGGATGTAAGTAGGGCTGGTCACTGATGCTGTGTAACTACAGGAGACTGGGGGTGACTGTGGCCCCCCTGAGCCCCTCACTTACCCTGGTCAGTGTCATGGAGAGGGGCGAACCTTGGGTTCTGTCCTTGTTGTTCAGTTGCTAAGTTGTGTCTGACTCTTTTGCAACTCCATGGACTGTAGCCCACTGGGCGCCTCTGTTCATGGGGTTTTCCAGGCAAGAATACTGGAGTGGGTTGCCATTTCCTTCTCCAGGAGATCTTTGGACCAGGGATTGAACCCACACTTCCTACACTGGCCGGTGAATTCTTTGCCACTGAGCCACCTGGGAAGCCCTGGATCCTAGAACCTGGTGTTGAATGTCCATTTCCTCTTTGCACTTCAAGGATCCGGTTGTGGCCAACCCAGAGTAAATGTTCATCCTAGGGCATCCTGGACTCCCAGCTCTGAGTGACCCAGGATCTCTAGGTCTCCCCTGTTTTTACAGGACCCACTGGAATCTCTGGGTTTCCTGGATCAGTTTAGGCCTCTTCTAAGAGTACAATTCCATTTAGAAAAAATTTAAATCAATTTCCTGCTTCCAGCAATAATTTGAGGTGGTTTAGGGGAAAAAAAAAAAAAAAACTTAATAGAACTATTAAAACCAGAATAAGAGAACCAGAGCCCTACAATAAGGTCTGGGAAAGTTAAAAGTACAAGAAAACCTAGCCAGGGATGCTAATTGCAGATAAGTGGGCCACTTAGCTCCCAGTCTCAAGGCAAAAAAAGAAGCATGATATAATGCAAAGCGTCATGAGGAGACCAAAAGCACTTGCACAGGTCCAGGTGGTCAGCTGTAGGTGAATTTTGGTCTGAGGGAGACTTCTCTCTCAGTTCATCTGTTAGCAGATTTGAATCCTACCAAATAAACTAGGTGTGTAGTAATTTCATGCATCTGAGACCCTCTCAGTCCATAGGTCACCAAAGGCAGAGAACATCTCCTTCATGCCTGTATCCCTAGCATCTAGTGTGGCTTCTGGCATGTGGAAGATGCTCACTGGGGACCCAGTGCCTTGACTTAGGCTTACATCTAACTCGCAGCTTCTATGACACTTGTTGAATGAATGCACTATTGAGTAAATAATGTGGAGAATCCTTGGGATAAAGGATGAAGGGCAGGAGGGTAAAATACTGTTTCCTCACATTCCCCAGGAGATTTCTTCTCACTAACAATGCTCCTGGGATTACACATTCCTTTCTGTTTATTGTCTAGGAAACTGCCCACCTTCCCCCAATATTCCTTAGCCTACTTGTGGTGATAAAATAACTTGGGTCCCTTTCTTCCCATAGATTGCCCTGAAACCAATTCCCTTCCATCCTTCATTCCTTCCTTTCCTCCTTCCAATAGATTCTTCATACTGGAGAGCTAAGTGGTCTTTAACTTGAGCCTTCATGGTGTACATTTCAGAATGAATAATCCATAGCTGCACTTAACCACTAACCAGAGGTGATTGCAGAGTTTCTCTGTTCCATTTGACTCCTCAAACATTATTTATCTGTGATTCATTCCATTTTACCTCTCAGAAGGGTAAAAGTACTCATCATTGTGGTCTTTTCTTCCCCTGCCACCCAATCTTAATGACTATTTCTAGAAATTATTATTTCAATATCCAAGATGTGCTATAAATAGCTTTGGCTTGAGCACCTTGTCTGTGTGCCTCCCCATTCTTCCCATCATAGTATTGTGCCGAGAATTATCTCAAGGACTTTGGATTCATTCAACCCTGCTGGTCTCTTCTGGTGACCAGTGCGGACTTCCTCCTTTTCTCAAAATGATGAGACTAAGTATTTCAACCTGTTTAAAGACTCAATAAGTTTTAGCTTCCTGTGTCTCTTACTAATAGGAAGAACAAGTATTTAACATCTAAACCGGAACACTTGTGAGGGAAAAGGAGCGTTATTAATAGAAACTCTGGATATTTGCTCACCGACTCTTCAAAGATCTTGCATCTCTAATGAAGGCTGAGCGCAGAAGATCAACAAGTGCCTTTGGAGATAGATTCCCTGAATTCTGTTCAGTTGTCTGTATTGGGCCAAGGGGATCTGGCATAGACTTCTCAGCGCTGAGTGCCTCTAATAAGCTAGTGGAGACCCTGTCCTCTTCTGGATGGCAGAGCTCCCGCGGGAGACAGGCAGAACTCCCACAGAACTGGGGGCCCCTGTTTGTGAGACCCAGGGGTGCCAGCCTGCCCTCCCTTCCTTCCCCACCCCTCCACCACTACCTCTGCACCCTTCTCCTTTTCTTGTGTTTTGATCCCCATTCTCTTGCTCTGCCTCCCCGCTCCTCCCCTGTGTCTTCTCACTGCGGTCCTGCCTCCTCTCTCTTTGTTTCCCTCTCTTTGGCTATTTTCTGCTCCCATTTGTCACTCGCACTTTCTCCCTTTCCTTCTCTCCCAAAATGGTCCTTTCAACACTGTTGGAGGGCAGCTTGGAAGAGCACTGCTGCCAAAGTTACTTTCTCCTTTAAAGGAAAAGCTTGTATTTCCAACTGTAGCTTGATTCTCCTTCACGAGCTGCAGGCCGTCCTTTTCTCATTGCGAGTGTTCTGTTTCTCATGAACATCTCTGATGGGAAGTTCTGATTTCATGTGTCCTGGGGGACACAGGTGCTGAGGCATGAAGATGGCCTGGGGGTTGCTGGAGGTGCGGGGTGGGTGGAAGTTGGGGCCCTGACAGGAGCAAACCCTGGAGATGCCTGCTTAGTCACAGAATGGGTTACAGTTGGGATAAATGACACACTTTAATTGTGTTGCTGCAATAAACCTGAGGGTCGGAGATTTTGGAACTGGACTGTGCCTGGATCATTTTAGAGAAGGCAAGATCCTGGTCAGCATCTAATCAGGGAACCACAACTATGGAGGGTGTGTGACTGCATGACAGCGGGGAGCCCGATAGACATGGAGGAGGCTAGCCCTGTACAGAGATGGGGGTGGGGTGGGGTGAGATGCGCTGGAGGTGGGCAAGTTGACTCAGACATTTCCTGATGAACCAGGCTCCAAAAACATTCTGAAAAGCATAACCTGAGAGCAGACTGCAGTGATCTGAAAAAGAACTGGTGGGCTAGACAACATGCTCCTTTTTTGTTTTTTTCTCATGGGATCCAAGGACTTTGCATAGTATTTTTACTTGATAAAATAATAACACTGTTTACTGAGCCCCTGTGATATGTAAGCAACTCTGGAAGAGACTTGGAATGATTCAAGTATAAATGAGAAATAACCCAGCCTAAGCTGCTCATGGCTAACAACAGAGAGAAGTAACGCAGAAGAGAATTCACTCCAAGCAGGTGAGGATGTGTTGAGAGAGTGATGGAAGGTTGAAAGAAGGAGAGCAGCAATTGTGGCTGGGCGGGTCAGAGGATAAATGCCTTGACTCTGGAGGGGGTGGAGCTTGGAGGCCAGGCTTCGATACATAGAGAAAGGTGTGGGTCACTCATTATTGATGGAGCAGACCTAGACAACAAGGATGCAGAATGACCAGTAAACAAGGATGGAACTGGGCATACAGGTGGAGGGGAAGGAGGAAATAGCCATCTCCCAAGAGCAGAGGGTTGGGGAGGAGGAGTGGTGAAAGATAGAGTTGCAAAGGAGGGAGGTGCCAGCCTGCTCACTGGCTGGGTTGAGACATCTGGATACCATCCTTGAGATCCAGCATCTGTGTGGAACATGCTCCAGGCGGGATGGATGACTTTGCTTTGGGAGATGCTCATTTCCGATGCCCCTCTTGCTGAGTGTGGTTGCATTTCTGAACCAGATTTTCTTTTATTTTTTTGATAGTTGCTCAGTCGTGTCCAGCTCTTTGCGAGTCCTCCTTGGAATTCTCCAGGCTAGAATACCAGAATGGTTAGCCATTCCCTTCTCCAGGGGATCTTCCCAACCCCGGGATCAAACCCAGGTCTCCCACATTGCAGGTGGATTCTTTACCAGCTGAGCCATGAGGGAAGCCAGAGAATACTGGAGTGGGTAGCCTATCCCTTCTCCAGCGGATCTTCCTGACCCAGGAATTGAACTGGGGTCTCCTGTATTGCAGGCGGATTCTTCACCAACTGAGCTATCAGGGAAGTGAAGCAGATTTAAGGTGTCATAACAATAAGCCTTCAGGGGGAAATATCAGGGGACCTCAAAATATATATGCATGAAACACTCTGAGTTAGTGTTTTCTAAGATCTCAGCCTCTTGTTTTGGCTTTAGTCTTTGTAGCTTTTAAGAGTAGATTTAAGGGTCAGTCACAAACTGTTTTGCCCTCAGAGTTGATCTAGGGCTGCTATACATAATCTTATTTCCATTGTTTCCATACTCTATAATTTCTCATATTACATCAACTCTTTTATTCTGCTACTGTGGGCTGAAGCAATCATATTGTGTTTCTGGCTGGAACCGTTCACTGAATTTCCTCTTGACCCTGAGCTTACTCAAAATTCCTGCTTCCTGGATTACAGAGCCCCTCATTCTTCACTTTATGATGGATAAGAAGGATTGGGGTCTTCCTGCTAGACATTCACAGCACTTGTCAGGGTTTTTCACTGATGTCTCATTGTCTTACAAAAGACATTCACACTGTCTCTTGTATTGATTACTTTTTTATGTGTATGAGGTTCCACTTGCATGCCCCCCCCCCCCCAACCACTCCCATTCCAAAAGATTGTGAGACCCTCTTAGTCATGGTCTGAGTATCTGTCAGTTACTTTGGCTTTGGCATAATATTTAGCATAGTATTATTCATGTATTATTTTGTTTGGAGGTAGAGAAACTGAGTGGATATCGGTGGGCTTGATGAAAGTGAAAGAGTAGAAAAGTTTGCTTAAAACTCAACATTCAGAAAACTAAGATCATGGCATCCAGTCCCATCACTTCATGGCAAATAGATGGGGAAACAATGGAAATAGTGAGAGACCTTATTTTTTTGGGCTCCAAAAATCACTGCAGATGTTGACTGCAGCCATGAAATTAAAAGACACTTGCTCCTCAGAAGAAAAGCTATGACCAACATAGACAGCATGTTAAAAAGCAGAGACATTACTTTGCCAACAAAGGTCCATCTAGTCAAAGCCATGGGTTTTCCAGTAGTCATGTATGGATGTGAGAGTTGGACTATAAAGAAAGCTGAGTGCCAAAGAATTGATGCTTTTGAACTGTGGTGTTGGAGAAGACTCTTGAGAGTCCCTTGGACTGCAAGGAGATCCAACCAGTCCATCCTAAAGGAAATCATTCCTGAATATTCATTGAAAGGACTGATGCTAAAGCTGAAACTCCAATACTTTGGCCACTTTATGAGAGGAACTGACTCACTGGAAAAGACCCTGATGCTGGGGAAGATTGAAGACAGGAGGAGAAGGGGGCAATGGAGGATGAGATGTTTGGATGGCATCACCATCTTGATGGACTTGAGTTTGAGTGAACTCTGGGAGTTGGTGATGGATAGGGAAGCCTGGTGTGCTGCTGTCCATGGGGCTGCAAAGAGTTGGACACGACTGAGTGACTGAGCGACTGAACTGAACTGATTGGTGGGCTGCTGGTACCCACCCGTTCCTATGTTCTACCCCGGTATTGGGTTTTGTGGAGAATCCGGAAATAGATCTTTGCTAATTAAAGCAACATCCACTGACAGCATCAGTATCATGTGGGAGCTTGTTTGAATATACAGAATTTCAGGCTTCAGAATTTGCAAGTTGATTAGGTTTGAGACACATTGGTTTCCAGATATATTGTATACCGATCACCTGGAAAATACGTTTAATGCCAGTTCTGATATCTTTAGAGGTTACTTAGATGATGGTGGAACAAACAGGCCTGCTTTTATAAAGTTTTAATGAAACCTAGCTATGCTCATATATTTACATATTGTCTGTGACTTCCTTTGTGGTACCTCACCTGAGTTGAATAGTTGCAGCAGAATTCTTATGGCCCACAAAAGCGAAAATTTTTTACTATCTGGGCCTTTTCAGAAACATGTCTGCTGACCCCCAGGGTATGAGATGAACCCTACTTCCTTAGAGGAAAGGAAAAGAACAGTGATTTTTTTTGCCCCAGTGGCAAAATTTGCAAGCCCATCTTAACCCACCATGGAGAAGTTGATTCCTTAAATCTTAATTCTCAAGCAGGCAATGAAGATTCTTGAGCCCCAAACTGATGCAAATAATGGTACCAAAGAGTCTGCGACTTTGTAAGGTCCATTTCATATTGCCTTCCTTCAAGAAACCATTGTGATTTTATGGAGAGGACACGTCTCCACAAACTGATTCCGTTAATTGTTCAAAATGAGTCCGACTTGTCTCAAGAATTGGGAAGAGCCAAGAGGAAATTCTGAGTAGAAATATTTGGGACCAAGGAATAAAAACAACTTTTTATGGTTTGGGTAGATTCTGCATTTTTACTACTGAAATCATAGCCTTAGCCTCAACCATCCACCCCTGGGGTGCTCACTGGCAGCCAGATTCAGACGGCGGCGTGGGCTTGACGTCTTTCTTTTAATTCTCTGGGAGAATCCCGCCACCTGTCTCTTATTTGGGGTTTTTAAATTGTGAAATGGCGGCACACACAGGCTCCAAGCTTACTGCATGTGTACGCCGAGCATAGGAAGACAGAAGGCAGAGATTTGGGCTGCGAAGCAGGAAGTGCAGAACGGGGCTGCTGGCGCGGAGGCATCTGCTCCGCACACCCCGGGGAGCGGCGGCTGTGGGAGGAGAGAGGCGGCCCCATGTAATCGCCTGAGGATGTGGGCGCACCGCTCTGATCTTCGTCTTGGAGATCCTGGCTCTCCTCCTTCCAAAACCGAATTTCAGAGGAGGTAGGCGTAGGAGAATGAGGATCCGTTTTCCTTACACAGAGTTATCTGGAGCCCAAGGGGTTTAGTGTGGGATTCTGAGGGAATCTTTGCTGTGGCAGTTGGGACTCTGGTCTTACTTACTGTAGTTTATTTTCCACTGTCTGCAAAGCCCAGGACACGACAAGAGGTTTTTGAGGCAGCGGAGTGGAAAGAAGTGGGGAGTCCTCTTCTCAACTCTAGGACCTACCAACCAATTCTGAGAGGTGGTAGCAGTGAATTAGGGCGTCCAGTGTTGAGACCCACCTTACCTGTTACCAGGGAGCCTTCCTGGAATTCCCTAAGCTGCATTAGCTGGTTAGCTCAGCTGGTCAGAATGTGGGCGTTTGGACTGATATTTCAGCCATTCTCTCCATAGGGGGACGCATAATGTATTCATTTATTCCTTCATTTCTTCTGTCACTCAACGAATATCCATTGAAAACCTACCACATCACAGAATAGGGAAAAACATGAACTGGAGAGTCCGACAAACCCAAATTCAGATTCTAGTTTCCGTATCTGTAAGCCAACAACTCATTCAAGTTCTAGTTTAGTTGACTTGTTTCTTCCCTTCTCACCCGCCTTCCCTGAAATCTCCGTGAATCTGTGGGTTGGGCTGAATGGTGTTATTTTTCTTCATTTGGTACAACTTCTGCATATTCTGTTATCACACCATATTATGTGGAAATTATTCGTTTAGGTTTCTGTCTCCTCAGGTTGTTAAGTCACTAATGGCAAAGATCTTCATGAATACATGTTCACCCTTAATTTCTGACACATGTTAGAATTTAAACATATGTCTGTTGCACCAAAAGAATATGAATTCTTCAACATGATTTTCTCATCTGTAAAATGAAGGTGATGAGAACACACCATGTGATTTTGTTGTGAGGGTTGAAGCACAACAAGATATTGCGTGAAGAGTTTGGGATGTTTGGGAGAGTGCTCTATAAGTATAAAGTGCCCACAAATTGTGGTTGTTCTAGTGTCTGAATTGATTGAGATTTGGTAGAAGACAAGTCTAAGAGAATTGTGAGGCTACATGGAGATGTCTTGGTCCGTTTTGCCTATGCTGGATGATTAGGGGAGGACCTGGAGACTTAGGTTTGTGAGTCACAGTTTGTGTGTATGAGTTGACGCTGGACAGTTTGTTCCTGCAAACTCTAGGTCTCCTCCTCTAGGTTATCTGCTCACAACAGTGGGTACATGCCATGTTTATTTTTTTTTATGCTTATACTTTTTATGTTTCTAAGCACTACTAAGAAAGTGCGTAAGTAGATAACTGATGTTGATGGGCACTACAAAGCCCAAATCTCTGGACCCCATGTTTCCCCATATTCCTGGTTTGTATCTGTCTTGTCTTGAGAACATGGGTAGTGAGGCTATTCTATAGAGAACATGGATTGGGGGAGAAGAGAGTAAGTTCTGTTTGAAACAAGATGAGTGTGAGAGCTGGCGGTCAAATATGCAGGACTGGGGAACTGGAAAGCGGTGGGAACTGAAGCCTTCTTATTTAACTTTTCGTATGTCTGTTTTCAGCTCCCAGAACCAGACATAGAGCTCGTTGTATAGCTCCCATGGTGCTTAGAGCTCACTCATTAAAAAGCAGATGCTAAACATTTACTGACCCATTGCAAAATGCTGGGCCCTGCTTCCCATGTAGGTAACAAAGAACTGCTGCAGATGTTGGAGCAGAGTTGTAAGATAATATGACTTCTGCTCCAAGACGACCTGACCTTGCTGTGGTGGATGAGCAATATTGGGAGGGAGAGGAGGTGGGGGTGGCGAGGCCCAGCAAGAGAGCAGGTGGGTAGTGAGGGAATGAAGGAGACCTCTGCCAGAAGGGATGGAGAGGAGGAGGTCTGACTACGTGAGAGGTTACTGACTCATCTCTCTCCATACCATTAGCACTAAAGAAGTCTCCCTGCTCTGGGAGGAGCAGTGACCGGCCTTGGGTGCCTTTGGAACGAAAGCCAGTGATTGTATCCAAGGGAAGATAATGAGAAACACACAGACTGTGAAGATCAGGAATGCACCACAAATCTTTTTGTTGCAAAACTTCACTTTCCAAAGCCCTGGGCAAGGGTGCAGAAGCCTCTTTGTATGAACTTGGCCTCTTTACCAGGAAATGCAAGATGGAATCTCCCTTGATAAATCATAGGAGGGATCATATCCAAGTATCTGAGAGGCTGGCAGAGGACCTGGGTGGGGTAGTTGATGAAGAAATGGAGGGTCATGTAGCCCTGATTAGAAGACAGGAAAAAGCAGCATTGTAAAAAGTGCCCAAGGGTGGGGAGACATTAAATTTCATGTAAGCATCCCCTGCCCTATCCCCAGTCCCAGCAGTCTAACATTATGCAGAGTGTTCTTTTCTTCAAATATGAAATTTTTTTTGTAATTGGAGAAAAGCCATTATAAAGGAGAAACCACTTTCATCCAACTAAAAACTCTAGCAATTCTATATATGTAAAAATAATAATTCTGTATATACTCCAGAATTATGTCAATTCAGTCAGATATATGAATGACCTTAAAAATGTCCATGCTATTTGGTGTAGGAGTTTAATTTTTATGAATCTGTTCTAAGTAAACATACTGAAAGGTAAAAAATATAAACACAAAAATGAAGCATTAGGTACAAAAAAGAAATAATCTAAGTGGCCATTAGGGTATGGTTAAGTGTATAGGTTTTAAACCTTTGAAATGATGGGTTTGAGAATTTTAATTTTAGGTATTTATTGAATACCAATGAAAGGAATTTATGTCATATTAAGAAAAATTAGAAGTGTTAGAGTCAAATAAAAGTATGAGATCAGTTATGTAAAAATGCACACAAAAAAATCAAACCTTTAAAGTAAATATACTAAAAGATTAACCATGTTTGATTTCAGATGAGGAGATTATAAGGATTGTTTTTGGTTCTTCATACAACTGAAAGTTCATAAATAATTAATATGTATACATTACATCAGAAAAAGAAAAGAAGGTATGTAATTTTTTTTAAAGGAAGATACTGTGAAAGTATTTGTTCTTTTCAGAGAGAATGTGTGAAAAATCTAGGTACCTTCCTCTTTCCTTCCCTGGGATTCTGAGGTTATTTTTATCCTCAGGAAGATCTTTTGTGAGATTATTTTTACTCTCAGGAAGATCTTTTCCTTCCTCCTCACAGGTTAGTCTGTTTCTGGGGATAAAAAAATAGTGAATTTGCTGTTTGAGATCTGTTCCAATATGTGGTAATTCTCTGTTACCTTCCTGGAAAAAAAAAAAAAGGTATGAGACATTTTGATATGGTATTCAAGGGCTATCAGCCCAAAACCCCATCTGATCTCTCTGACTTCTCATCAGTTTCCTACATGCATTTTAATTAATTATTAATTATTATCATTGAATTATAATTGACCTACAACGTTATGTTATTTCTAGATTTACAACACAGTGACTTGATCTTCCTATTCATTGCAAAATGATCATCATGAGAAGTCTAGTTACCACCTGTTATCCTATAAAGATGTTACAGTGTTATTAACTATATTCCCCATGCTGTGCATTTCATCCTATGACTCATTTATTCCTACATGTATTTTCTGATCTGTCAGAACCCCTCTCAGACTCCTTATTTCTTGTTTGGGTCCCCACCTTCCCGCTTCTGAACCTCTACTTCTTATGGGGACGTGTTCACAGAGCACGTATTAAACAGCCAAGCAGAGCAGGGACCTTGTTCAGATGACCAGGCTGATCCTGCTGCGTGGTGTTTACAGACCACTGCACCTCTCTGAACCTCAGGTGGCAACCTGTGACAGGAGGGAGGGTGACAGATGGTTGCCAGGGTTCCTTGCGTCTCAAGAGCCTGGCAGGCCCTGTTCCCTTGTGGTCCTAGGCGTGCTCATTCATGTATCTGCACCTCATATATCTGTCTCCCATGGTGACAGCTGCCTTAAGTGCCCACGGCCCTCCTCTGCACCCGGCAGATTCTACACTTCCCAGTTCACTGGTCCTTGTCCTTCATGACGTGTCCCAAGAAGTTCCAATTCACAGTGACTGTGCATACCAGTCCTTGCCACTTATATTTACTGCCTCTTATCAAATCATGTACATGCCAAGGATGTAAAATGCACTATCATTTGAAAAAATTTTAACTCCAGGGAAAAGAAAACAAATTAAGTGAACTTTGAGGTGAAGTTGCATACTTCTCTAAATCCTTTTTAAAGTTTTTATTTTATATTGGTGTACAATTGACTGACAATGTTGTGTCAGTTTCAGCTGCACAACAGTGATCCAGTTATACACGCACATTTATCTATTCTTTTTCAAATTCTTTCCTCAGTTAGGTTGTTACAGAATGTTGAGCAGAGTTCCCTGTGCTATACAACAGGTCCTTGTTAGTTACCCATTTTGAATATAGCAGGGTCTACATGTCCATCAAGGTCCAATAGAGCCCAACATGTGACCCCCCACTTATATAAGGGGAGAGAGTTATTTACAATATTTAGACTATAACATTTCTGGAAATCCTTAGAAAAATTACCCATGAGCCCACAGTAAGTCTGTGTTTCTTTGTTTTGAGTCACAGTAATTTTTTTTTTCTTTTTCACCAGCATATAAAAATGAAATTCATAGGAGCCTAAACAACAACAACAATCAGAAGGTATATCCCCCTTCTATCAACCGTTAGTCTAACCTTCAGTTCCATGTATAATTTATACCACAAGCAGAGTCCTTCACTCTCTTCAAGTTTCTACAGGTACTTTGCTCCCCTCCTTCCTCCCCTCTTCCTCTGTGCTCACGTGGGACAAAAATAAGAGTTTGGGTGAGATAACCAAAGATACGCTCCAATATCAAGAGCATCTTTGCCCCGTTCCAGCACCAAAGGGCACTTTTAGAAGGAGGGGGTCAGAGTGCTCTTCTGACTCAACCTCACAAGCGTAGCCACGGCAGATGGACAGTTCCCTGCTGTTTACTCTCCACCCGTGGAGCCTTCTTTTTCCTTCTGTTTCTTATAAACAGCAGAAGAGACTGTGAACCGTTAAAGGGCAGGCATCCTGCCTTGTTCATCTTTGCAGCTTTTTTTGGAACGAAGTGTGGTGCTAAACACAGGTAGGCGTTGGCATATGTCAGTGGAACGAGTGAGTGAACAAATGCAGGACAGAGAATCTGATGGTAGTAGGAGCAGCGTGGACTATGGAAAGAGTACAGGGTTATAATCAGAGCTGTGAATGTGTCCTTGCTCTGATTTACTGGTTACGTAACCTTGGGGAAGTGCCTTCCTCTCTGTGACAGTGGTTTCCCCAGCTGTTGAAAAGGTGTGATGTGTGTGTGTGTGTGTGTGTGTGTGTGTGTGTGTGTGTGTGTGTGTGTGTGTTGGTTACTGATGGAAAATGTGTACCTTAAGGAGAGTATATGCTAATTCATGTGGCACATTGTTGCAGCTCAATAGCAGGCACTTTTGTAGCACTGTTTTTCCTCAACTATTTTAAAATTAAAAAACCTCAAAATCATTCAGGAAACACAACCCATAATCCCATCATTTAAGAATGATATGAAGTGAGAAGTAAAATTTCCCTTCTCAGCCATTTCTTTTAATTCCCCAGAGATAGCTACTTTCCATAACATTTAAGGTCTGATGCTCATCCTTCCTGATACTTTCCCAAAGTTGCATAGGCATATCTTTATGCACAGCAAAGTGAATTAGCTATACATATACACGTATCCCTTCTTTGTTGGATTTCTTTCCCATCACCTCTTTTGAAATGTTCTCAGGATGGCATTGAAATGGCGAGGAAGGCTTAGGTTACAGAAATGTAGTGGAAAATTACAAAGGATATCTCAACAATCTCAACAATGATACTACCCCACCATCACCCCACCCTACCCCAGGGGCGTATCTAGAAAGGGTCTGTAGGCATCTGGTTAGGATTGGCCTTAATTAGCATCTTCCTCAACTATCTGCTGGAAATATCAAGTATGTTATTAAAATTCACAGATGCAATCAATTGTTAGAGTCACTGGAGACCAAGAATTATTTCACAGGCATCAACACTGTTGTGGTGCTGACAGGAAGGAGAACAATTCAGCCTGGAAAAATGCAAACTGATGGATACAGTGGGAAAAGGCTTAGGGAAACAGGGCTGGAGACAGGGTGAAGCAGGGAGGCCTTTAAAACTTTAAAGGGGCACTGAAATCTCAGTGATAAAGAGAAATAATACTTCAATGTGATATTGCAATACCGCAGCAGTGGAGCTCCAAGCTAATCTTTGACATGTAAAAGCCTTGGTTAAGCACATGAATGTTAGACATATCAGACATTAGGCCATGATTTATGGAAAAAAATACCTCTGAAAAAAAGAATAAGTAGATTTAACTGTTTCTATTTGCTTCCTGGGGTTGAATTAACAAATTGCCGGAAACTGGCTGGCTTACAGCAACAGAAATTTATTATTGCATCCTTGATGCACTGTTAATGCATTAATAATGCATCGTTCTGGAGGCTAGAAGTTCTGGCCAGGAAGGTGTCAGCAGAGCCATGCTCCATCTAGGGCTCTAGGGAGCCATCCTCCTGGCCTCCCCTAGCTCCTGGTGCCTCCTGCCATTGCTCCAGTTCTGCCTCTGTGGTCACACAGCCTTCTTCCCAGTGCGTGTCTATGCCTCTGTGTCTGAATCTCCTCTCCTTTCTCTTATAAAGACACTAGTCATTGGATGATGCCCTCATCTAGTATAACCTCAATTTAACTTGATAACATCTGCAAAGATTCTATTTCCAAATAAGGCCGTGTTTATAGGTACTAGGAGTTAGGACTTCCTCCTGGGGTGACACAATTCGACCTACTACACTATTATTAATTAACAGTGGTGGCTTTGGTTTAACATAGATGCAGCAGAAGCGTATTTTCTGTTTGTAGGAATCTGGCAGCCAAGGCATGGGCCAACACCTGCCATGATTTAAATACCTAAGAAAATATTTAAGGATATACAGTTTGGTTTCTTTGGGGATACATATGCTCTAACTTCTGCTAGTGGATGTGGTGACCAATGGGTGCAGGATTTTTAAGGGTAGTCCTGATTTTACCTATTCAGATGATGATGATTGGAAAATCTTTTTGCTCAATTTTATCTTTCTGTTGTTGATTTTTTAATTTTCTCCATAAAAGCAGTTTTCTAATTTATTATGAGTATAACTGAATGTGATAACTTTTAGAGAGTTTTTTCACATAAATGCACAAACTAGGGGGAAAAATCTTCTGTCAGACCTAGTATTATGACTTTTTGTTCATGAAATATGATTATGCCTCTGAGACCTGCCAGAAGAGGATGAAACAATGGGGGTCATTGCATATCATTTGAATTTTAAGTTGAGATAGATGTGCAAGGGAACCAAATCTGTTTTCTCTCATGTTTCAGACACATCAAAGCCAAGTTCTGAAACATAAATGTGGCATAGTCCTTTAATGAACATTGTTATTAACATCCTATAAAGTGTAGGAACAATCATAAAGTGTAGGAACAAACATAAAGTGTAGGAACAATCCATTTTATAGCAATAATATTTAATAATATTAGCTATTTTGATTATTGGATCACTAATCCATATTATATAATCACTAAATGTACCAATAAATTAACAATTCAATAATAATAGCTAATGTTTGAGTGCTTATTACATACCAGGCACAGGGATAGGTCCCTTTAAGAGCATTATTTCACTTCTAATGCAGTAATTCTTTCTTAAGAATGAGATTCTGTTTACTTGGGTTTGAAATGTCCTACATATTTTTTCTGCTTTTGGTTGAGGATCACTAGCCCATTTGGAGATAGTTCTGTACATAGGCTGTTTTCTGTATGAGTACATTTGACCTGAACATGCAGGAAGCATGGTCAGCAAATTGTGCTGGCACCAGTGAAGGAGCAAGTCAGACAGAAACCAGTTGTCATGAACATCTGCATTGTTGATACATTCATTACACCACTAAAGAACTTTTTAAGAGCTTGGAAAGAGTTTGCTTTTTTCAAAAAGGCTAAAGTTCTCCCTGCAGTCTTGTTTGTAGAAGTGATTGATTTGCTTTGTAAGCATTTTTCATAGTACAAATATAAAATTAAATTTATTTTAATTCAGTTTATCCCTCACTATAAACTAAGAAGAGTAGAAACTAAATAAATACATAATTTTAGAAAGTGTCTGAAGAATGAAGTCCCAGACTTTGAACGAAGTGACTAAAGGTGTTTGTGGACTTTCCATTCCTGTTGAAAATTTAAATTAGTTTAAATGCTTGACATTTCATTGCTTTAAGTACATGATTATCTTAAGGCAGGAGAAGGGGCTGAAATAAAGATTCTGAAATCTGAGGTTCAGACATGAATTCTCTGGGTAGAACTTGGAAGGGAGTGTTCTATAACCTTGATAGGAAAAAAAAATACTCTATTTTTCTAAACTCTAACCAAAATGTAACATTTCTTCCAATTAGTAGAAATTAATAGTATTTTTCTGTCACATAATTTTATCAGCTATCTCAAAATATTATCAATACTCATCACCCCTTTGAAACTATAGTGTTATTAGATCATTGACTAGATCTTATTATTTAATGGATTAATAAGATCTATTATTCTACTATATATTTTAAAATATTTTGATAACCATATTTCAAATATTTTATAACTAGTACCATTAGTTTTGTTTCTAATCCTATGCTCTTTATTTTATGCATTAAACATTATTCCTGGAAAACACTCAGAAGCTTCACCAGACTGCATCATGGTCCAGGGCACAACAAAAGGTTAGGATCTCCTAGGTTGGAGGAACCCCATTGTCCTTCTCATTTTTGATTCTGTGAGTGTATGAGGGCTTGGGTGTGATGCTGATTTAGGAATGTGTGTGTGTGTGTGTGATGGTGGGGTGTGGCCTTGTAGGTGGCTCATGGGTCAAGGGGAATGAAGTGAAATAGCTGTAAAGTTTTCCACTGTGTGATTCCTTACTGAAGATGACACTTTGCTGTCCACCTTCACCCAGGGTATCATGCAGGCAGCAAAATGTATGCTGACTTGGAGCAGAGAGGCAGGCCTCTGAGCTCCACTTGACTGCTTTCTGAATGTGTGGCCTTCTGTATCTTGTCTGTGAAAGGAGTTGAAGAGCATCTCTCCTCTCGCCTCGTGCAATTGATCACAGAAAAAGAGAGAATGGAAAACTTCTGTGTAAACTCTAAGACGCCCAAGGAGCGTAGGGAAGTCCTGCTGGCAGAGAGCTTGTCTGGGTGCCGATCTAGTGTTACCCTGAAGCCGAGCACTGTGGACCCGCCACAAGGAGCCGGAGGCAGCTCTGCCTGGGTGCTGGCCTGGGATGGCTGAGGACAGAGGTAATCTAGTGGGAAATTTCAAGAGACTTGTGGTAGGCTGACTGATCCCCCCCAAAGATGTCCATGTCCTAATTCCTGGAATCTGTGGATTTGTTACCTTATGTGATAAAAGGGATTTTGCAGATATGATTGATTAAGGTTAAGGACCTTGAAATGGAGAGGTTTTGCTGGATTATCTGGGTGGACCTGATGTAGTCACAAGGATCCTCGAAAGAGGGACTCAGGAAGATCAGAGTAAAAGAGAGGCGATGTAAAGACGAGGCCAGAGAGGAAAGGATGGTATGCTGCTGGACCACGGGTCCAGGAATGCAGACAGCCTGGGGATGCTGGAAAAGGCAAGAAAACAGACTCTCCCCTAGAGCCTCCAGAAGGAAGACAACTCTGCCAATACATCAACTTTAGGACCTCTGACCTCAGGATAATAAATTCATCTTGTTCTGAGCCACCAAGTTTGTGATAATCTGTTACAGCAGCAATACAGGGCCACTGGGCCTTTAGGCTTGGCAGAGTGCTTCAGGCTTATACAGAGTCCTTGCCGTAGTATTGGTGTTTACTGTGATCGTTTAATATTTTTCTCTTGCTATACCTGTGTTTCTTTAGGCTGGTAAGGATAAACATTGAGCTACTAAAACAGCAAATAATAATAATAATAATAATAAAGTTTCTGACTGCATCCTCAATTAGAGAACCACCAACTCTTTCTCTTTCATGGCATTAAAATCTCCTCTAACAGCTCCAGGGATGCTTAGCAGATTTTTCCCCTGTGGCTCAGGAACGGAGCCATCTCATCTACCCTGAATCAGCTCTGTTTTCCTCCTCTTCCTTCCTCACTCCCATTCTGGGTCCTGGAGGGTCCAGCGCCAGACTGCAGGGGAACGTGGCTGCTGCCACCTCTGCCGCTGCTGTGTCCCCCATAGCCACACCCCCCAACTCAGGGAATCCCTCGTGAATGTCCACCCCTGGGAGTGGCACCAAAGCCACGCTGGGATGGCTCCTCTGTTGCCCCATCTGCCAAATCCTGAACCTCTTGATGCTTTGATCCAGGTTTTCACTGAAAAGGAGGAATCATTTTCATCCCACTTCAAAGCCAGGATCCATTCTGTCAGTGTTTTTAATGCCTCAACAGTATAGCTAATATCCACTGGAATACTTTTGGTGATATTGACTGAGTTCAGCATTAATGCCCACTCTGACTTTAGTTGCTTTAACCCAAAGTGCAAATTTCCCTGAGCTGCTTCTGTCATCTGTTGATGCTCAAAGGCTTGCGTGGTCTGGAAGGGAAAGTGGTTCCTCTCTGATTTGCCAGAAGCGAGTGGTTATGTTAGCTGAGGAGCCAGCACACTAATTTCAGTGATTTGATTCTGGTACAAGTTCCATGGGGCCAGAGGGTGGGATGGTGCTTTTTGCTTTGGCCTGGGTAAACATTTGATGCTTGTTATGGTGGTTGAACTGCTGGATTTGATATTGTATCCGTGTGCCAGGAGGTTCACAGTAAGTGAGGGGTGTGGTCTGTTAGGGGAGAGTGGCCGTGGCTTGGCCTCTGCACACCGTATGCGCACACACATGTTCTGCAACACGTGAAGACATTGTGTGGGGGCCGACCTCCTGACACTGTGGGCAGTGGTCTCCGTGAGGGGAGGGGAGGCGGTGGCGTGTGGCAGAAGCGGCACCGGATTGGAATGAGTTTCCGCTGCTTGCTGACTCCTACTACTTCTCATCTGTGAGCTTTCTTCAGTCCTCTGCTCATTCCTTCATGACTCGGGCCATAATGATTTCGTGCCAGGCTAAGCACTTTTAGAATTGAGTAGTGAACAAGGCGGATGCTACCCCTGTGCTTTTTTTTTTTAATTGGAGGATAATTGCTTTACACTGTTGCGGTGGTCTCTGCCATACATCAACGAGATCGTCATAATTATACATATGTATCTCTGGAGCCTCCCTCTCTGCTCCAATTCCACCCCTGGGCTCTGCGACAATCCCTGTGCTTTTAGATCTTACTAGATCTTACTGTTGATTGCAATTGCAATGAGGAGCAACGATCCTATCCTTAGTACTCGCTGAGGGTTATCTTGTCCCAAGCATGTGGGTTATGATGGAAGAAGCAGGGAGTTAGTGGAGGTTGAGGTCAGGGGAGACGCTAGTAGGAGATGATTACTTACTGACGCTTGTCCTACTTTGGACTCACGTCCTTTCTCTGACCCTCTTTTCCTCTCTGTGTCTTCTCTCTTGGCTTCCTCAAGCCACCCTCCCGGCTTGTCTCCTCTCTTCAAACCTCTTTCCCATCAGCCTCTCTAGGCTGACCTTTTGCTCAGGTCCTTGTCTGGAATCTCCAGCTGCATGATGGACCCCTCCTCATGGAACCCTCAGGCATTTTAAAGGCACAACATCTGTGGAAGAACTCAACGAGGCCATTGTTTTTTCTTCCCTTTTTGGTCTCTGAAAATTTTATCATAATTCTTTTTTCATTTAGGTCAAAAACCTAGTCACCTTTGACTCTCTGTCACACCTGCCAGTCACTTAGCCCTACCCTTATTACCCTGGCAAGTTATTAACCACTGTGATGTGGTTGTTCTGCCTGTAAAAGAGTCATGTCCATCTCAGAAGGTTGTAATGAAGATTAGATGAGTCAACACATGTGCAGTGCTTATTAAAGTGCCTGACGTAATATCAGCATTCCATCCAGGTACGTCCTCTGACCCCCTGTTTCTCCATGTTTTTTTCTCTTGTACCTTAACTCTTTGGTTTTATAACTCTCATTGATTGTCTGTTATATTTCTAAATTGTTTGCAAACTGCTCCACAGACTAGTGGCTGGACCTGAACTACATGATACTACATGATACATGATATCCTTGTTTTTCTTCACATTTCCCAGAAGCTCTCTCTCACATACACAAACACACAAACATATATACCTCTAAATATGTACATATATGCATATGTACATACACACACGTATATATGTACCGAACTATACAAGCATACACGCATACATATATAGATTCACATATACTCTTTTCTTTGTTTCTCAATTGACTCAGTGTTTTGATGATGCTTCAAAAAGAAAAAAAGTGAAAGTGTTACTTGCTCAGTCGTGTCTTACTCTTTGCGATCCCATGGACTGTAGCACACCAGGCTCCTCTGTCCATGGAATTCTCCAGACAAGAATTCTCCAGGCAAGAGAATTGGAGCCTTTCCCTTCTCCAGGGGATCTTCCTGACCCAGGGATTGAATCCAGGTCTCTCGCACTGCAGGCAAATTCTTTACCGTCTGAGCCACCAGGGAAGCCCTTGGAAAGAAAAAGACCTGGGCAAATCTTACTTATGGTGTGATGGTGAAAGAGGAATTTTGAGGACTGTCCAGAAAATAACTTTCCATCCCACTAATCATGATATATATATATATATATATATATATATATATATATATATATTTGTTTTGTTTTGTATTTCAATGAACCAGTCTATCTGTTAAGGGTGGATTTGCTGACTGGTCTTAGTGAAAATTACCAGCAGGGATGTTCTCAGAGACTCTCTGTTGCTATGAAATGGATCTGCTCAGAAACATGGAAAACCTTCCTTAGATAAGCCCTTGTAAATTGTTTCTGTGATGGAAATAACAGTGGGAGGTGGTGTTACGGATTTCAGGTTCACAGTGTGTAGTTAGGATTTTTCTTGACAGTGTAATTTCATCATTATGTATATCTTTTAATTATGGGCTTTAATTGCCTATTTTCATTCTGTAATTAAATATAAAGATGTTAATTTTGTAGATGTTACAATCAGCTCAAATGCACTTCCCGATTCTTTCCCCAACTCTACTTTCAAAGAAAATTAATACATCTTTAAAAAGTTTGTGTACAGAAGGAGCCTCTCAGAGGGCAGCTTTTGGGAGCCAGTGGGTGTTTTCATGGGAGGGATCCTGGCTCAAGAAGGATATGGGAGCATTACCCTCATTATATTCCCTGTAGATTGTGCAGTTTCATCTCCAAGGGATCTTGCTGGGTCTAGGGCAGTTAGAACTCCTTGTATTTGTATAAGTAAAACCAATTTCTCTTGACTGAAACATTTAAAGGTGGCATTAATTGTCAGTGAATCACTAACAGGAGAGGAAAGAACTAATGTTAGAGCAACTCTGACTTTTTGTTTCTCTTGTAACTTATTTCATCTTAATGATGAAAAGACATTTTAGATTCATGGAGTTTATATTTTGTGTGTGTGTGAGTAGCTGATTATCTATGTTTCTATCATTCTATCACTTCTCTATCATCAGAGAAAGAGAGGAATTGCTTTACATTTTTAACAAACGCAGACCTTAATTAAACTATAATTTATTTTATAAGAACTCTCAGTAATTCAGGTCTCTCTTCATTTCTTTCTCTAGTTATAGCACTCTGCTTTTAAAAGGCAGGCACTGAAAGACAGTCTTTCCCTATGGACCTTACTATGTTCATTTTATCCTATATATTCTACATATTTATCTAGTTCCCCCCATTTATAAATATAAGCAAAAAGAGGAAGCTTGGTAGAGTAGAAACAGTCTTAGTAAGGATCCTGGTCCTTTTGCACATGTATCTTCTCTTTTTACATATGTAGGTTCTCTATATTTTGTCTCCCTGGTCTCATACTTTAAAAGCTGTTTGTATACTTTTGTTCTTCAATTTAGATATCTGGTCCCAACCTCTCCTCTGAGCTCCAGATTCACATAACAATCAGAGCTCTTGATATCTCCACCTGGATATTTTAAGCTTGACGTGTCCAAAACTGAATTTACTTCTTTCCCAAACTCTTTGCTCTTCCTTCCTTCCTAGAATTGGTAAATGACAGCACCATCCACTCAGCTAGTCAAGCCCAAACTCACAAAGTCATCCTCTGTGGTTTCTCTTTCTGCACGAGAGCTGTCAACAAGGCTTGTTTTTTCTCTAGAATGTCTCTTGTATGTGTCCTGAGTTGCTTTAGTCGTGTCCAGCTCTTTGCAACCCGATGGACTGTAGCCCTTCACACTTCTCTGTAGGATTCTCCAGGTAAGAATACTGGAGTGGATTGCCATGCCCTCCTCTAGGAGATCTTCTTGACCTAGAGATGGAACCTGTGTCTCTCACGTTTCCTTCATTGTCAGGCAGGTTCTTTACCACTAGCGCCACCTGGGAATCCCAGAAGGTATCTTAAATCTGCCCCATTCTTTGTCTGGTGTCAGCATCCCAGTTCAGGCTGCCACCACCGCTCACCCAGCTGACTGCAATAGCGTCTTCTTTTCTCCTTTTCGGCGCTTCTTCCTCTTCATCTTTCCCCCAATGCCAGCAAAAGCTGTTATAAAACACAGATTAGTTCATATCATTCCCTTGCTTGAAAAATGTTATAGATTTCTTTTATATACAACTCAAATTTCTAACCATGGTGTGTTAATCATTTTGAGCCACCGTAACAGAATGCCACAAACTGTGTGGCTTAAACAACCGAAATTTATTTCCCCACAGTTCAGCAGGCTGGAAAATCCATGACCAAGGCCCAGCAGGGTTAGGTTTCTGGTAGGAGCTTCCTTTCTTGCTTGCAGAAGCAGGCTTCTCACACATGGCAGAGAGAGAGAGAGAAAGTGAGCTTTCTGGTTCTCTTCTTATAAGGGCACTAATCCTATCAGATCAGGACCTCACCCTTATGATCTCACTCAACTTTAACAACCTCCCTATATGTCCTATCTCCAGCTATTGTCATATTAGGGGTTATGGCTTCAACATGTGGGTTTCGAGGGAGACATGAGTCAGTTTTTTGCCCATGGTTGTGAAGCTGTTTATGGTGGGGTACTTTCCACTGTCTGTGGTCATCTCCAGTCCAGTCACTCTGGATTCATTTTGACTTCTTTAACAGGCTAATTTCTCTTCTACTTAGAACCTTTATGCAAGCTATTTTATTTGCCTAGAATAACTAGCATCATCCTCTGCTCCTGCCTTTCTCCTGGTGATTCGTTTTTGTCCTTCGGGTCTGAGCTTTCACCGTCTCAGGGAAGGCCTCCCTATTTGCAGTTACCTTTATTATCTTCAGCCCCCAGGTGCCAGATGTTTCTGTCACAGGACTCAGCACACCTTGTAAATTCTACTAGGACAGCAATTCCTGTTCCTACTGATGGGGTTACCCAGCATTTAACACAGAACTCGAAACATACTCCATACTCAATAATATTAAGGAATGAATGAATGAGTAACAGACCCTCTGTCCCCTAGGACTGAATAATTCAGAGGAGGATTAAAGCACTTTCATAGGTAATCAATGGACTGGGTTAAGTTTGACATTTACTTTAGGTGAGAGCAGACCATCCCTTCTGCTTTACTATTTTACCAAGAAATTGCCCCTTTCCCAAATTCTTCTTTATTGTGGTAAAACATACATAATATAAAAATATCATCTTAACTATTTATAAGTATACAGTTCAGTGATATTAAAGATATAGTGTGCAACCATTATTACCATCCATCTACAAAGCTCTTTTCATCTTGTAAAACTGAAACTCTATAACCATAAATAACAATTCCTCATTTTCGCCTCCTCTCAGCCCCTGACTACCATCATTCTACTTTCTGCTTCTATGATCTCTTTTGTTCTCACCAGTTCTTCTGAACACACCGTTCCATCAGAAGTCTGAATCTGAATCCTATGTTTGCCCCTCACTCATATTCTGGTGGAGAATATTGTACAAAACTTACCATTTGCTAATTACCTTGCAATTATTCCTACTAAAGATAATCTCAATATTGGAAACCCACATGGAGTTTCCTTTCTAGAACTACTTTAACAGTGAGGGATAAATATTGCAAATCAAGTTCTCATGATTGGAAACTGAGGAAACACTGCTTCACTCAGGAAGCATTCCTTAAGAGCTTCTCATGATCTAGGGACCAGGCTGGAGAGAGGCTGGGGCTTTCAAGGAACCACACGTTGTTGACCTGCTGAAGCGTGTGCTTCAAAGAAAATATGCCTGGGCCAAAGGCTTGCACATAGTAGGCACTTAGTTAATAGTCAGTGAATGAGTGGATAAAAGTGGCAGTGGGAGGCCAGAGACATTGGAAGAGGCAAGGCCAGGGAGGGCCTCAAAGGCCATGCTAGGGCTAGTGGTGGGAGTGGAGTCTTCTTTAAGCAGGGGAGAGACCTCACTGGTTTGAATTTTTTAAAAATCCCCTTTGGCTGTAGAACAGAGGATAAATCAGAAAGAATGAGACTGAAGCTATAAGCACAGACAGGAAGGGTTATAACATTAGGTGGGAGCTGAAAGCATGGACAAGAAGGGCTTTCAGAGATGGCTGTATAATTTAGGAGAAGTCCGACGGCTGCCCTAGCAGCGCGGAGAGGTAGAGACAGGCGGGTGGGACACCATATTCTGGGGACTGATGGGTAGGTGTGGGCACAATTAAGTTGAATGTGTGCTTTAGAGAGAGAAAGTTGGAACGTATGTGTGTTTGTGTGTGTATGCATGTAGGAGTGCAAGTGAACATTTAAAAATGATTTCTACTAATGCTTATCTGTTTGGCCTAAAGGCTTGTGAAGCCCTCCTTATGCCTTACTCCCAATCACATGCTCCACGTCACACAGAGAAATGGGCAGAACAGCTCAGCCCAGTAATTCCATCCTGACTCACACTAGCTGTTTCCAGCCGACTTAATTAATCGCTCCCCCCTTACGCTCATGCAGCATTTTCCTCCATTACACTTGTCACGCCACTATTTTTATGAGTTTATATAACACTTTCTCCTTGCTAACCTGTGAAATCCTTACGGATGGGAAAGTGCGTCACTTATCTTTTTTTCTATCTATTTATCTTTCTATCCCTGGAGCCTAACTTACTCAGCACATAGCAAGTTCTCTAATGTTTGCTGAATAAAGGAAAAGCGGTAATTTTGTAGTTTACTTAGCCAACACCTAAAGTCTCCAGTGGAAACTCTTGTATGGCCTCCTGTATTTTGGAAATAACATTAATAACAGTTCTCAATGTTAAAGAACCGACTCTGTAGTGCCAGATACATTATGTGCAACGTTCAGGAGGTCCTTGGAGTTTAAAAAGTCCTAAGGAGATGGATATCATTGACTGCTTTCTACAGTTGACAGACGGAAGCTCACAAAGGTCAGGTCACTTATGAAGTCACCCAGCTAGAAAGTACAGACCTACATCTGGAAGCAAAGCCTGACTCCTTAGCTTCTGTGCCCTGCAGCCCGCCGTTCCCTATGGTGCTCCATCCCTGCATTGGGTTCCTGCACGGTGGTGAAAGTCACTGCCCTTCCTATGAGAGTAAGAGGATTTTAATCTGGTCAAAAGGAAACAGTGTTTCCTCTGTTCTCAAGGAGGTTTGACCAGTTACAGAGAGGGAACCAAGAACAATATTATCCCAGAGATGTGGCCAGTTTGTGCTAACTCTAGCTCCGGATGTTGGAGCTGGTTCCCAGGAGCGCAGGAGGAATGATGATCGTTCAATTGAGATTCAAGCTCATGGTGGGTTGAGGATTGAGATTTCCCTTCCCTTGAATGTTGGCCATTTTCTCTTCTTCTCCTAGGATTCAGGATGCTTTCTACTCCAGGGAGAGCCAGTTCCCAAATCGGCTCTGCCGCTGGGTTGCAAACTTCAACTTCATTGAGGGTTTGCTATTTCCAACTCTAGTTACTATAGTGAATTCAAACAAAAAGGCTACAATTCCCTATCTCCAGATTGCCTTGCACATGGTTGATATTCTATTAGTATTTTATTTGTTGATGGGTCCTAACTGGCTGGTTAGTCTTTGCAAGGCTCCGTTTGTGGATAAATCACTGCTGGTCTTTCCAGGCTCCTTAGCTCTTTTCCCAGTGGGTTTCTCATTGTCAGGGTAACCCAGGGAGAAAGAGGAAACACAGGGAAGGCTCCCCTACATGGACAAGTGGGGATATCCAGGGGAGGTGTTTTAGCTTGTTTTCTTTCTGCCTGACTTTTCTATACTCTCCAATTTGGATGACTCATCCACATAGTCTTTTTATTTAGCATCTTGGGACTGAATAGCGCCTCCCGGTAAGCCCTCCACCCTAGGAACTGGGCAGAAATGAACATGGGATGTTATTAATTTCAGGGTAGTCAGTGATTTCAAGCTTGCAGGAAGGTACCCTACTTCCAAAACCACTTCCCTCATCTGCTGGGTATTCGCTTCATTCCTTCCTCTTTAGACTTGCATGTGTGCTAAGTCACTTCAGTTGCATACAACTCTTTGCAACTCTTTGTAGCCTGCCAGGCTCCTCTGTCCATGGGATTCTCCCAGCATGAATACTGGAGTGGGTTGCCATGCTCTCCTCCAGGTGATCTTCCCTATCCAGGGATCAAACCCACGTCTCCTGCATCTCCACCATTGGTAGGCAGATTCTTTACCACTAGCGCCATCTGAGAAGCCCTTTTCAGGCTTGAAGTGAAGCGAAGTGAAGTGAAGTCACTCAGTTGTGTCTGACTCTTTGCGACCCCGTGGACTGTAGCCCACCAGGCTCCTCCATCCATGGGATTCTCCAGGCAAGAATACTGGAGTGGGTTACCATTTCCTTCTCCAGGGGATCTTCCCGACCCAGGGATCGAACCCGGGTCTCCCGCATTGGAGGCAGACGCTTTAACCTCTGAGCCACCAGGGAAGCCAAATCTCACCATTAGACACACTGTTCACCACCTCTCCCATTTCATAGTATTTACACCTATGTTCTAGGGTTTGGGCAAGAGTTTTTTTTTTTTTTTTTTTTGTTATAGAAGGGGATCCATGAAGACTTTGGGCAACATGTAGGGAAGGGAAAGGGTGAATTTAGCGAGACCTGAAGTCAGTAAAGTTCATTCATTTGGGAGAGACTGAGTTCTGCAGACAGATCTTCCAACATATAGTAGTTATATGTAGTTAAGAACATGGCCTTGCAACAAAACTGGCTGAGTTCAAATATTGTCTCTATTACCTACCAGTTGTCTGGCCCTGAGCAGGTGAGGAAAGTTCTCTGAGCCTTATTTACTCATATGTAAGTTAGTGATAATAATCATTCTTTACCTCATAGTGTTGTAAGGATTAAATAAAGAAATATATACAGTAAACTCAGACTAGTACATGACACACAGTAAACACTCATTAAATGAGCTGCTATTAATATTTGGTCTGTCTAAATAAAGTCTTTCCTACCTGGTATGTCAGTCTGTCTCAAACCTTCTGGGATTCAGCATTGGACACCTAGGCTTGCAAAAAGCTAGGGCTGGGAAGCATCTGAGAGGCTCTGTTTTGTAGATGAGGAAGTGCAGGCCTGAGTCATAGAGGCATGGGAAAACAGTGTCCTGTCCGTTGCTCAGAACACATCTCTTCTTACAAAGTTGCCCGTCATTGGCCTGCAGGGCAGATGGACCAGCCCTCCAGGTGTGACCGCCTATCTCCATATAAAGCCATCTCCCCTCAAACAGTGGTGCAGTTTCTGTGAGAGTCTCTCAAGTAACAGTAGGTTATGTTGAAAGACCAGGGAGGTAGAGAAACTGTCCCAGTCACTGGTCCCTGCATTGAACCTGGTGAGGGGCACTTGGTGGAGTTTATAGGTCCTGGAGGCCTGTGTATAAAGAAGTCTCTGACATGGAATGGAGAACATGAAAAGTCTCAAAGACACAGTTGAACATCTTATTTTTAAGTCAAGGACTTTGGATGTTTTTGTCGTGATGGTTCCTACAATGCGTGTTCCTTCCCAGAATGATGCTCCCTAGCACGTTTCTTTCTTGAAAAAGACCTCAATTCTCTGGCCTTGACATTGGGGAAAATGGGCTCCTATTTTTTTTTTTTTTAAAGTATAAAAATAATACAACCCAAACTTAGACAGGATTTTTTTTTTTTTTCTGGTGAAGAGGACTTTACTCATAATCCTATCAGCTGAACACATATATTTCAGTATTTTTCTATAAACAAAACATTTTTTAAATTGAAATTATAGAGCAAGACATTTCTAAGAAAATTCAACTCATGCTCTTGGTTTAGTCAAGGACTTGCTGACTGTTCTCAGAAAAGTTAATCTGGCTTTTTTGGGGGGAGGCAAATGTTGCATCCTTACAGATGGGAGCATTGGAGTCTTTTTGTGTGATGGATGTGGTGGAAATCAGATTCTAAGCCTGAGCCCTGCTTCCCTGTTTGCTGGATGACTTTCAAAGAGCGTCTTCACCTTTCTGGATCTGCTTCCTGGCTCTTGTTACACGGGTTACTGCTGCATGGTGAGAGCACCAGCTTCTTCACCGTGTTCTCTGCTCAGTCTTGACACAAGCAAAAGGTTTCCAGGGACTCAAGGTATGATTTCATCTGTATGGTCTTTGACAACGATTTGATTGATTTATACTTGTGGATTGATGGAGAGCCTTTATTATCTACTGTCTTCTACACTACTTTCCCAGGTCTTCTCCTCTCTCTGGTGACAGGGGTCATTTGCTAGATCATTTCATCCTTCTGTTTTCATTATTAAGCCACAGGAGACTGCGCATCATTGATGGGATGGCAGGAGAGGAAATGTTTCTAGCGCAGAGATGTTCACAGCTAAAGGGAGCTGTGAGTTGTGTGTAGAACTCCACTCCTCTGCCCTGAGTCATTTATTAGCTGCTTTATTTCAAGGGAGGAAGGTTAATTTTGGGTTCCCTCTGGAACATTAAGGGATTCTTACCAAATCCAGGATAGCCTTGAGCGGTAACCTCATGAGGCCCCTGGACGTGTGTGTGTGTGTGTCTGCTTTGGGCCAGACCCAAGGTGCTGCCCGGTCTTACCCACAGTACGGTGGAGGATGGGGCCAGTGTTTATCTTGGTGGACCTCACTTGAGCTGGACACTGCTGTTTTGTCAGGTTGAAGTATACCTCTCTTTTTCAAATTGCCCAGGGACTCTCCCCAGGTGCTTGGTCTGCCAATGACTTTGACTCCTGCTGTTCAGGTCCTCGAGGATCACAAGCAGAGCACTGTGTCTCCCTGCCAGCCCGAACCTAACAGCAGTTAACTAGGACCAGCATGCATGGCTGCAAGTACTATCAGGTCAAAGGTCTAGCCAGTGAACCAGAACTTCACTCTTCTCCCTAGTGGGGCTGATGCTCCTGGGCAGGTGAACCTGTTGGAATCTGCATGGCTTGTGCCGAACGCCTCCTGGAGCAAGAACAGGGCAGCCTGCTTGCTTCCTAGTTCAGGTTGTGAAGCGTAGTGGGTACAATCAAGCTGGAGCTGGGCTGGGCTCAAATGCCAATTCCACTGCTACCTGGATGTGTTAACTTAGGCAATACGCCTCAGTTTCCTACTTTGTAAAATGGGTGTATTTTAAGGACTTTGAGAATATTGTATTGAGAATTAAATGAACTAACACTTTAGATTGAAGCATATGTGATTGCTGATATTTTCATCACTGAAAACCTATAAACATAACAAGGATTAGCAGAATGCTGTCAAAATATAACTTCTATATGCTGTCTAGGATACTCACTTCAAATATAATGATATAGACAAGTTGAGAGAAAAAAGGATGAAAAAAAGCTATATTATGAAAATACTAACCAAAAAAAAGCAGGAACAAACTATATTAATGTATGTGAAAGTCCTCAACAAAATATTAGCAAATAAAATTCAACAGTGTGTTTGTACAGTCTTTTAAAAGAATTATACCCTACAACCAGGGCTTCACAAATGGCTCAGTGGTAAAGAATCAGCCTGCCAATGCAAGAGACACAGCTGTGACCCCTGAGTCAAGGTGATCCCCTGGAGAAGGAAATGGCACCCCACTCCAGTATTCTTACCTGGGAGATCCCATGGACAGAGCAGCCTGGAGGGCTGCAGTCCATGGGGTCACAAAACAGCTGAACATGACTGAGTGACTAAACAAAAACAACACTACAATTCCAGTGGAATTTATTCCAGCTGTACAAGGAAGGATAGTTCAGATGAAAACTCACATGATTACAGTAATTGATATAGAAAAATAAGATCACAAGATCCAGCACCCACTCATGACAAACACTCTCAGCAAGACAGGAATAGAAGGGACTTGCCTCACTTGATAAAGGATGTCTGTAAAAAGTCTATAACAAATGGTATACTTAATAATGAAAGACTGGATGCTTTTCTTCCTAAGACTAGAATCACAGCAAGTATGTCTTCTCTTGACATTCTTGTTCAATATAGTCCTGGAAGTTCTAGCCATTGCAAAAAAGAGAAATAAAGGTATGCAGATTAGAAAGGAAGAAATAAAACTATGAATATGACATTATTGCCTATTTATAAAATCCCAAGAAATCAACCAAAAAATCCCCCCTCCTGGAACCAAAAAAGGGGCTCAGCAAAGTCACAGGATACAAACACTACAAGCTCAAAAATTGGATGCAAGAATCAGTTGTATTTCCATTATACTAGCAATGAACATGTGAATACCACAATTAAAAATACAATGACATTTATAATCACTAAAAATACTTACATATACATTTAATAAAACATGCAAAGAACTTGTTTGCTCAAAATTATAAAACCTGAGAAAGAAATTAATAGGACTATATAAATGGAGAAACATACTATTGTATTGAAAGAGTCAATATAGTAAAGATGCCAGTCTCCCCCAAATTGATATATAGGTTTAGCACAACTGTTATCAAAATATTAATAATGTTCTTTTATAATGAATACAGACCAGATTTCTCTAAAATTTACATGGAGAGGGCAAGGAACTAGAACAATTTTGAAAAAGAATAATAAAGTGGGAGGGATCAGGCTACCCTTCTTGAAGACTTAAGAAGCTATGGGAGTCAAGGCTGTGTGGTACGGGCAGAAAGAATAGACACACAGATCAAAAGAACACTATAGAAAGTCCAAAAATAGACCCACACAAACATGCTTCTCCGTGGCTTCATTTTGCAGAGAAGTCTCTAGACTCCCAGTATTCTTGACCACTGAGCCTCACAAGGACCATCCATCTTCTGGATCTTTCCCTATCTGTCTTCCTTGTTAATCTCCTTCCCCACTCATTCTACAATCTCTCAAATGTCACTTTTTCCACCAAGGCTTCATTCTTTCTCCCATGTGGCCTTAGAAATTCTGTCTTCTATGAAACTACTCAAATCATGTACATCCACATCATAAAATCTTATGGTTATTAAAAAAAAAAAAGTCTCTAGACTTGGAGTCAGGAGCCCCAAGTTTAGGTCCCAGGACTATCTACTTGCTGTGTGGCCTGGACAAGTTTTTCCAGTTCTAAAAGTCTTTGATTCTGTGTATGTAAATCACTTAACTTTTTTGGTCTGTTTCCTTTTCTATTTAAAGGAGATATTTTGTCCTCTCTCTTCCAACCCTCTGTTTACAAGGAGGTGCAAAACCCCTTTCTCTTTTATGTGTTAAGGATTCTACAGGCCAAAAGAATGACTACATTAATTGAGTTCATAATAAACCTCAATACTGTCAAAACTTGACTCTGTGCCCCCAAGGTCAAGTGCCAAGAACTTTAGTGTCATTTGTCAATTTGGTTTCTTTCTTTCTTTCTAACACCATCAGTTCCTCATTTGGACTTCTTCAGGAGCATGAGGAACGGTGTCTGATTTTTGTGGAGCTGTTTTTGGAGTCCTCCAAGGCTCAAAGTTCTGGGTTTGGCTATGTAAGCTTCTGAGAATGTCTGTGAAGAAGAGATTTATAGCAATTAAAGAGAGGTTCAAAGATGCTCTGTTTCCCAGTAGAATATTTCTACTTGTGTGGGCAAGAAGATCTTGAAAAAATTTAACCAACAGCCAACCACCCAAAGAGGATTATATGTAAATTCATACTGCATGGGTACTGGGAGCTTTGAAAGCCACATACGTGAAATGCAGACATACAGATAGACATACACACAGCAATAGTGCCCTTAGCACCTATGCCACCTCTGTGTTTATTACCATAGATACTCCTGGTTAAAACGAAGATAAAACTTAACAATATATAGTTGTTAACACCCAAACTTTAGCTGAGCCATGAGAACTTTACCCTCTTATGCTACTGAAGCAGTACAGTATAGTGGTTAGAAGTATGAATTCTGGGGGCAGACTTCTGTGTTGAGATCACAGTCTCACCATTTAGTAGCTATGATTTTTAGGCACATTGCTTAACTACTTTGTACCTAGTTTGCTCTTCCCTATAATTGGAATAATACCTATCTCATAGGATTGCCGTGAGGGTTTGAAGGGAAAATTTATGCTGAGCTTTTAGGCATGAAACACATCTAGAACATATTAAAGCAGAAATAATTGTGTGCTTTCATGTAATGTATGAATGGAGTGGGGCAGCTGCCTTAAGATAATTTCTCCATGTATCTTGTCATGGTATTGTTGCCACAATACTCCTACAACATTATTCATTTCTTTATTTAAGTCACTAAATACAAATTTTTTTTTTTTTGAGGATGATCAACAGAGTGATTTATAAACCAGTTTATTAGACTGGGGGCTTCCTTAGTGGCTCAGTGGTAAAGAATCTGCCTGCAAATGCAGAAGACAAGGGTGCAATCCCTGAGTCAGGAAGATCCCCTGGAGAAGAAATTGGCAACCCACTCCAGGATTTTTGCCTGGACAATTCCATGGACAGAGGGGTCTGATGGGCGACAGACCATGGGGTCACAAAAGAGTCAGACGTGAGTTAGCAACTAAACAACATTAGACTGGGAGGCAGCTTGAAGACTTGTTTTAGGGGCCTGGATCTAATCTCAGGGCTCCTGTTGAGAGGGTTTATAATTATGAAGTCTTTTGGAGTCCCTGGACCTCATTCTAATCTGTACCCTGAAGAAGCTGAAATGTGTGACCACTGAGGGCCTTCCCAGCTCTAATATTTAAAGAGACAGGATGTTCCATAGATGAAGAGATCATTTTCCTATGGAAGCTTAATAACAGGTAGTTATTCACCGAGCACTATTTCTGTAGCTACCACTTTTCAGAGTCCTTTGACCTGTTTAACACTTGCAGCAATCCTATGAAGAAGGCTTTTTCGTTATCCCCGCTTTATAGATATGGAAACTGAGGCAGAGAGAGGCTAAACAATTTGCCTGAGGTCATATGGCTAATAAGTGACAGAACTAGGATTTATATCCAGGTAATGGAGAGTACCCTCTTCATGGATTACAGCCTTGTTGTGGCCAAGGGGCTTACATAACTCAGTGAAGCTATGAGCCATGATGCTGTACCTGGCCGCTCAGATGTGTCATAGTGAAGAGTTCTGACAAAAAGTGGTCCACTGGAGGAGGGATGCCAAAGTCCTCCAGTATTCTTGTCACGAGAACCCCATGAACAGTATGAAAAAGTAAAAAGATACAACACTGTGAGATGAGCTCCCAGGTTGAAATGTGTCCAGTGTGCTACTGGGGAAGAATGGAGGGCAATGATTAACAGTTCCAGAAAGAATGAGGTGGCGGGGCCAAAGTGGAAACAGTGCTTAGTTGTGGAAGTGTCTGGTGGTGACAGTGAAGTCTGATGCTGTGAGGAACAATATTGCATAGGAACCTGGAATGTTAGCTTCATGAATCAAGGTAAATTGGACATGGTCAAATGGGATGACAAGAGTGAACATTGACATTTTAGGAATCAGTGAACTGAAATGGACAGGAATGGGTGAATTTAATTCAGATGACCATTATAAGTACTACCGTGGGCAAGAATCCCTTAGAAGAAATGGAATATCCCTTGTAGTCAACAAAAGAGTCTGAAATACGGTATTTAGGTGCAATCTAAAAAATGACAGAATGATTTCAGCTTGTTTCCAAGGCAAGCCACTAAACATCACAGTAATCCGAGTCTATGCCCTAACCACCAAGGCTTAAGAAGCTGAAGTTGACTGGTTCTCTGAAGATGACTGGTTCTGTGAAGATTTACAAAAGACCTTCTAGCACTAACACCAAAAAAAAAAAAAAAAAAAAAAAAGATATCCTTTTCATCAGAGAAGATTGGAATGCAAAGTAGGAAGTCAAGCAATACTTGGAGTAACAGACAACTTTGACTTCAGAGTACAAAATAAAGCAGGGCAAAGGTGAACAGAGTTTTGTCAAGAGAACACACTTGTCATAGCAAACACTCTTTCCAACAACACAAAAGGTGACTCTACACATGGACATCACCAAATGGTCCATACTGAAATCAGATTGATTATATTCTTTGCAGCCAAGGATGGAGAAGCTGTATACAGTCAGCAAAAGCAAGACCTGAAGCTGACTGTGGCTCAGATCATGAACTCCTGATTGCAAAATTCAGGCTTAAATTGAATAAAGTAGGGACAACCACTAGACCATTCAATGTGTGTTAGTTGCTCAGTTGTGTCCAACTCTTTGTGACCCATGGACTGTAGCCCACCAGGCTCCTCTGTCCATAGGATTTTTCAGGCAATAATACTGGAGTCGGTTTCCATTTCCTTCTCCAGGGGATCTTCCCACCATTCAAGTATGACCTACATCAAATCCCTTCTGATTATACAGTGGAGGTGGTGAATTCAATGGATTAGATCTAACAGAGAGAGTACCTGAAGAACTATGGACAGAGGTTCATAACACTGTACAGGAGTCAGTGATCAAAACCATCCCAAAGAAGAAGAAATGCAAGAAGAAAAATGGTTGTCTGAGGAGGCTTTACAAATATCTGAGAAAAGAAGAGAAGTAAAAAGCAAGCAGGAATGGGAAAGATATACTCAACTGAATTCAGAGTTTCAGAGAATAGCAAGGAGAGATAAGAAGGCCTTCTTAAATACACAGTGCAAATAAGTAGAGGAAAACTGTAGAATAGGAAAGACTAGATATCTCTTCAAGAAAATTGGAGATATCAAGGAAACATTTCATGCAAAGATAGACATGATAAAGGACAGAAATGGTAAGGCTCTAAGAGAAGCAGAAGAGATTAAGAAGAGGTGGCAAGAATACACAGAAGAACTATACAAAAAAGGTCTTAAGATGCAGATAACCACTATGGTGTGGTCACTCATCTTGAGCCAGATATCCTGGAGACTGGCTCAAGGTGAAGTCAAGTGGCCCTCAGGAAGAATTACTACAAACAAAGCTAGTGGAGGTGACAGAATTCCACCTGAATTTCTAAAATCCTAAAAGATGATGTTGTTAAATTGCTTCACTCAATAAGTGAGCAAATATGGAAAACTCAGCAGTGGCCACAGGACTGGAAAAGGTCAGTTTTCATTCCAGTACCAAAGAATGGCAATGCCAAAGAATGTTCAGACTACCATACAGTTATGCTCATTTCATGCTAGTTAGGTTATGCTGAAAATCCTTCAAGCTAGGCTTCAGCAGTACTTGAACCAAGAACTTCAAGATGTACAAGCTGGGTATAGAAAAGGCAGAAGAACCAGAGATCAAATTGTCAACATTTGTTGGATCATAGAAAAAGCAAGGGAATTCCAGAAAAACATCTACTTCTGCTTCATTGACTATACTAAAGCCTTTGACTGCATAGATCACAATAAACTATGGAAAATTCTTAAATGGATGGGAATACCAGACCACCTTACCTGTCTACTGAGAAACCTGTATGAAAGTCAAGAAGCAAAAGTTAGAACCTTACATGAAACAATTGACTGGTTCAAAATTTGGAAAGGAGTAGATCAAGGCTGTATATTGTGACCCTGCTTATTTAACTTCTATGCAGTGTACACCATGCAAAATGCTGGGCTGGATGAATCACGAGCTGGAATCAAGATTACGTAGAGAAATAACAGCCTCAGATATAGATGATACCACCATAATGATAGAAAGCAGAGAGGAACTAAAGAGCCTCTTGATGAAGGTGAAAGAGGAGAGTGAAAAAGCTGGCTTAAAGCTTAACATTTAAAAAAATAATATAATCATGGCATCCAGTCCTTCATTTCATGGTAAATAGATGGGGAAAAAGTGGATGTAGTGACAGATTTTATTTTCTTGGGCTCCAAAATCACTGCTGACAGTGACTATAGCCATGAAATTAAAAGATGCTTGCTTCTTGGAAGGAAAGCTATGACAAACCTAGACAGGGTATTAAAAAGCAGAGAGTCACTTTATGGACAAAGGTCTGTATAGTCAAAGCTATGATTTTTCCAGTAGTCCTTTACAGATGTGAGAGTTGGACCATAAAGAAGACTGAGCGCTGAAGAATTGATGCTTTCAAATTGTGATGCTGGAGAAGAGCCTTGAGAGTCCCCTGAACAGAAAGGAGATCAAACTAGTCAATCCTAAAGAAAATCAACCCTGAATATTCATTGGAAGGACTGATGCTGAAGCTAAACTCCAATACTTTGGCTACCTGATGCGACAAGCTGACTCATTGGAAAAGATCCTAATGTTGGGAAAAATTGAAGGCAAAAGGAGAAGGGGGCAGCAGAAGGTGAGGTAGTTAGATAGCTTCACTGACTCAATGACCAACCTAGACAGTATATTAAAAAGCAGAGACATTACTTTGCTGACAAAGCTCTGTCTAGTCAAAGCCATGGTTTTTGATAGTAGTCATGTATGGATGTGAGAGTTGGACTATAAAGAAAGCATTGTTTGCTTTTGAACTGTGGCATTGAAGAAGACTCTTGAGAGTCCCTTGGATTGCAAGGAAATCAGTTGTGAATATTCATTGGAAGGACTGATGCTGAAGTTGAAACTCCAATATTTGGCCACCTGATGTGAAGAATTGACTCATTGGAAAAGACCCAGATGCTGGGGAAGATTGAAGGCAGGAGAAGGGGACAACAGAGGATGAGATGGTTGAATGGAATCACTGACTCGAGGGACGTGAGTTGAGCAGGCTGTGGGAGTTGGTGATGGACACGGAAGCCTGGTCTGCTGCAGTCCATGGGGTTGCGAAGAGTCAGATGACTCGGCAACTGAACAACAGCAACCACGATGGAGAGTACACATGCTGGGGTTTCTATTCAGCACCAGGCAGTGCCAGGCAAATACTAATGAAAGAAGATGGACTGTGACCATAATTTAAAAAATCATGCACCCCAAAGTTCACTGAAGTACTCTTTCAGTAGCCAGGACATGGAAGTAACCAAAGTGCCTATTGACAGAGGATTGGATAAAGAAGATGTGGTACATATATAAAATAGACTATTACCCAGTCATAAAAAGGAACCAGTTAGTACCACTTGTAGAGGCATGGATAGATCTAGAGACTGTTGTATAGCGTGAAGGAAGTCAGAAAGAGAAAAACAAATATTGTATATCACTTAAATGTGTAATCTAGAAAAATAGTAAAGATGAACTTATTTGCAAAGCAGAAATAGAGACATAAATGTAGAGAACAAACATATGGATACCAAGGCAAGAAGGAGGGGTGGAATGAATTGGTAGATTAGGATTGACATGTATACACACACACACACACACACACACACACACACATATATATATATATATACACTATTATGTGAACTACTCAGTGCTCTGTGGTGGACTAAATGGGAAGGAAATGTGAAAAAGAGAGGATATGTGTATACGGATAACTGATTCACTTTGCTATACAGCAAAAACGAATACAACATTGTAAAGAAACTATACTCTGAAAAAATTTTTTAAAATAAGATTTAGAAAGAAAAGGGACTGTGTCCTATTCATTAAAGACCTGTAAGATTACCCAGAGCTTCATATAGATGCATAGTAAACATGTATATCAATCTTGTTGACTATGGTGATATAAATCTAGTGGGGATGTAGGGAAGGCTTGAGGATCTGAACCAGAGATGCTATTTCCTGAGTCAGTTTGGACATAGATAAGTTGTGAATTCTAAGAACTTGAACTCACCAATTCTGACCCCAATATAGTTGCTAACCTGATCCCATAATGAATAATCAGTATTTTTCCCAGGTGGTGCAGTAGTAAAGAATCTAGCTGCCAGTGCAGGAGACACAAGAGATGTGAGTTCAATCCCTGGGTCAGGAAGATCTCCTGGAGAAGGAAATGGAAACCCACTCCAGTATTCTTGCCTGGAAAATTCCATGGACAGAGGAGCCTGGAGGGCTACAGTCCGTGGGGTCACAAAAGGGTCAGATATGACTGAGCCACTGAGCACAGAGTACACATACCAAGCATTAATGGGGCAATTGAGTGAATCATTTTAAAGGCTCCCCATTTATATATTGGTACAACCAGAGAAACAAGCAAGATATGATGTAGGTGAGCATCTGGTATTTGCACTCTAAGCATTTAGAAACTGCAACCCCGTCTACTAAAAGTTTCCAGGCTGACTCAGTGCAAAGGTGATTGTTTTGGAAAATTTGAATGAGATTGGTTCTGTGACTCCAGTATTATGCAAGCAGAAGGATGGAGGCAACTGAAAGAACTTTTGCTCTGATACGTTCTAAGTGACTTAACCCACGGGAACACTTGAGCATGGGTTGAGGCTGAAACAAGTGAGACGAACATTTCTCCCATCAAGTGCCAGCACACACAAATGAACACCGTCTCCGGTTTTGTACATTGGGAGCCATCATCTGTCTCCATCCTCTTCCTTTGCACAGATGCCTTCACCAGCCAGTGTCAGCTGTGGCTTGTCAAAGCTAGGCTGTCTACAGCGATTACCAGCTGTCTGATACTTCCTAAGTGTTTTACGTTTACCTCCTTTAGTCTCACAGAAGTTATATGCTGTAGATGTAATTGTTATAATTTACTGATAAAGCAACTGAGGCCCAGAGAGGTTAAGGGTCTCATCTACAGTAAGGAAATGATTCAGCCAACGTTTGAACTCAGATAGCACTTGGCACTAGAGTCTAGGCTTTTAACCACAGTGCTGTACTGTCTCTATAACATCTTCAAGGTTATCGAGTTCAAACTCTGTTAGTTGCAAAGCATTTATAGACTGTTTCTGTTAAACATCTGAACTGTGTGTGAATTATGGATGTCTGAAAGGCAGACTCTACTGTGATTCACAAAGCAGTGATATCCTGAAGAGGATAGGTAGAGGGCAAGATAATCCAAAAGCTGTCCTGGGTCAAAATTATTTGTTATGGCTGCCGCAACACTGGCTGGAGATGGTTCAGGAAAGTACAAATGGTGGAAAGGAATGCCCAGCTTCCAGGGGCCCTGGGCACTGCCAATCATGTCTCGGCTGGTTCTGACTGTGGTGATGGCTGTCCTTAGGCTCTTGTCAATGCGTTGGCACCTTGATGGGCTTGTTTCCCTTGGAAAACATCATTACAGCGTTCTGCCAGGGAATCTCGGTTCCTTAATTCAGTTTGTTTGACTGGACTTTGTTCCAGTAATCGGTGTTGGTGTTTGTATTATTCTGTGCATCTCTTTTGGAGAAGGAAATGGCAACCCACTCCAGTGCTCTTGCCTGGAGAATCCCAGGGACAGAGAGGAGCCCAGTGGGCTGCCGTCTATGGGGTCGCACAGAGTCGGATACGACTGAAGCGACTTAGCAGCAGCAGTGCGTCTCTTTGGCGTGGTGTCAGGGCTACATGAATGGAGTGGGACCATGACTATGGTGCTGGTTGTAACATGATCAACCATTGCAAAGAGAGCCAATGGCAAGACAGTGACCCTGTCTATCATGTAGCTGAAGTCATGGCAATGCATATGATTTCATGCAAATGTCGTCGTGTGTGGTGATGGCTGTTAGTGCCATCCAAGAATCAGCCACTTCTTTGTCCTGACCACAGTCCCATATGGTAGATGCAGTTATTAAACTCATTTTACAATTAAGAAACAAAGGCACAGAGGAGACATAACTTGGCCTGGCTCACACAGTAAACAAATAAAGGAATTAGGATTTAAACCTAGGCAGTTGAGGCCCGGCCTCTGTGCTCTTGACCACCAGCCCATCCCACCTCCCCTCTGCTATGCTTTATAGGGCTAAAGGGACAGATATCACAGGACCTTCCCTCAAAGACTGTCTCATTGGCCTCATTTATTTGGCTTTCGGTAGTCTTTGTGCTTATTTGAACTTGATGGACTTCTGGGAGAAATATAAAGTGTCATTTATAAGTAATGCTTCAAGGTTTTGTCTCAGGTAAATTTTCCAAAGGCTTTCTGTCTTCCCACAGACAATGCTGAACCATTAGGGATTCAGATCATTTAGTCCTACTTTATTATTTGTAGCTAGTAATAATGGCCATTGCATATTGAGCACATCCTGTGAGCTGGGCACTTTCTAAACCCTTTATCTGTGTTTTCTCACCTTATGTTCACAACTGGTCTCTGAGAGTGGATTAGAATTGTTCCCATTTCATGGAAGAGGAAATTGAGATTCAGGGATGTTACATAAACGGCTCACAGTCATCCAGCTGGTAATGGGGCTGGTCTAGGAACCCAGGCAGTCTGACTCCACAGTCCATGTTTTTAATTAACCACCACTTTAGGGTGGAAAGATCACTGGGGTTAGGACAGTCCTGCCAGCTCTGACAAAATGTCAACATGTGTAAGGCTGGCCAAGCCTCGCCTTTCCTCCAGTCTTCATTCATTCATTCAGCCACTGTTTACAGCACACCTACTGTGTGCCAGGCATGGTTAGTGCTGGGCAGATCCTGGTGAAGGAGACAGACTTGGTCTATGCTCTTCTACAGTTTACAGTTGAATTCAGTTTCCTCATCTTTAAAAGTCAAGAATTAAAATACATGAAAAAACATCCCTCGTCCTTTTGAAAACCCATGCCTCTTTTTATAAACATAAACATTACGCCTTTCCTAATGGTTTCTGAAGTTTCCAAGTAATTTAATTGCCATGACTAAAAATAAAGCAATTATAATGTTGAGTAATTTTTGTTTTGAATCACACAGGCCCTCACCCCTACCCCTAGGGAGATTCTTACATGCCGAGCCCCCAATCCTCGGCATTCTTTCCTTGAAGAATCATCAGAACGGTGTCTTGCTCTAACAACAAAGGGATCGACAGTTAAATTTTCAGTTGCTTTGAAATGCTGGCATTGTGTCTCATTTGTATTCATTCTTTCACCAAGTTTTGGCCCTTGGGTTTTTGTGGCACGTAAAACTTTACTCATGCCTTTTACTGAAAACCCTTTTCCCCCACCAGGACATGGTCATGAGTCATGAGTTCTCTTGCCATCTGACATTTTCCCATCCTGTTAATGGAGGGATCATCAAAGAACGGCCTGAGTATAGGAAAGACAGGTCCACAGGCTCCTCATTCAGTGGCCTTGTGAGTTAGATGAAGCTTCTGTCTCTGAGAAATGTCTGGGCTGTTTGTACTTTGAGATCTGTATGGGAAATTGTGCTTTACAGACCCGTTAGGAACACCAACTGGCTTACAAGTGCCTCCTCAGAACTGGGCTTCAGAAAGATGGGCTTCTCAAGCTCACTTTACCTGGCACTTTCTTATTCATTGCTCATGCTGTCCTTAATTACTTCGGGGACTCATATATAAACTCTCAGAGATGGTGCCAACCATGCGTAGTGAACAAGCATAATTTATCCACGGAAGGAGCAGAGAGCAGAACTCTCTGAATTTTTAAAAAAAATTTTGACAAGACCATGAAATCTACCCTCTGACAAAATTTTAAGTATACACTACATTGTTGGTGACTGTAGGTACCATGTTGGACAGCAGATCTCTGGAGTGTAATCCTATTTCTGAACTGAAACTTTATGCCCGTTGATTAATAACTCTCTATTTCCCTTCCCTACCTCCTCTAGCCTCTGGTAAACACCATTCCACATTTTGATTTAACGATTATGACTATTGTATATACTTTGTATAAAGGGAGTCACGTAGTGCTTGTCTTTCTGGGTTTGACATTTCACTTAGCATAATGTCCAATTATAAAGAGAATTTATTTACTTGTGATTCTAAAGGGAGTGATAGGTATTGTGAAAAAATGCAATTTAATTCAATAAATGTTGGAGCAAGCACTGTATTCAGTGACAAACGTATGGAGACGAATAAGACCTGTGTCTAGTGGTGTGCTGGCTAATGATTAACAACAGGTTCTGTGGGGAGGGAGGAGCCCTGATTTGTAGCATTTGCTGATTTCCACAGTGTAAAAATACTCTGGTTGATTTAAAAACCACTGGTTAAAAAATAATATAAAATGCCATGGTTGATTTCAAGCTACCAACATAATGTCAACCGGCTTGCAGAATTCTTAAACATTTGAGTCAGCTCTCAGGAGCCCATACAAGCTGGTCCTCTTCTCTGTTGCTGGCGCCTGCTTTCCAGGAGCTGTCAGCTTAGATGGGAACACAGACAAATTGCAATGCAGTATGACAAAGTTGAGATAGAAGCATGTAGAAGGTAGAAAAGTATCATGGGAGAGAGCAGTTACATTCTGTGATGGGCACACCCCCTGAGCTGCAGGGGCAGAAAATATGTGTAAGGAAGGCAGACACAGTCAGGCAGAGATAGGACCTTAAAGGATCCCCATTGTCTTCAGGTCAAAAGGAAACAGCTTGGCCAATTTTAAGGTCCCTCTCAGTCTATTGTTATCTTCCCTGGCTCACCTTTTCTTCCGGTCTTAGGAACACATCTCTGCATTGGCTGACACTATCCCTTCTTTTCCAAACATTTTCCCTTTGTCTCTGTTTTTCTGCTTTCCCCATATCCACCTTTATGAATTCTTCCAAGTCACAGAAAGCATGAACCGTAAAGGAAAAGACTGATAAAGAGAATTACATCAAAGTTAAGAATTTAGGTTTATCAAGAGGCAGTGTTAAGAAAGTGAGAGACGAATAATAGAATAAGGAAAACTATTTGCAGCACTTAAAACCAATGAAGAGCTTGTATTCAGAATGTATTAGTAATCCTCCCAAGTCAATAAAACAAAGACAGCAAAAGGGGAAGAGAGTTGAACAGGAACTTCATAAGCCTGGATCTCCAAATAGCAAATATGAATATATGCTTACCTTCACTAGTCATTGGGAAGGTGAAATACCCACAAACACCCACCAAGAAAATTAAATAGAGTTACACGATAAGTATTGTTGAGGATTTAGAGCAGTGGAAAATAACATATGGAGTACATTGCAGGTGAGGTTTGGAACTGACCCAGTTATTTTGATCACTTTTTGGTAGGACTTACTAAAACTGAACATGTACCTAGCTCTGTGCTGCTGCGGCTTAGTTGCTTCCGTCGTGTCCAACTCTGTGCAACCCGTGGACTGCAGTCTGCTAGGCTCCTCTGTGCATGGGGTTCTCTAGGCAAGAATCCTGGAGTGGGTTGCCATGCCTTCCTCCAGGGGATCTTCCCAACCTAGGGATCGAACCTAGGTCTCCCGCCGTGCAGGCAGATTCTTGACTGTCTGAGCCACCAGCGAAGCCCAAGAACACTGCAGTGGGTAGCCTATCATTTCTCAAGGGGTCTTCCCCACACAGGAATCGAACCAGGGTCTCCTGCATTACAGGTGGATTCTTTATTAGCTGAGCTACCAGGGAAGCCCATACATACTCTATGACGCAGTACTTATTTTCCTAGACATGTAGCCCACCCTTCCCACTCCCTCAAATACCTATGTTCACCTAAAGGTATATACTGGAATGTTCACAGCAGCATCTGTAGTGATGGCTCCAAATTCAAAACACCCAGACGTTTGTTGACAGAAAATAAGTTGTGACCATTCACAAGCTGGAATCCCATTCAGCCACAAAAAAAGAAGAAAGTGTTTTTTCATATAACAACGTGGATGAATCTCATAAATCTAATATTAAGTGAAAGGGGCAAGACACAAAGAATACAAACGACATTATTCCATTTATATTTATTAATAGTTCAAGAACAGGTAAAAATATTGATGGGGTTAGAAGTCAGTTTCCTGGTTACCTTTGGGGAGGAGCAAGAGTGTTAGTGATTGGGAGGGCCATGCTGGGGGCTCTGATGATGTTTTATGTCTTGTGCTGCGTGTTAGTAACATTCTGTTATAATCCATTGAGTGATACATGTATGATTTGTGTACCTTTCTGTATGTCCTATATTTTCATTGACTGAAAAACAAAGGAGCTTCTGAACCCAAGTGTTAGACATAGAAGTGAATGTGTGTTTTCCTAGACCACTTCTGTGTTTTCTACCTCTGTGAATTTAATTATTAAACATTAAAAGATATGTTGAGAGTAATCAGGAGCTATTTTAGATACTGTGGATAAATAAGGAACAAAATAGAAAAAACGCTGCTCTCATGGAGTACATATTTTCCTGGGGACAAAAGAGCAATTGAGCAAATACATAAAATGTCAGGTGGTGATAAATGCTATGGAGTAATATTAGGGGTTAAGAGAATAGAGAGTAATGGACCTGGGATGAATATTTGGGCACTAAACTAAATTAGGTGTATATAGGGTGAAGTAGACTCTTTGATAAGGTAGTATTTGAGCAGGAACCTGAAAGAGGTGAGAGATGAGTCTAGAAGGTATATGGTAAAGAGTATTCCAGGCAGAGAGAACAGTAAGTGCAAAGGCCCTGGGGTGGGACCCCCAGCTTCCTAAGCCAGAAACTCAGGCCTAACTCTTGGCTTCTCTCTCTCTCTTCTTAACCTTCTTATTCAAACCAAGCCATCAATCCATTTGATTCCATATTGAACTATCTCTTAACCTTTTCACTTTTTCTCCATCCTCACCATCCTTGCCTATTCGGACAATGGTTTCTTAATTCTGCCTTCTCATGTCCCATTTTTTAAACTTGGTCCTCTGAGGGGGTGCCCCTTTTGCTCAGAGTAAATGCCCTCAAGCCTCCTGCTTTCCTCTCTGGTCTCATTTCTTGCTACTCACAAGGAGTACGAGTGCATGGCGTACATGTTGACCCCTGCTCGAGTCAACAACAAAAATGAGTCCACTTCCCCAGTTTCCCTCTGGGCCTTTCTACCCTCGGGTGCTACTGCATGCAGCCTACTTTCCCTGCCCCACCTACTTATTTCAGGCTTTGCACATCTTGCAGGTTTTGCTTTGATGTTGTTTATTTTGGGACATTTTTTTCTGCTCCTTAACTGTTGGCCAGGTATCCTCCCGAGGGCTCTCATTGCACCCTGCGTCTCCCCATCATTGCTCTTTTACACCATTCTGTATTTGCTTCTTATTTTTCTAAACCTCTCGGTAACCTCTGAGACACGTGTGGGAAGTAGCTGTTTCTGTTTTGTGTCTCAGTTGTAAGCGCAGTTCCTGCGTTTAGAAGTTGCACAATAAATACTAAATGAATGAATGTGTGTTGAACTAGGTCCCTATGGTATGGTAACAGTCTAGTATTTTTGTTAGTCACTGATAGAAATATTTTCCAGTCAAAACAGTATTTATTAACTTAGAAAAGTCAGACCAGTTTTGTATTTAAGTTCTTGTTCCAGGTAGCTTTGTGTTCCACAGTTTCTCAAACACATAAATATGTTTCAATGTTAAGATTATCTTATTTCATTCCATCCATGTAAAACTTCAATTCGGGGAGTTCTATATCTATTTGTGAAAAAATTCAAATGTTGAGACCAAATATCTTGTTCTGGCTACAGAGCAATATCATTTTTATGACTTCTTTCTAAATTGGAAAATTTCTAGAAAAAAGTTTCCAAGGTAAATTTTATTAGTTTTGTGAATTTGGGGGCCTGGTAGGTGGGTGTTCTTTTTAATTTATCACATGTGGAAATGAAAGCTTCTAACATGAGAGAGTAGGAGAGATGAGAGAAAGAAAAAGAAGCAGCAAAAGGAGCTCTTCTTATGCCGGTCATTTGTGCTTAGGTGACCAGTGATGCTGCTGGTCCCCGAGGCGTGAGGATCAGAAGACAGCAGAGCAAGGGACCCAAAATGGGGATGGCGCACTGTGCTAGTCTCTCTAAGTGACCTTTGAAAGTTGTTTAACAGGATTATTTGGAGAATTATAAATATTGGTGCATAAGATACACCCATGCTGCTGCTGCTAAGTCGCTTCAGCCGTGTCCGACTCTGTGTGACCCCACAGACGGCAGCCCACCAGGCTCCCCTGTCCCTGGGATTCTCCAGGCAAGAACACTGGAGTGGGTTGCCATTTCCTTCTCCAATGCATAAAGTGAAAAGTGAAAGTGAAGTTGCTCAGTCGTGTCCGACTCTTAGCAACCGCGTGGACTGCAGCCTACCAGGCTCCTCCGTCCCTGGGATTTTCCAGGCAAGAGTACTGGAGTGGGGTGCCATTGCCTTCTCCGATTGTGTGTGCATGTGCATGCTAAATCGCTTCAGTCCAACTCAGTTCAGTATCCAACTCTCTGCGACCTTATGGACTATAGCCCGCCAGGCTCCTCTGTCCATGGGACTCTCCAGGCAAGAGGGGGTTGCCATTTCCTTCTCCAGGGGATCTTCCCAATGCAGGGATTCAACCGAGTCTCTTATGTCCCCTGCCTTGGCAGGCGAGCTCTTTACCACTAGTGCCGCCTGGAGCATTTGCTGTATGCCAGGCAGTATAACTTCTTTAGGTAGACAATCTTATTTAACTCTAATAACACTTGTGTGGAATCAAGCTATATCGTCATCTTCTAGATGAGAACGTAAGGCTCAGAGAGGTTGAGTGGTTTGCCCTAGCTTACACAGCAGGTCAGTGGTCATGCTGAGTTATAAACCCATTCTCTCTGACTTGAAATGTGCAGGGGTCCCAATCACTAGGCTCTATTGCCTCCCATATCAAAAAGCAAACCAGCTAACTTATTCTACAGCTAAATGCATCTTGCTTTAGGTTGTCTATCCCTGTGGATTATCCGTGGCATAGTCCACCCATTATGCTCTAGTACTGGTTAAGGGGCAGGAGGGAAGTGATAGCAAACTCCATGCAAATGTGGGCATGTAAGCTACAAAAGACTCTGAAGCACCATCTTTTTCACCAAATAGCACTGGAAAAGCTTCACCAAGCAAGGATTCATAAAAGAAGTTCTCTAAATTGTGGGCGGGGCAGGTGAGTATACTTTGTGAGCACAAAGAGTCCCTCCTCTTTGAGGAAATATTGATCCTGGAGAGGAAGGAGGAGAGCTGCTGGCCATCTTTCCCTGAAAGGCCAGAGGCCCCCTGCCTGGCCTCCGGGCTCAGGGCTCAGCGCTCTGGCTGTGGGTGTGTTTGTTTGGCTGTGACTCTCTTCCTGCAGTTTCTCTCCCTAGGTGTCATATTTCCTGAGCTCCAGGGCCAGAGCCTGCCAGAGAGCTCCAGGCTCCCTCCAGTTTCAGCCTGAGCCCCTGGCTTTCATTCCTGCCTTCTTGGCCAAAGCAGGATGAGGGTTTGAAAAATGACACTGATTGGATGCACATTTGATGGGGGCGATTGCTGGACAAGCCCTCACCCATCCCTCGCCCAGAATGAAACTGACAGCTACACCCTCCTGGTTGGGGCCCAAACCACCGCCTTATTAAGAGAGGCCCTTTCCCTCTCCTCCCCACCCACACCCTTGCAGCTTGCCCAGCACTTCCTGCTGAAATCAGAGGCAGGCCATGTGCTTCACAGCCTTCTTCTCTACTCTGCCCTCCACCCAGCACTCCTTTCCTCTGACATGGAAAGCCCCTACTTATTTAACTGGGCTAATCCTCTGTTTCAGGCTCCAGAATTCACTTCCGGATTTCTGGACCTTGCATCCCTGTACTTAGCTCCCTAGATTCTCCACATCCCTGCTGAGGTTTCCATAAGAGCCACACCCAGAGCCTTCTCCTCTCAACTCCGCTCCTCCTTTTGCTGAATTCCCCATCACCCCTGGCAGGGGTGGGGGAGGTTGGGGCGAGATTGGTGGGTACTCATGCATCTGGAGTCTGAGAGTCATCTTTGGGGGAAAGCACCGAAGAGAAGAGATAACACATTGATAAGCAACTCTCTCTGCTAATTTGTTCAGGGAACTTCATAGAATTCATGGATTAGGATCATTGGTTAGAGTGTATTTCCTGGAGGCGATGAAATTAGAGACTGTTTTTAAGAAGAACCAAGGACTGTCTTCCAGGTGTGCACAAAGCAGCTTAGCTATCAGAGCCTAAGTGGTCTCCTAGGGAGGTTGGAGAACCAAGGTGATGAGATTTCTCCTGATAAGAAGAAATTGAAACTGCAGAGACTCTCCTAGTTGTTTGCTGCAAGCTGAAGTATCCCAGTAACTTTATAACTAATGTAGCATTAGACACATTTGCAGAAATATGTTCCAGGGAAGGACTGAATCTGACAACTTTGCATGCTAACCAGGACTGCTTCTTGTTACGGCAAAGGAGGTACAGCCTTTTGTTTGCTTTTTTATGTTTGCTTTTGCTGCCAAGGGGTTGTAATGTCATGATTATTTATTATTATATGCATGAGCCCTAGCCATGTACTAGGGATAGTCATAATATATTTACTATGAAATGAGACAAGCTCCAGTCATTTAAACAGCTCCAGTTGTAATAATAATAATAGCTAAGATTTGAAGCTGAGCACTGTTCTATTAGAATCCAGCAGTCTTTTTAGGCCATTCTGCTACTGGTATCCCATATTTTGGAGGAAGAAACTGAGGCAGAATCATTCTATCACTTGCTTAAAATCACACAGCTCGTAGAAATCAGAGTTGAGATTTAAAGATAGGAGATCTGCTTGCAGGTCTTGCAGCTCACCCATGGAGCTATCCTGCTTGTTATGATTGGTGAAAAAGAAGTTATAGCATTAGACGGTCTGAGGGAGTGAGTGCTTGATCGCTCAGTTGTGTCTGACTCTTTGTGACCCCGTGGCCTGGAGCCCACCAGGCTGCTCTGCCTATGGGATTGTCCCAGCAGGAATACTGGAGTGGGTTGCCATTTCCTCCTCCTGGAGATCTTCCCGACCCAGGGACTGAGCCCAGGTCTCCCGAGTCTCCTGCATTGTAGGCGGATTCTTTACTGCTGAGACCCTGGGGAAGCCCATTAGACAGTCTAAGGTTATCCATGCCTAACTCTGAGAACCTAGACTTATTGATCAGAAAGTTAGCAAGTGCCAATTAAACAAATCCTCTCTGAGAACAGAATGTAGGAATTTATTGACGACTGATGTCTGTCATTTGTCTTCTCATCTATGTGCCTTAGAACTGTCTTCTTAGAAGAATTTGTTAAAGGAAACCAAACACCAGGATGGCTGATTGAGAGGAAAACTGAGAAGGCAGTGAGATCCAACAAATGGCAGAGCTCGGTGGGGTACTGTGTCCAGGCAGAGCCATCCAGGGATTCAGGTCGAAGAAGCTTCCAGGTGCATGCTCTGCTTACCATTGGGAATTGGCCCCTTGCTGTGTGCACACCTGAGGCTGTTCAAAGCATAGGGAACTATATTTAATATCTCCTAATAATTTCCCTGGTGGCTCAGACGGTAAAAGCATCCTCCTACAATGCAGGAGACCCAGGTTCAATCCCTGGGATGGGAAGATCTCCTGGAGAAGGAAATGGCAACCCACTCCAGTACTCTTGCCTAGAAAAATCCCATGGACGGAGGAGCCTGGTAGGCTTCAGTCCATGGGGTCACAAAGAGTCGGACACAACTGAGCGATTTCACTTAATAACCTATAAAGGAAAATAAACTGTAAAAATATATATGCTACTGAACCACTTTGTTGTACATTTGAAACTAACACAATATTGTAAATTAACTATATTAGAATTTAAAAAATTTAAAAATCAGGGGAGGTATTGTCTGTGACTCATTGAAGGTGTCTAATCCCGCTGCCCCTTTAGGCTTACCTGGTATGAGGATGTTTTATTTTTTAAAAAATGTTTACTTATTTGACTACGCTGGGTCTTACTTGTGTCATGTGGGATCTTCAGGCTTTGTTGTGGCATGCAGGATCTTTAGTTGTGGCTCATGAACTCTTCATGGCGCCATGTGGGATCTAGTTTCCTAACCAGGGCCCCCTGCATTGGGAACATGGAATCTTAGCCACTGGACTACCAGAGAAGTCCCTGAGGATGTTTTAATTTACCCTTCCATCTCCTTTACTTTCATTCTGGATGTGCCATGGTGATTATTCTTCAGGGGAGGAGGAAGACTAGTACATCTCTCAAGCTGGGTTGAGGTCCAGCCCTATGATAGGGGTCAGGTTTTCCTACTCTGGACTCTCCCCTGCCTCCTGCTGTGTGGGCACAGATTATGCATCTTCAGGCCTGGAAGGGTCATGGGAAGGAATGTGCCCACCAGCAGAAACTGACCACTGGGAGACTCACAGGCACCTTGCAACGCTCATCTCTCCTCTTGAACTTCAAGGGAATCTGAGGAGCCTAGGGAGTCTGAGGAGCTTGTTCGGTGGGTTCCCCCCTAACTGTCCTCTTTGCCAGCTTTGGAGGGCTTCTCCCACAAGTCACAGCCTCTTAAGAATGTGCTTTCTTCCTAAAGGCCTGTCTTGGGCTTTCAGAGGAAAAAGAAGAGAGATTAGTTGGTTTTCTCAAGCCTGAAGTTGCTCTGATTCACAGGGCAAGGAGCTTTTAAACTATAATCCTTAGGGGTTTTGGTGTGTGTGTGTCGGGGGGGGCGTCGTGAGGGTACTTTCCGAGACTCTCCATATCCTTTTTTAACCAGAATTATCTGCAACAAGATGCTCCCTTGGCAGGGTATGCAGGAGAGGACCAGCAAAGACTGCTAACTTATATCAGTGTCTTGTGAAGCCTGGGACACGAGCCGAGGGCAAGGAGGTTTCCCAGTGCCACCTCAAAAGCTGTTTGCTGAACTGAATTGAAACATCTAATAATTCTAAATGCTGGCCTTCCTAGGCCATAGTGATTTAATGATTGCTTTAATAAGATCTATGTTGGTTCTGGTTGCGTTCTTTACATCCCATCATTTTGAGTCTGCATTAATTTTGGATACTTCCCTAATGTTAGTTGTTTAAAAAATAGTGTTTGCTCTGTCCTGCATTGAAAATTCAATTTCTATGAAAACCTGACTGTCATAGTTGCTTTAACTTGGGACTGTTTATTTTTATGGACGTTGGCCTTCAAGAGTATGGAGTGTTGTTGGAGAATAGTTGGAAGCTGAATTTGGTTGTGTGATCTTGTTCCTACAAACTGTCAGGCTGGTGGCTGGACACAGGATGCCTTTATTTCATATCTGATTCATTCAGAGCGTGAGAAAATAAAAGCCAAATGTGAAATATCTTCAATGTGTTCAGCTTCTCTTAAGTTTATTTTTATTTCCTTTCTCTAAGAATTACTCATTATTTCTACAAATGCCATCAGTTTTATGGAGGTGAAAACCCAATTTTAGTTTCCTAACACTATGGATATGAGCAGTATTGTCTTCTATGTCAATGATAGAATAATTCAGATAAATAATTCAAGATGTGGGGAGGTCAAGACATGAGAGGGGGAACTGAGAAACTGGTAAGTTACCAATGTATATTTATAGATTAAAATGATAAGTGGCTAGGATTTTATGACCAACTACAATAAATCTAATTATTCTTTACAGCTGTCAAGCGGCATTAAATAGGTTAACTGTATGTTCTTGGAAGAGTGGTCAATTTTGCCCACTTCTGACTGAAGCTCAAAGTTACTGTAAACAATCTGACTGTAGTGGAGTCGAGTCCTGATAATGCCACTTATGCCACAGAATCTGGGCCATATGGTGTGTGCATAAAAGGAAAGAGGACAATGATCAGCTCTGAGTGTGCATGTGTGTGATGTCAACACGTCAGACAGTCTGTGTGACTACAACTACAGGCCGTATGATTCTCGGGCAAGAAGTTATCATAACACGAGTCTTCTAATCTGTATCAACATAAACAAGTCATTCTTTCAATTCTCTCTGTCCTCTGTATCAGGCTGGTATCAGGTTGTCTTATTACTTTAATATTTACTTATTTATTTGGCTGCTCTGAGTCTTAGTTGTAGAATGCAGGATCTTCGATCTTCATGGGGACATGGGGAATCTTTAGTTACAGCATGTGGGATTTTTTAGCTGCAGCATGTGAGCTCTTAGTTGAGGCACATGGAATCTAGCTGTCTGACAAGGAGTTGAACCTGGGCCCCCTGCACTGGGAGTCTTAGCTACTGGACCACCAGGGAAGTCCTTGTGTTAGGTTATCTTGTTTTTGCACTCTGATGAACAGACATATAGACTCTTAAAGTTGGAAGGGAACTTTTAGAAGTTTGCTAGCCTAATCACCTGCATAGAAAAGGACTCTTTCCTACAGTCTCCTAAATAAAGTGATTATTCAGCCTCTACCTGAATAAGCTGGAGAAGGAAATGGCAACCCACTCCAGTATTCCTGCCTGGAGAACCCCATGAATGGAGGAGCCTGGTGGGCTGCTGTCCGTGGGGTCACACAGAGTCAGACACAACTGAAGGACTTAGCAGCAGCAGCAGCACTTGAATAAGCACTTCCAGTAACGAGGAACCCATAGCCTCACAAAGAAACACATACCAATTTTGGATGACTCTAATTTTTAGGATGTTCCCCTTTAGTTTTGGTCAAAATCTTCCTCTCTGAAACTTCCTTAGCTATGACTTTACAGGTCTGTTGCATGGCCTGGATCCTTCTACTTCAGGACAGTGTTTCATAACTATGAAGACCATCAACTCCCAGTGGAGTCTCCTTTTTTCCAGTTGAAATATTCCAAAGTCTCTTGCAGTGAATGCTCTTGTTTGCTTTGTAGAGAAACATCCTCTCCTCCCTTCCCACTTGTTGAATATTAAACTTCTTGAACCTGTGGATCCTGGAGGTTCTTCTTCCTTGGAATTCCACAAAGTCTGATACGCCTTCTCTGAGGAAAGTCTCCTTCTTCTTTTAAGTTCCAGTTGTACAATTCTGAGTTCTTTTCTTGCTCCTCTATATCTTACTTTTCTTCCCAGCATCCTTGTACATCAAGTACTGAGCCATTTTCCTTATCTTTACTCCTTTACAATTATTGTCACTCTGTCTTCCTTCTTGGATTATTTCTTCCATTCTCCTTTGAAAAAGTTTAAATTCTTCCATCATCTGGAAAAAAAAGAGACACTCTTTAGGTCCTTTTCTTTTTCCTCCTGCCACGAAATCAAATTATAGTTGCAGCCCATAGAACCGATGAGTGCAAAATGACCAAGAGCAACATAAAGTCTTTATCCGTTCGGTTCAGCTGCTCAGTCGTGTCCGACTCTTTGTGACCCCATGGACCGCAGCATGCCAGGCCTCCCTGTCCATCACTCTTATTTTGCTTGGATGCTGTCAACCCAACTAGACTCACATGTGTGACTCTGAGTATAGATGATTCGTTGGGTGTGTATCACCAATAAAGTCTCTGAGTATGCAGTTTGTTGATGTGGGCTTAAGCAGAATTACTGCCAATGGTAGTTTAAATTTTACCTGCAAATGATCCCAACCTTATGGGTCTCATTCTTCTCTCAATACTACAGAACTTTTACTCTTTACCATGGAATATAACCACATAAATTTGGTACTGCTTATTGTCAAGAAGGAACAAAAAATGAGAGAGGACATGTCCTTGGCGTTCCTTTCCTTTATTTTTCAGATTAATAGTATGTCAGGGGGAATATTTAGTTCATCCAAGGTTACACCATTAATTGAGCAGCTGGTCAGATACTGTTTCCACCAGACCACTTAGCTAGGTAACTCTTTCGGCTTTAGGAGAGAAGGAGGCCTAAACTGTGGCATTTCTGATCTCTAATGTGTGTGTTCATTTTTTCTGTTTTACCACTTAGCACTGTGCCTGGTATAGTTCTCAATAAAAGCTGGTTAATGAATATTTCAAGTTTTTTTTTTCTTTTTGAAAGTTGGAAAGATGTTTAAAGAGAAAAGACCATATTGAGTAATAAGGAATTCAATATAACTATGGAGGTCAGATCTTGGGAGAAAGACACTGTGAGGTTTGTTCAGAGATAGATAAAGCATCTTGCTGGGTGTCATGGTGCCTACAAAGGACGTAGAACTCAGTCCAATCTCAATGAGTTTATAATGGGATGAATATACTTGACACTGTATAAATGGGATAAAAATAGAGAAAAGGCTGCATCATATGAAAAAAAATTAACTTCCAACCCAAGGGAGAATGTAATCAATGAGGAGCTCAGAGAAGGGAAGGTAATGGAAGGCTTGCTATTTTGGTGGAAGGGTGGTAAGTATAAGTGAGACACAGGTGTGCTCCAAAACAGTATTGTTCATTGAGTTCCAGCCACAAGTGGCAAACAGTTCACAAACCCACAGTCAGCTGAAGTTCCTGAGACGGAGGAGATTAAGAATGTAAAAAAGGGAACAAGAGTTTATCAGGCACATTTGTTGTTGTTCAGTTGCTAAGTCATGTCCCACTATTTGTGACCCCATGAACTACAGATGGAGAAGGCAATGGCACCCCACTCCAGCATTCTTGCCTGGAAAATCCCATGGATGGAGGAGCCTGGTGGGCTGCAGTCCATGGGGTCCTGAAGAGTCGGACACGACTGAGCGACTTCACTTTCACTTTTCACTTTCATGCATTGGAGAAGGAAATGGCAACCCACTCTAGTGTTCTTGCCTGGAGGATCCCAGGGACGGCGGAGCCTGGTGGGCTGCCGACTATGGGGTCACACAGAGTCGGACATGACTGAAGTGACTTAGCAGCAGCAGCAGCAGAACTACAGCGTGCCTGGCTTCCCTGTCCGTCACCATCTCCTGGAGTGTGCTCAAACTCATGTCCACTGAGTTGGTGATGCCATCCAACCACCTTATCCTCTGTCACCTCTTTCTCTTCCTGCCCTCAATCATTCCCAGCATCAAGGTCTTTTCCAGTGAGTCGGCTCTTCACATCAGGTGGCCAAAGTATTGGAGCTTCAGCTTCAGCATCAGTCCTTCCAGTGAATATTCAGGGTTGATTTCCTTTAGGATGGACTGGTTTGATCTCCTTGCTGTCCACGGGACTCTGAAGAGTCTTCTTCGGCACGCAGCCTTCTTTATAGGGCACCTCGTGTGTGCTTGTGCTCCATCCTGTCTGACTCTTTGTGACCCCGTGGACTGTAGCCCACAAGGCTCCTCTGTCCATGGGATTCTCCAGGGAGAATACTGGAGTTGCCATTTCCTTCTCCAGGGGATCTTCCCAACCCAGGGATTGAACCCGGGTCTTCTGCATTGCAGGCAGACTACTATATATTAATTCAACAGATTCCCCGAGCACCTGCTCCACGTCAGGCAGTGTGTTAGATGTGGGGATTCAGCAGAGATCAAGGATCAGTGCTATCTTTGCACTGGAGTGTCAATTCAAGAGTAGGCCAGGCTATGTGCTAGGAACTGGGTGTTCCAGATCCTGGTTTCCTTGTTTAATGAATTTTACGGTAGTTTCTTCTGCTCCACCCAACACCAGCCTTCTTCAGAGTCTCTGTCTCCCTCAAGCCTAGTTCTGTCCCCCGTGGACAGGCTGGGATCCCCATGGATTGGTGACGCCACCCGCCGTTGGGTGCTCAATGCACATTCCTGCGGTCACTGCTGAGCAGGGTCCTGGGGAAAGGAGCGCAGTCCTTCGTTTGGCTTCAGACTTTCCACTTTCCTTTTAAAATGTCTGACTGACATAGTTAGTTCTCAATAACTCAATATCCTTAGCCTGAAAAGGACCCAAGGCTCAGGAAAGAGGTGCCCGCATGTGTTTGCTATCAAACACAGATCATTGGCAGCTCTCCTCTTCACTTCTTTCTCTGGTGGAAGCACCATGCATTAGAGGGTTCAGGGTCTGGGGTCGGCATGGTGTAGAAAGGACAGCTCCCTGGCCCTCGCCCCCATGTGTTCTAAGTGCCATGTTCCCTGGTCACCAGGGCCAGCCTTGGAGCCGTGGAGCCACGTGGCCTGAGAGCCGGCAGGGCCAGGGTGCAGAGGATGCGTGTGTGCCTCGTCCCTGTCTGTGGAGGGTTGCCGTGTGCACGTCCTGCTCTGCAGTTTGACGCACGTCAACATCAGACAACGGTCTGACAGGACCTCTGATCTGTCATAGACCATTTTACAGAACATGAGTCAACTAGGGCCTCTTTATGGTGAGCTGAGCAGTTTCGTTAGTTCTTACTCTAAGAATGAAGCTTGTAGGGTCTGCCAGGTCCCCCTGAGGATTTGTCCTTGGGCTCTGCAGAGCCCCGAGGGAGAAAGTCCCCTCCATGTCCCCATGGTTCCTTCCTTTCTGATGAATGCTTGCTCTTCTGCTCAGCGGATGCCTCTCAGGCCCTGGGGGGAGATGAGCCTCCTTTCTGCGGAGACCTTTGGCTGGACTTCTCTGACTCTCCCAGAGGTGAGAGACCGCGGTTCCTGAAGCCTCAGGCTTGGCACCGGCTCAGCCGTGGTGGATCCAGGACCCTGACCTCCAGCCTCATTCCATCTAAGGGCCTCTGTGTCCCAGAGCGACCTCGTGGGCTCTCCCTCTGCCTGGCTCTTCACAACCTCTGCCACGAGTGATGTTCGTCCTAGACACGAGCCAGTGGATTCCTGAAAGGGGCTGTGTGGGCTCTGCTCTCCATCTTTGCCCTGGTGTCGGCCTGGCGGCGCTCTCCCCTGTGGTCTGGGCAGGGAATGATGATGAGCCAGGGCTGCTGTTGTTTTTGTTTTGTGATATTTAAAGCAACCTAAGCTCTCATTACTGTAATACAGTACATGCCTTGGGCTGGAGGGAGGAGTAGCGTCCCTCCCGGATCAGGGGCAGTTCTGTGATGTTGCAGGGAGCCTGGGAAAGTATTTGGACCCTGGCTGACAGAGTTCAGAGCTCCAGGGCTGAGAGGGGCTGCAGAACTCCCCCACTCTTTCTCCTCCCAGCCCCCTCCTTTGAACCAGGAGGGAGCTGGGCCTGCTCAAGGAAAGGAATTGCTCAGACTGGGGCGTGGTAGTGGAAGGGTTGGGACTAGAAAGCGGGTCCTGAGATGGATTTGCCATAGTAGGTACAGCTTCTGCTTCTGCCCTTCTCATTAATTCAAGATCCTTTTGAGGCCCCGAACTTCATTTTGTATCTGTAATTTTGTATTATGTTTCTTAAGCAAAGGGGTCCTTCCAACTGTCTAAGTTTCAAGAGCTACAGAGCCACCCGTCACCGCCCAGACCTTTCTGCTACACTGGACTGCCTGTGTTTGTGAGGAGAAGGGGCGGACGGGAGCCCCGAGATCTCACTGCTGTGATGCTGAGTGCAGCTCTGAGGTCAGGCACCTGAGAGGCTCCAGGCCAGCCAGTGGGAATCAAGGAGCACAAGCTGCAGGCAGGCGCATCCGATCTCGTAGTCTCATTCCTAGGCATGTGTCTGGAGAAAATTCAAATTAAAAGAGATAAAGGCACCCCAGTGTTCATAGCAGCATTGTTTATAATATCCAAGCTACCAGGGAAGCCCCAAAGACATAGGAGCTACCTTAAATGTTCATCTTCAGGTGAGTGGATCCCGAAAATGTGGTACATTTACACAATGGAGTGTCACTCAGCCATAAAAACAAATGAAATAATGCCATGTGCAGCAGCATGGGACGGACCCAAAGATTATCATGCTAGGTGAAGTAAGTCAGAAAGTGAAAGACAAATACCATGATATGTCTTGTATGTGTAATCTAACATATGATACAAATGAACTTATTCACAAAACAGAAGCAGACTCAAAGATATAGAAAGTGAACTTATGGTTACCCAGTGGGAAAGGGGGTAGGGGAGGGATGAATTAGGAGTTTGGGATTAACAGGCATGCACTACTATATATAAAATAAATAACAAGGTCCTCCTGTATAGCACAGGGAACTACATTCAATATCTTATGATAAACCAGAATGAGAAAAAACATGAAAAACCATATATACATGTGTGTGTGTGTGTAAATCACTTTGAATATAACTGAATCACTTTGTTGTACACCAGAAACTGACACAGCATTGTAAATTAACTTTACTTCAGTTTAAAGAAAAGGTGGAGTCCAGGGGGATGGCCTCCTGAAGGCAGATTCACTTGTGGTGGTGTGGTAGAAATCTTGCAAGTGTAGGAGAGCTGAACATAACTTTGTGCCCAGTGACAATGAACAGTTTGACTGGACTGGGTGGGGAAGGCATGCCAGAGTCCAGCCCCCAGACCTCATCAGCCTTGTGGTAGGTAACCGTATATCGAATGCTGCTGCACTTGCCACTTGTGTGATCTTGGACAAATTATCTGTTCTCTGTGTTTCTGTCTTCTCTTCTGCAAAGTGAGGATAATAATGATAAAAACTTCAGAGAGTCGTTATGAGGGCTGAGGAAATTCATGTAAAACTGAGCATATTGCCTATTGTATAATATGTGCTCCAGAAATATTTACTGTGGCTCTCATAAGCGCTGAGAGGTAAGAAATATCCTTGCCCTTTGGAACTCACAGTTGCACTGAGGAGACAAGATTTTCCCACGTATATACGAGCCCAGTTAGGAGCTGTATCAGTCAGGGGACGGTATCTGCTATGTTACGGGGTATAGATGCAAAGGAGTCAAGAGAGGAGATTCCATTTTGACCTGGGAGAAGTGCCAAAGAGGAGGTGAGAGACTAACTGAGAAGCCGGTGCACTCCATCTTCTCAGGTGTCAGCAGGGAGATGGACAGGGTAACAGCCACTCCTGCATCCTAAGGACCCCTTTGGACATCTGCTCATCTGCCTAGCATGCTCACCGATGGTCTCCAGACTATGCTTTGAAAATTCAAAGAAGGCATGACAAGGTCCCTGCCTGCAAGAGCTCACACAGCCTAGTGGGGAGGGGCGTACAGAGAAATATTGCTACTAACAAATGTTCTATTCATATCTATATATATCTCCAAGGCTATCATCTGAGGCCAAAGGTGGGTTGGGTCAAGTCAGATAGGTGTTCAGAACATGAATTTGAACAAAAGCATGGATCTACTTGGTGAAAACGGACAGCTTCAAAGGAGCTGGAAGGTGTGCGTCTTTCTGCAGGAGAGGTGGAGTTGATGAGAACTTTCTGAGACTGAGAACGGGGAGGCTTTGAGACCAGGATCAGGCACGCTTTTGGTCTCTTGCTTGTCCTTGGCAATGCAGGGGTTAGGAGCTGAGCTAGGAAGTGGGGAGGATTAGGCCCGGTAGGTTGGAGAGAGGAGGCTCTTTACACATCAGGAGTAGGTGCCAGGCATTGGTGACGCACAGGGAAACTTCCTGAAGTCAGATGAAGTCTGCAGATGTTTCATAGCCTTAAATACACTTATATTTTCTGGTTCAGAGGCTTCCAGTGAAAGTAACATAGAAGGGAATGTCCAGCTAGCAATACGAAGGAAGCATGAAATGCAAAGGGTTAGAGGCCAGACTTCTCATGATCAGTGACCTTATTACTTTGGCAAGGAGCTGCAGGTGAGGAGGGAGTGACTTGCTTGAAGAGAAGGGAAGGAGTCAGGAAAGGAGTCCCAGGCATTTGGTCCTGATCCAACTGCTGAATGAAACTTTTGGGCTCTGGGGTTTGAGCGGGGACTCTTGAGCTATATTTGTCTAAGGTGGTGGGGCCCACTTTACGTTTAGTGTCTGTATGTCCCCATGACAAGGATTGCATAATATCCCATCTTCTGCTTTGCTCTGCCACCCCTAAACTCAGAGCAAAGTGAGCAGATTAAGTTTATCACTAAGCTTCAGTCCTTGCTGCGCTTGTTTTTCTTAAGACTTTTGAGTAGAAGACCTTCAGTTCCCCAAAAGGGTCTATGAGGTGTCTGAGCTTGGTCGTGATGGCAAACAAGCTGGTCAGCGCTAAACTCCTCTCTTTCTTTTTCTCAGCCTTGAAGGTCTTAGTGAGCCTTCGCCTCGTTCATTGGCCAGGCCATTCAAACTTTGCAGTTTTTCAGAATTCTTTTTTTATTTTTCCTTCTTGGTCTTTCCTAAAGTCCATTATAAATCCAGGCCCACTTGTGTTATCTCCTCCTCTATCACACCATCCCTGTAGCTATGACCTGCCATGGACTTGCCGGCCTGCTGTCTTTGTTTTTCCAAATGTCTGTATGTGTGAGCCATGTAACTCTCCCGATGCTTTTTTGTTGTATTGCCTCCAGGTGACTCAACCTGTACTCGGCTCACAACCGATTTTCAGTATATATGTGTCACCTCAACTGCTGAGCTTTTTTTTGTTCCCGTGCACCATTCTATTCACAGTAACACTTGTTGTTATTCAGCCGCTAAGTCGTGTGTGTCTGCGACCCCATGGACTGTAACACGCCAGGCCTCCCTGTCCCTTACCCTTTCCCGGAGTTTGCCCAATTTCATGTCCATTGAATTGGTGATGCTTTCCAGCCATCTCATCCACTGCTGCACTCTTCTCCTTTTGCCATCAATCTTTCCCAGCATCAGGGTCTTTTCCAGTGAGTCAGCCGTTTGCATCAGGTAGTCAAAGTATTGGAGCTTCACAGTCCTACTACTAACAACTAAATGCTAATGCTATCTAAATGCTAATAACTTACTATCTCCCAGGCACCGGTGCTATAAGTCCTTTACGTTCATCATCTCTTTTAACTTTAATTGTGACACCATTTTCTACTTTTATCCATATTTCATGCTTTCCAGATCTATAGAAAACGTGTCCTTCAACCCAAAGATCAATTAGTATCTGGCTGAAGTGCCTGACCTGTATCATGGTTGAAGTTTTCACTATAGAATATGGTTGCAAAGCCCTAAGAGGTGAAATTCTTGCTTCCTCCTTCAGCTGATGGTCTCAGAGAAGGTGAAGGATCTCCATTCTTTTTGTGGCAAAAGCACTGGTGTTAACCCTTGTATTCGGGAGTCCCTGAATATGTTATGGGAAAGACACCTAGGTCCCTTTGCTGAAAGGGGAGATGCTGGCTGGTGGGCCTCCTGCAGGCACCCGAAGCAGGGTTCACTGGCATCACACCTAATCTCTTCTGAGGCTCAGGAGGGTTTCTTATGGATGGATGAGATCAAATTTACTTTACATTGATTGGGCCTATGCAAATTAATAAGCAGCCTGATGGAGACATGTGTTCTTAAGAGGCCAGCACGACCATGAACCACAAGAATAAGGCAGCCCTGGTGGAAATGGAATGGCTGGGACCAGGTCTTGGCCCTCGTGGCTTTGGGTGGCTGGACTGAAAGGTCGTTGGGGCGTGTACGCTCTCACAGGGAAACAGAACAGCGCTTGATCTAGCAGCAGGATCACGTCACTGTCCTGCCAGGCATGGCCACAGCCCTGCCCTCCTCAGCCCCAGGCTGGTTTGTGCTGTGCTGGTTCATAGTTAAGTGCCTGAGTCTTCCGTGACTTGTGAATGACTGTACGTAAAAGGTCAAGTCACTTTCTCCAGAGACAACGTCACTCATAGGATGTTCCCAGCAAGGTTTAGTGTGCTTGTCAAAGGCAAGGAGTTTGTACTGGCGCTATTGCCTGTTTTATGACCTGCCCATCGACCTGCAAGTGTTTCTGAGCACCCACTGTGTAGGTGTGAACTGATGCACAGAGGGTGATGAGTGGTTTTTGCCTGTAACTTGCACATTTATTGAGACAAGGAGATGTACATAGTAAAAATAAAGTAGGAATTCAAATATCTGTGAAAATATATGAGCTGGACATTGTTCTAAGTACTTTTTATGTAATAACTCATTTCATCCTCACGACACTCCTACAGAATCTAGGTTCAAGTGTGTGGTCAGGTCCACATAACTGGTGCAGGATTCAAACCTGGAAAGTCTGGCTTTGGACCCGGTGGCTGGGAAGGAGTTGTTGGAGAGAGACCCCTCTCAAACATGGGGTGCAGGGACCCAGGGGCAATAAGAAGGGGTGATATAGTGAGTAAGATGCTGCTTCCAGATTCATTACCAAGCCCTCAAGGGAAAGGCACGTTATATGTGGATGGTTGGTCTTTCAGCCCACCTCTGGGTTTGATGAGAGAGCTGTGTCTCTTGCTCACCATTGTTTCCATTTTACCCCTAGACTTTGAGGCAATGGGCAGATTGCTGACGAATAACAACGAGACAGCATTCAAAACCCAGTACTTAGGTCTGCAGGAAGCTGTGCCTTCCTTACCCAAGGAGGTTGTTCCAGTTATTTTTTGCCATGTGATGAATCACCTCACAACTTAGTGACTTAACAGACAGCAATCATGTTATTGTTGTTATCGCTTCTGTTTCTGGGGACTGGGCTCAGCTCAGCTGTCTTGCCCACGGTCTCTCCTGGGATTGTAACAGTTGATGGCCGAGGCTGGAGTCACGTGGGTGCCTTCCTCACTCTCAAGTGTGTGAGTCTCTGCTGCTGCCAGCAGGGACCTTGGTGATGGTATCCGCCAAAAGACCTGTGCCTGGCTTCTCCACGTGGCCTGGGCTCCCTTATTGCCTGGCAGCGCATTCGCAGGGCAAGTCTGTGAGAGAGCCCAGTGGATGTGGGTTACCTCCTGGGGCCCAGCTCTGGAGTTTCACAGCCATCACTCTTCCTGTTTTAATTTTGTTAGAGGCGAGGCACCCTGTTGAGCTTGTATTCAAGGGGAGGGAAATAAGATGCCAGCTTTCCATGAACACATGACTGCATGTCACGGATTTGTGGACACGTTTGAAAACAATCACAGAGATTTTCCAAATAACTTCACTCTGGTTTAAAGAGATCAGTTACGGAGACAGACGGGGCCTAAAGCAGGTGTGTGTGCTGAGTTTGAGGAAAGAAAAGCAGGAGGCCGGACCAAGGGAGGCAGTGTCGTCAGAGAACCCATGCTAGCCTGGGTGACCAGAGGCCTGGTCCTGCCTCTGACAAGCTGTTGCCCACACGGAGGCCTCTCTGCTTTGGGGGCTGATTGACCTTCCTTACCTTTAACCGCAGAGGATTGATACAGTTGGGTTTTCGGGTACCTTCAAGCTTTTGTGGCTGTGAGTCCATAATTTTGAGGACTGATATCTTTATTTCATAACCTCTAAAACCTTCTGACAGACCGTCAGTCAGCCCTCCTGCTAACCTTCCTGGGCTCAAGCTTGCCTCCAGGCAGTCCTCTGCTCCCCGGGACGTGGGTCAGGGGCCTGAGGAGCCTGGGTAGAGGGTGGGATGGGGTAAGAGAGTGAGGGAGGCGGGGTGGGGAAGGTGCTCAAGCGCGGGAGCCTGGAGGTCAGGGTGGAAGTAAAACACCCTGGTGGGGAGCCGAGGCTGCAGGAACTTGGTGAGACTGGAGGCTCTGAGGCAGATTCAGCAGGCCGTGGGTACTGAGCTTCTAACAGAGCCTGCCTTCACTTTGTATCAACCTTTTCCCTCCCTCCTCCTAATCTCCTGAAGGCACTCTAGTGATTATATCCTTGGAAAGGATGGCAGACAGATGCTGTCCCACTGTGGACGTTCTGTGGTCCCTCTGCCCCGGGCAGGGGGAGTGTCCTCGCACAGGGCTCTCACTCAGCGACCTCTAGCTGTCTCCATTTTACAGGTGACAGGGTGAGGAAAGCAAAGCCCTCTTCTAACGAGGGCAGGAACACGGCTGGCTGCGTCATCCCCCTCTGAGCAGCGGGGGTCACCTCGGGTCATCTGGGGAACATCCTGTGTGCTTAAACACTTACAGACTGGGCCGACCCAGGTCTTTGGCTCAGCCCTGAGCAGCTACGTTTTGAGAAGCGAGAGATTGGGACTCCCAGAGGAAAGTTGGGAATGAGGAAGACATCAGCAAATCCTTGGGAATCAATATAAAACAGGAGGATGTTTGGTACAGTGAGGGGGTGTGTGTGGCTCTTCCTCTGCCAAAACTAAGCTCATTTCTGCATATTTGTTTGCTGAGTATGAAATACTCCAAAGATTGCGCTTTTTATTTGTTGAATCTGAAATGAAAAATGACTCAGCAGAGAGGAAAACAAGCCTTGAATGCCCTGAATGGCCCCCTGAACGAAAATTTATGGCCGTAGAGCATGTGGCTTCTCATCTCCCCTCCAGGCTCTTCAACACACACATGGGAACAAGTATACCATGCCCAACTGTGCACACACTCCACCTCAGATTGGTTCCTGTTTGGCCTAAGTCCCTTTATCTCATTTCCCTTCCCACTCCAGCCTTTCCAGGGCCCCCACCCCTTCCTACAGGACGGTCTACCCGAGTTTAGGTGGAGGGGCCCTGGCCGCAGGCCATAGCTGATTTTCTAGGAGGGCAGGCACTTCCTATCTGGCTCCTTTCACAGGCTCAGTGTAAAGATCCCTCAGGGAAATCTGAGACTTTTTATTTTTCCATCAAGTGGTAGTCACCTCAGATTATCTCTAGCTTTTGGACCTGGAAGGATGGATTATCTGGGAAGAATGACCATCTGCCAGACCAGATGTTGCCTGCTTGGTACACAAGCTGTATTCCTGGAAAGCTGAGTATAAACTGGATTTAGGTATACTGAATCATATTCTGAATTACTGGAAGGATTTTCTATCAGAGGAACTTAGCAGCAGATCCTTTTGTAAAGTGAAGCAGTATTTTGTAATGTGGAGACTCTCTCCATGATTTATGACTTTGGTAAGTAGATGGAACATTTTTGTATACTGAATGTTATTTTAAATGTACTGTGTGGAAACTTGTTATTCAAAGGTACTCAGCACCGAAGGCTTGTTCAAAGAATTATTGTGTAGTGTGGATAAACTTTTCATGATTTATGAGCTTGGCAAGTTCAGACGTATCTTAAAGTGGGATATACCTCTAGCTCTGCTTCAGAGAAAAAGGTGATTTTTGTTAACAATCAGATTTGGTGGGGGGGGCGGGGGGGGAATGAGAACTCTACTATCTCTCAGTTATAGTCACTTCAGAGGGACTTGGGAGAAATAGAAATAGAGGTACTCAAATTTTCCATTTTTTTTTTTAGGGCAGGAAATCCTAAGGGTGGCCTTTTTTGCCTACTTTCCGTGTTATCACCAAGGGGAAATTATGGTGCTATTTTTTCCAAATAAATGCAGCTAACTATTATAGCAACACTTACGAAACTGTTTCTTTTTATATTAAATCTGTATCTTCTGAATAAATATCATCTATCTACCTCCTCATCATCTCTTGTCTGTCTGTCTGTCTGTCTGTCTACCATCTACCAGTCCTATAGCAGGAAACAGACACTGCAGTATGGCTTGTGTAGCCCTGGAATCTGTTGCTCCACCAGCACAGAGAGCCCCACACTCTGAGACCCCTTGGTGTGTGAGCTGTGTGACAGACCTCAGCTTCTTGTACACCCTTTCTCTCTCAGCAGCTCAAAGGTCGCTTCAGCACTCATCTTCGGGGCTCGATCTTCACTCACTCTCCTATTGGAGCCCCAGAGTAGAGCTTGTGCCTGGGAATGTGGTATGACTCTCGGTCAGCTTTACTGAGCTATAAATAACATACAGTGTTGTGTAAGTTTAAGGCATACGGCCTGCTGATCTGATACATTGATATGTGGCAAAATGATCATCATCATAGCTTTAACTAACATCTTCATTCTGGCATATAATTTCCTTTTTGTGGTACGAATATTTAATATCTATACTTTGGTATAAAATATAGTATTATTAGCTACAACCACCATGCTGTACATTAGATCCCCAGAACTTATTCATCTATAACTGTAAGTTTGTACCTCTTGATTAATATTTCTCCATTCTAACCCACCCCCTTCCCGTGATAACTACAACTTTGTTTCTCTGAGTTTGGCTTTTTTAGATTCCACACATAAGTGATAGAATAAGGTAGGAAATGGTCCAACATTAAAAAAAATTTGGCTGCACCCTGTGGCACTTGAGACCTCAGTTTCCCAACAAAGGGTCAAAGCCACATGCCCTCCCTTGGAAGGTGGAGTCATAGAAGGCAGAGTCTTAACCGCTGGACCCTGGGGAAAGCCCCTGGTCTAACTTCCTACGGTAGTTGTGAAAGAAGGGGATTACACTTTCTCAGTTGTGTTTAACCGGAAGCTGCAGGAGAGACAGGGCTGACCAGGAGGGAGCCCTCCCTGCATAAAATCTCCACAGAACAGGATGGTATCAGGCAGGATGTGCTGGTGACTCGCCCTAAACGGTGATGTGGTCCTGACTGTTTCAGAAAGAGGCCTTTGGAAACTCACCCAAGTACAGAAATAACTTGTAAAAAGTTTGATTCTAGTTCCTTTAAAAAAAAAATTCCTGGTAATTTCTGGCTATGACCGTCACACTCACATCTGCCTAGCGTTCCATTTACTTCCCCGTTTTCCTGATGGCTTGGACCCACAGCCTGTCTCAATCCTGGGGTGGGCAGTCCTGCGATGGAGAGTTAGCCATCTACCATTGGATCTGGGAGGTCCTGAATCACGGCTCCTTTGGAGTCAGTTTGGAGTGTTCCAGCCAACTATCCAGCTTGGCTAGGGTGGGGAATTTTGACTGTCAAGAGGGAAGTGGGGTTTTCATTACACAAACATATGCTCTCTGAACTATATAGTCTTTGATGTTCCTGGAAACTATTGGGCTATGGGTGAAGTAACCCTGGCCAAGGAGTCAGAGGAACTGGAAGAGTCTTCCGTCTCTTTCTAGTTTTGTGACCCAGACAAGTTAGAGTTAATCGGATTTTGATATATAGGGAAGCAAGATCCCTAACTTTAAATGACTCGTGATTTGGCTTGAGAGACAGACATGTAATTCAGCATGATGAATGGGGTCCAGCAGCCAGGTCAGGTAAGTCTACCTAGGTTGTGAGTAAAGTGACTTAGGCTTTTACTTTCCTACTTTGTGAAGGGGGGGTGGTAATCTTTCCTTTCAGGTTTGTTGTAAGGCTTGATGATGATTCATTTGTAAGTTCTAAAAAAAAGAGAGAGAGAGAGAGAGAAAGGTTTAAGTAGCAATTTGCAACTGTTTTTTCTTCTACTCTATCTGCAAGATATAATGCTAATAAATAATATCTCTCAATACCTCAAGTGATTCTCAAAACATAAGATAGGTCACCCCATACTTTGAGTCTGTCGGATATGCATGGTTAGTTGGTTAGCACCCTGAAGGTTCTGATAGACTGCCCCAAGGAATATTTGTGTTTTTTTGGTCAGAGAAACAAATGTGAATGACATTAACAGGGGACATATTTTGTTAAAATCAAAACATCACAAATAAGACTAAAGTTTCCCTTTGATCTTCATTTCCAATCTCCAATGCCAAACACCACGATCTCTGAGGGAATGACTATTTTCAGCACTTGCCTTCCAAGATTCCTTGCTCCGTACTCATGTACTAGCCTATTTTAGCACTAGAGTGTGCCCTAGATCGATGGTGTTTAACTTTCTAGATCTTTTATGTATATATGTGTATATATGTCTGTAAGTGTGTTTTGATATCCATAGAAATATATAGTGTGCTTTATATATGTCTTGAATCCTGCTTATTCACCTAAAACCATGTCATGGACATATAACCATGTAACGACATATGGTTCTAACTCATACTTTTAAACTATTGATTAGTATTTCATAGCAGGAATATGCCATAGTTTCTAGCACTCCCTTATTGGTAGAACATTTCCAAGTTTTGTTACTTAAAAAAACATTGTACCCACGTGTTCAAGGATTTCAGTTTCTCTACACTCTTGTCTACAGTTGTCTTTCATTTATTCATTTTTGATAATAGCCATCCTGACAGATATGGGGTTGATTTCTTACTGTGGTTTTGATTTGTATTTCCTGATGGTTAGCAAGGTTGAGCATTTTTCATATATCTCTTGACCATTTGTATGTCTTCATTGGAGACATGTCCATTCAATTCCTTAGCCCATTTTCAGGGATTTTATTAGTGGAATTTTATTTTATTTCTTTGCCCTCGAGTTGTATGAGTTACTTAGGTATTTTGTATATTAGTTGCTTGTTGGATATATGGTTTACAAACAGTTTCTTCTACACTGTAGCTTGCCTTTCCATCCTATTGATTGTTTCCTTTGCTGTGCTTTTTGGTTCAATGTAGTTTCACTTCTTTATTTTTGCTTTTTTCTGCTTGTGCTTTTGGTATCATATCTATGTTGTCATTGCCAAGACCACTATCATGAAGCTTTCCCTCTATGTTTTCTTCTAGAAGTTTTAAAGTTTCAGATCTTACATTTAAGTCTTTAACCTACTTTGAGTTGATTTTTGTGTATGGTGTAAGATAAGGGTCCAATTTCATTCTTTTGCTTGTGAGTACCTAGTTTTCTTAGCAGTATTTGTTTAAGAGACTCATTTCCCACATTATATATTCTTTGCATCCTTCTTGAAGATCAGTTGGCCACAGCATTTATGGAAAACTGTATAGAGATTCTTCAAAATTAAATATAGAACTACCACATGACCCAGTAACTCCACTTCTGGGTATTTATCCAAAAGAATTAAAATCAAGACCTTGAAGATACTAGCATTCCCCATGTTCATTGTATTCACAATAGCCTAGATGTGGAGACAACCTACATGTCCACTGACAGATAAATGGATAAAGAAAACGTGGCTTGCACATGCAATGAAATATATTTAGCTTTAAAAATAGAAGCAGATTTTGCAATATGCAACAGCATGAATGAACTTTGAGGACATTTTGTGAAGGGAAAAAAATCAGTCACAGAAAAAGTAGTGCATGATTCCACCTAAATTAGGTATCCCAAACAGTGAAATTCACGGAATGAAAGAGTGGGATGGTGGTTGTCAGAGTCTAAGGGGAGGAGTGGGTTTTTCTGATGGCTCAGATGGTACAGAATCTGCCTGCAATGTAGGAGCGCTGAGTTCGATCCCTGGGTTGGGACGATTCCCTGGAGAAGGGAATGGCTGTCCACTCCAGTATTCTTGCCTGGAGAATCCCATGGACAGAGGAGCCTGGCAGGCTACAGTCCAAGGGGTCACAGAGTTGGACATGACTGAGTGGCTAAGACTTTCACTTTCAAGGGGAGGGGTAAATGGAGAGTTATTAATCAATAGGCATACAGTTCAATTACGCAAGGTGAAGTAAGTTCTGGAGATCGGATACAATACTACACATATAGTCAACAATAATATGTAGCCAACAATAATATGTTGTACACTTAAAAATTTGTTAAGGGTAGGTCTTATATTAATTGTTCTTACCTTGATAAAATGAAAAGGGGGTGAGGTGGGGGATTGGGAGGGATCTCACAGGAGAGGATATATGTATACTTATAGCTGATTCACACTGTTGTACGACAGAAACCAACACAACATAGTAAGTAATTATCCTTCAATTAAAAATAAAAATTAAAAAAAATGCAAAGCACTTCTTTGTGGCTACATCATTATGCACCTATGTAAATCTTCTCTAGGATAAATAATAAATGGAATGTATAGATCAGAGTCTATGCTTTGCATAGTTTGCATGTTTTGATTTACATTGTCTTCCGATTTATAAACCCAGTGGCAGAGTATGGGTCTCTGTTTCTCCACACTATTGCCAAATTTCATAGTTTCACACTTAAAATTTCTGCCAGTCTGACAGATAAAATTGGTACTCAACTGCTGCTGTTTGTTTTTCTGATTCTAGTGAGGCTGAGTCCTTTTAGATGTGTACTGGTACTATATTGTTTCCTCTTTTAAATGCTGTTTATTTACTTGGCCCATTTTTCTAGTCACTTTAAAAAATGATTTATAGAGGCTCTTTATACCAGAAAAATACATACACATGGTTTTGTTATAGAATTTCAAATATTTCTTTTGGCCTGTTGCTTGTCTGTTAAGTTCATGATGCCTTTTATCTCAAAGATGTTTTGAACTTTGATGAAAGCATTATCATTCTTTTTATTTGTAGATTTTTCTTTCTATGTCTTATTTATGTAGGTTTTCCTCTGGCTCACAGCAGATTCTCAATATTTTCTGGAAATACTTGGATAGTTCTGTTTCTATGTTTTGGGCTCTTTATTTTTGTGTGAGATATGAACATACCTTTATTTGTTTTTGAAAAGGCTACTGAATCATCTGAAACTTTTCACTGATTCTAAATGCCCATTTTCTTATATGGAAAGTTCCCACTTATATATATATTTTTCTTGTGTATATGTATATGAGTATTGCCTATTCTCTTCATTGTCCTACTTATCTATTTCTTTGTCAATCTCATATTTCGGGAGGCCTTTCCTGATCATCTTACCTGAAACAACCCTCATTCATTCTCCATCACATTACTGGATTTTATTGTCTTCATGGCATGAATATCTCTTTAGGTTTCTTATTTATTTATTTGCTAGTTTGTGTATTATAAGTACCATGATAACAGGAGTCTTCTCTGCCTTTTTAGCACCCAGAACAGCACCTAATAGCCTTTCAGAAAATAGTTGCTGAATGAATGAAGGCCAATAACTTTTTATTTTTAAAGTTTGAATACATTTCTTGTTAAAGGAATTTGCACTGTTAACCAAAGAAGTGGGTAGAGAAGGACCTTCCATCTTCTTGAAATTCTTTCATGTATGTTTATGGGTTTTATTCACAAGTCACATTGCTTAAATTTTGAACCTTTAGAAAGATTCATTCAAAGAGGCAGAAAAGGGTGATGTCTGTTTATAGTAAGTTTTGGGGATACTTCCTTTTAAGGTATGGAATTTAGACTAGCCAGATACAACAACTGAATATGTGGCTTAAGACAATCATTAATTCATTCTGCAACTATTTATCCAGCACGCTGATAAGTGCTGGGAATGCAATGGTGAATAAAACAAACAAGGAGCTTATAGGGGTGCAGGCACTAATTAGACAACCATAGCAATGGATATATGATTATAAACTATGATCCTTTCTATGTAGAAAAGTTACACGATGCTTTCAGTACATGTGCAATCAAGGGGGTAAGAGAATATTTCACTGAAGAAATAACCATTTGGTGGTGATTTGAATCACCAAGAGGACTGAAACTTTTAAATAGAGGTCCTAAGGAGGCAAGGTGAAAAAAAGAAATGAAAGAAGTCTGAATGTAACTAAGTAGAAAGGTTGAGCAGGAGTGTAGCTCTGGTGAAGTAGCAGAGGTCAGATCAAAAGAGAGTGTAGTATGATGACAAACAAAGACAAAACAAAACAAATGCAACAAAGCAACCTAAGTAGCTTTTGGAGTAATGCAAACCCTGGCTTCCTGCGTGAGCTTTGATGCCTGTCAACTGTGTAACCAGATCAGTTTTAACTTCTTTCTGCTCAGTTACTTTATTGATGAAAACAAACCTGGTAGAGTGACTGTAAATATTACATGAGATAGTCCTTGGCACATATTAGGTATTCATGGGATAGTACTTCTAGGCTTATTAATGGTTCTTTTGTGTTTGTTACCTGCTGGGCACCCTAATTTAAGCAAACAAAGCAGAAATAATCACTGGTGTTGGGGATTCACAACCTGAACCAAGTAAAACTTTCCAAAAGAAAGTTCAGTCAATACTTTTTGAACAACTTGTATGCAGAGTACATCATGAGAAACGCAGGGCTGGATGAAGCACAAGCTGGAATCAAGATTGCCGGGAGAAATATCAATAACCTCAGATATGCAGTGACACCACCCTTATGGCAGAAAGTGAAGAAGAATTAAAAAGCCTCTTGATGAAAGTGAAAGAGGAGAGTGAAAAAGTTGGCTTAAAGCTCAGCATTCAGAAAACTAAGATCATGGCATCTGGTCCCATCACTTCATGGCAAATAGATGGGGAGACAGTGGAAACAGTGGTTGACTTTATTTTTGGGAGTTCCAAAATCACTGCAGGTGGTGACTGCAGCCATGAAATTGAAAGACGCTTATACTTAGAAGGAAAGTTACAACCAACCTAGACAGCATATTAAAAAGCAGAGACGTTACTTTGCCAACAAAGGTCCATCTAGTCAAGGCTATGATTTTTCCAGCAGTCATGTATGGATGTGAGAGTTGGACTATAAAGAAAGCTGAGCACTAAAGAATTGATGCTTTTGAATTGTGGTGTTGGAGAAGACTCTGGAGAGTCCCTTGGGCTGCAAAGAGACCCAACCAGTCCATCCTAAAGGAGATCAGTCCTGGGTGTTCATTGGAAGGACTGATGCTGAAGCTGAAACTCCAATACTTTGGCCACCTGATGCGAAGAGCTGACTCATTGGAAAAGACCCTGATGCTGGGAAAGACTTAAGGCAGGAGAAGGGGACAGCAGAGGATGAGATAGCTGGATGGCATCACCGACTCAATGGAGATGAGTTTGAGTGAACTCTGGGAATTGGTGATGGACAGGGAGGCCTGGTGTGCTGCAGTTCATGGGGTCGCAGAGTCGGACACGACTGAGCGACTGAACTGAACTGAACTGTTCTGCTTAGTTCAGTTAAAAACCATTTTTGAGCATCTACTTTGTACAATATATAATGTTTTCTTTTGAGGATACAAGAACAAACCGTTTGCAGCTAATGATTAAATGGGTAATTTTATAGCAATGTTATGGAGGATCTAATAGAAACAAATTCAATGTGTGAGGGAAATGAGGTATAAGAGACATTCCTTGAAGGAGGAACCCTGGGGAAGGTTATGGAGGGGAGAAAGTAATAGCCAATAATCCACAAGGAAGGTGTCATGAAAGAGAACTGGAGAACTGTTCTTCAAAAGCTGCAGAAAGGGTAGTTAACCAAGGCAGTGCCCCCAATAAGCTATTTGTAGCAGGACATCCTGAATCACGGTCATGGGTTAGTTCTAGCTTATAGCCAAGACCAGTGTCTCCAAGCTCTGCCTGTGTGTTTCTCTTCTGGGCATGTTTGTTTGTGGACTCATTCATGGAAACGCAGTGTTCTGGCTGCCGGCAGTGAGTAGGCACTGAGACGTATTTGATCTCATGGCCGTAAAACCATGGTCATCACGTCTATGGATCACTTTCCCCTGCCCCCTAGCATGAGGCCACTTTAGTTTTTTTGTGTTTGATCAGTTTTGGCTCTATCCTCTTCAGTCAGAACTATCTGTATGTATGTATGTGTGTATATATCTATATAACCACTTGGGGTGGGTCAGAGTTCTGTTGCCTAGAAAACATCATAGAAAGCTTCTGTTTCCTCAAAAAAAAGCTCCTGTTTCCTCTTAGCTATGTCATTCTATTATTTACTGTATTCTCATTATTGCCCATTAAAATCATATTCATCCTTTAAGAATCTGATCAGATGCTTATTTCCTTATGAAACCTCCTCTAATCACTCCAGCTTAAAGGGATTTTGTCTCCCTTTATAATTTCACATTATACAGTTTTCTAACAGTGGGCCCAGTGTTTGTTGACTAATAGTGTTACCTGGAAGAAACTTTCTTTTTTAAAATAAAGTTTTTATTCTTGAACAGTTTTATATTTGTGGGATCATTGCAAAGAGTACATAGATTTTCTATTTACCCATTACCCACTTTCCCCTATTATTAACATCTTACATTAGTATAGTAAATATGTCATAGTGAATGAACCAATATTGACACATTATTATTAACTAAAGTCTGCACTTCACTCAGATTTCCTCCAAATGTCCTTTTCCCAAATGTCCTCAGTTTTCTCCAAATGTCCTTTTTCTGTTCCAAGATACCATCCAGGATGTCACGTGTTACAGTCAGGCATCATGACTGCTTCATTTCTCTTAGCTGTGTCAGTTTCTCAGACTTTCCAGTCTTGGGTGACCATGACAGTTTTGAGGATTATATATCAGGAATTTCGTAGAATGTCCCTCAGTTGGATTTGTCTGATGTGTTTCTCATGATTATGCGGGAGTGATGGGTTCTTGGGAGAAAGACAACAGACCAGAAAGTATCTACATGAATTATTTAGAATTCTTTTGCATGAGAAAATTTGTTTATTCTCCTCCATTTGTTTATTCAATCATTTATTTATGGGCTTGTAAATATTTATTTTATGTCTTGAGTTATACTGCAATACCACTTTATCCATTTTGTTGCATAAATTGCTCCAGCTTTGGCCATGGGGACTCTTTCTGTTGGCTTTGGTTCCTTTTACCATATCCCTATCATTCTTGTGTGTGTATATATTCTCAACTTGGGGCACTACAACATTCTCCACGGTGATCGTATTTCCTGCCTCAGCCCTGAAATGAGCAGTTTCTCCAAGGAACCCTGGTTCCTTTTATTGGAGAATGGTATAAGAAGTGAAGATCTGGGTATCAGGTTTGCTCATTGCTATTGGGTGTCATTGCTTCTAGGCACTCTCATAACAAGAAGATAGATATATGGGTATGTACTAACCTGTGTGTAAACATCTATAAATATTTCCATATGTGACCATTTATATCTCTATTAAGCTAAATATGAGTTCATACTGATGTCTCAACTCTAATCCATAACCACATGGATTATTCCAGGGGAACTTGAGCTTCAGGTACAATTCCAGAGCTAATAAATCAGGATAAATATTGACCTTACATCTTTTGAAAGGTAAACACATTAACATCATTGAATGTTTTTCTTGGTTTAATAGTGGAATAAATATTACAATTATGAAAATATTGTAAAAGTCAGTTTTACTTTATCACTGTTCACAATTTGGGTATTTATCTTGTTAAAACTTTTACCCACCTATAGTTTTGCTAATTTTAATTCCATGAGAATTTAATCTAATAGGGTCTGAAAGTTCTTATATTACCTAGCTATTGAATGTCCCAGAGTTTGAAAATTTTTATATTTTGTGACAATTCAGTGTCCCATTCAACGATCAAAGTTCATGATTTAAAATTCTAAATATAGAAATAAGCACTGTAGAAACACAAAGATAATTATGTCAATTGTGTTCATCTGTGTTGGCGGTTTCCACTTCACTCATTTCCTCTCCTCTTTCTTCTTGCCTTGCATTTTTGGTGGGCTGAAGGCTCCAGTGCCGACGCCATCTGCTGAGATGATCCTGATCCCCCGAATGCCCTCTGTGCTGCTCCTGCTGCTGCCTGTCTTGAGTTCCGCAGAAGCTCAGGTTAACCCAGGTAACGCTGCCATGGCTCAGCCCCATGCTGGGAGACCAGCGGAACACTCAAGCCCTTCAGTGTTCATCTTGGGAAAAGCACGGCTGAGGGGTCCAAAGGTCCCTCCTTCCTTTCTTTCTCTATGGTGAAACAGGGCCATAGCAGAAAGAGAAACTAATATACTCTGTAACATGCTGAATAGTGTTCAAGTGTTTCTTGCATGGAGTTGGGTGGAATAAAGACAAAGTAAAATGGGAGGTGGAAGAGGCAACCCTTTGCTTCTACATCTTCTGGGAAACAGATGAGAACATTTTCAGATGCCTTAGAGAACTTCTGCAAGTTGGTTTCCCAGTTAAGTTTGGTTGGCTAAGGCCTATATTTTACTTGGCTGTCATGTTATGCTTTGGGGACCCTGGTCTTGTAGGATCTCAGGCAGCTTCTCTTTCCTACAGGGTGTGGCCATGCTCAAAAATAGATTTGTTAGTCCCCTTCTCCCAATTCTTTAAATTGAAGTATACAGTTATACCAATTGTCTATTACCATAATGATGCCACTTAACAACACATGCAAAGTTGGGGATTAAGTCTGGTTTTGATGGGATTATTTTTCTGGTCCCTTCTGGATGTCCCTTCTGCACATATCTGGGAGTCAGCTGGTCGTTTACTGACTCATCGAGGATGGCGTTGGCTCTGACGACTGGGGCAGCTTCGCTGTGCTCTCCTCTAGCCCTGCTAGTGTAGACACCTTTTAATGGAGATTGCATAGCAGCAAAGCAGAGAGGGAAATGTGTAGCATTTTTCAAACCAGTGCTTGTCATGTTTGCTGAGATCTCATTGTCCAAAGCGAGCCACATGGCCAAGCCCAGAGTCAGAGTGGGACAGCACAAAAATATTACATGAGGGAGGTCTGAACACATCGAAGAGGAAAGGGCTGGGACCATTTGTCCTTTTTGCCACAAATATAAATATGGGAAATTAGACATAGCGTAAGTGTCAATTTGATGAATTTTATAAACTGAGCACATCCATCTAAGCAGTATCCAGATGAAGCAACAGAACTGTACCAGGACTTCAGAAGCTCTTCTTACCCTCTCTTCAAGTCACTTTGCCCCACCTTCACCCCAAGGGTAGTCATTATTGTCTTCTAACAACACAAATTGGTGTTACTTGTTTTTGTACTTTACATGAGTGGAATCACCTTTTGTTTCTGGCTTCTTCCACTCAACATTTTGTTCGTCGTGGCATGCAGTTGGCAACTCTGTTTTCATTGTTGTATAATTTTGTTTGAATATTTTATTTATTCAGTCTACTTTGGATGGTAATTTGGATCATTTCCAGTTTGAGCTCATTATAAATAAAGCTCTTATAACCCTTCTTGTAAAGGTCTTTTGGTAGAGATAAATACTCAAGTGTTTTAGATATATACCTAGAAGTAGCTTATATGTTGGGCTTCCCTGGTGGCTCAGACGGTAAAGATTCCGCCTGCAAGGTAGGAGACCTGAGTTCGATCCCTGGGTTGGGAAGATCCCCTGGAGGAGGGCATGGCAACCCACTCCAGTGTTCTTGCCTGGAGAACCCCAAGGACAGAGGGGCCTGGAAGGCCACAGTCCATGGGGTCACAAAGAGTCAGACATGACTGATGAGTAAGCACAGCATAGCTTATATGTTGCATATGATCTGTTTTCCTACATATTGCTGAAGAGTTTTCCAAAGTGATTTTACTGATATCCCACCCCACTGCAGTGTTTGAGAGTCCCAGGGGCCTCAGGCTAGATTTGAATTCCTGAGGGTATTTTCACTTCCTCTTCTTCATCCAGTATGACTGTACATTTGTGAAACACTCGCCTTCTTATCTTTGCAAAAATTCCATTTCCATGGGATATTCCCTTTTCTCCCACACGACACATAATCAAGATACTTTAATGTCAGCGATTAGTTGGTTCAGTAAATCCAGTACCTTGTTACTTTTTTGTAATAAGCTTAGTGAGTGCATCTCAGACCTGAACTTTGACAAACACCATCCTTTCGTTTCTTGCTTTGTGTTCCTCTCAACACAGACTAGTTGAAGTCTGGCTGCCTTCTACTTGGTCTTAAGTTAGTTACATGACAATAGTCATATACTTCTCTTTGTACTTCTCTCATCCTTTCATCAGCAGTAAAATAAAGTTGGATTAGATAAGCTATGAAACCTTTTGTCCCAAACTTACTATAATTTAGTGGTGTTAGAGCTTTACTGCCCATTTTGGAAGACACTGATAGGCTTTGGGCTTGGAAACAGGGTCCTTGAACTCTCATGGCTGTTTTTCACAAGAAAGACCATTTGTCCCCAACTCCCTGCCACTTCCCAGGCTCAGGAATCTAAAGTCAGAACTTCAGAGGAATCATGTCCCTTAGTCTAAGCACATAGAAGATAGCTGATGAATATCTTAAAGATGTAAACCCTAAAATGCTCCTTAGTAAGAAGTTGCATCTAGAAATCATGCTCCAACCTAGTCTGCCTCCATGGGAAAGGGGCATCTCTAGACTCCATATGAAGTATATGAATACTCCTGGCTACTGAATTTGTTTGATCAGTTTCCAGGGTCAGGCTCCTCCAGAATGTATAAAGCCAGTGTTTTGATTGCCGTTGGGGGTCCAGAACCCTGCCCTGTGGAATTTCAGGTAGGGGGAAGTAGGAGAACCAACCTGGTTATCCTGAAAACTTCGCTGAGGGTCTGTTAGTCCTGAGGACTCACCCAGACAACTAAATAACTGCTGAGTGTGGAGAGCACAGGGGCAGTTAGCCCCACTCTCCTGACTTGGCCTGTGACAACTACTTGTGCTTGGAAGAGGGAGAACACCCCTTCTGTCCAACAGGCAATTTAGGCGCTTAGGATCCATGGTACAGAGCCAGGGCACATGCTGGGACTTCCCATGTCCAGCCTGGATTTTGCCCTCATAAGAAGCAGGCAACTTGCTAGCAGTTTAGAGTTTTGGGGTGGTGGAGGCCTCCTTTGGTATCTAGAATGTTTGGAGGAACAAAGACATTAAGGATCTGAGATTCAGAGTGTTCTCGTCCTACTAGCTCCAAATTCACTTTCAGTTCATCTCTGTGGTTTTATTCTTTCTAGCATCAGTCCTACATCCAGTGAGTTCTTAAGGTCTAGGGACTTGAAATCCTAGGCTAGTCATGCTGCAATGAATCTTAGAGATAATTAAGTCCTTCTTCTTCATTTTATAGATAAAGGAACTGGGTGTCAAATAGGGTGAGTGATTTGGTTGTTTGCCCATGACAACACACACAGCTAATGGTAAAGCGGGGACCACCGGCTCCCGACTCCCAGGCCCAGGTTCCTTCCATCAGACTACCCACCCCTTTGGAGGCCATTTGAGGAAACAGTCTTTCCCTAATGATCATGTATAACTGGACAGCTTTATGATTTCCTTTCTGTGACTTCTGATGTACATTTATGGGGATGAGAGAAATTTGGGTTTGAGGGACAGCCTGAATCCAAGGAACTGGGTAAGACAACAGGTTCCCACAGAGCTCTTGGAAGCTTGGTCTTGTTAGCACACTCGGCAAGAAAGGCTAGAGTTAGAAGGCCCTCGGGACCAGCTCACCCTGGCAAAGAAACCTAAGTGCTGGAGATGCTCTGGTTGCCTTCTGCACGACTGTCCCCTTCTCCCAACTTCCCGTCTCCCACCAAAGTTCATACAGCTGCTTTACCTACACACATTTCCACACCAGAAAATCATTTTTACTTCCCTGGGTTGTCATTATTCATGGCCCCAGAGATGTGCTGAGAGGGTTTATGGGATCTCAACTGCTAATGAGAATGTGGTGCTAGTACCAGGTTTCTGAACCCCGGCCTGAGGTACTAAGGCTGTGTGTATGTTTGTGTGTGTGTGTGTGGCTTGAGAAGGGCCTTGGAAAGGGACCTCCCAGGTTGAATTTCTCTTCAGTGCGCAATGCTAGATGCTGCCCAGATTGGCTTGCTTGTATCAATATGTTTGTGTGTCGAATCTAGCTCGAGGGTGGCCTCTGGTATCCTTCCTGCCAGTAAAAAGATCTCTCTCTAGGGATATCAGAAACTCATTTGCCCCTTAAGCACTCTAACTATGCCAACTGGAGAAAAAGAAGATGCAAATTTCAGAGAAGAGTACCAGCTAATATTTAATAAGCACTTAATATATTCCTGGTACCATTCTATCAGCAAATTTAGTCTTCAGAAGCACCTTAGGAATTAGGTGGCATTGTTTTTCTAGTTTCACAGAGGGGAAACTGAGGCCCAGAAACATTAGGTAACTCACTCAAGGTTATAGACCTAGCCAAGGGGCAGAGCTGGGACGTGATCCACCTCCAGGGAGCATGTTCTTGACCTCTGTGCTCTGCTGCCTCCTGGAGAGTTAGCCTCCCTGAATGTGTGCTACCCCATCACATCAAGTCTCTATGTCATGCTGGCAGAGACAGCGAAGGCCGAGGGTGATCCAGAGAAAAAGAAATTTGCCAGGTTGGGTAAAAAGAGAAAGGGAGAACATGGAGTAAAGACACAGAACCACAGATAGAAAAACAAGAGGTGGAGATGGTTGTCACTGAGGAGTAATAGGGCAAACATGAAGTTAAGCTGGTACCCAAAGCAGGAACCACGTGACTTTGGGATCCTTGGTCTACGGCAAGTGCTTTCCAATCAAAGGCTTTGCCTTCACCCAGTGACAACAACACGCCATGCTATGTCCCTCCTCCCAGGACGCATTTTCCTTTTGCTGTAAGATTTCAACAAATCTGGAATCAGGGCATTCTAAAACTTAAACAAGCAATAAGTTTCTCTGGGCCCTCTTTCCAGATTGTTCCCTAAATTGGTGGTTCTTCTCGACCCTGATGTTACACTACAGACAGAATGGAGAGTATGTGCTGACGGAAGGGTGTGATGGAAACACAGATGGTGAAGAGACGATGGCACTGAGAGATCTAGATTCTGGCTTCAGCTCTGGCACTGTCTCCTTTGTGACTTTAGCTAAATTTCTTCACCTTACTTTGCTCACTTATAAAATGGGAAGAATAAAGTCTGCTTTCTGCACTTCACAGGGTTTCAATAGGGGGACCAAATGAGATAATGGGAGTCAATGGGCTTTGGAGTGTTATATGCAAATATCAAGGGTTGTGATTTATTACTTTTGGAAGAGAAGGAAATTAAAATAATGCAAACTATAAAACAACAGTTTCTTTCAAGCTGATGATGGAGGAGGAAAGAGAAAAAGAGTTCATTAGTGACTATTATGGTCCCTTGTGGTCTCCAAGAGAGACTCACATTACCTTTGGGGAATAGAGGTTCTAACAACCCTGAACTCTGGCCATCCCAACTCCAAGGGATGCAGGGCCCTGTGCCCAGGCTGAGCATATCCATGACAGTGTAGTTTTTTATTTTTTTTATTTTCTGGGGAGAATAGTGTGATTGTTGACTTAGCTCTTGGTCTTAGCCAACAGGCCTCTGGAGAGCGTGGATGTGGTAAGATAGGCCTCTCAGAATTTGTCAGTGGTTTGGACACATACACAGTAAAGTAAGGCAAAGTTAAGACATTCAAAACAATGAGGGTTTTGGAGGGGCTTAAGTGGAAGGTGATGAGTTGCTAAAAAGTATGCAACTTCTTTTTTCCCTGCTTCACAGATGTTAATGACTTGGGCCATTGTCTTATTTGGTGTGGTGTTGATCTCCTGTGTCCTCATGATGGACACCTATCATAGTGCTTGGCTTGTAGAGGCAATCAGTTAGTGTCTGAGGAGTGAAAAGAAGGTGGGAAAGAAAGGACGTCAAGAAGCTCCCTTTCTGCCTGTATTTTCCTACAGAAATACATCTAAATTATGCCAGGAGATGTCTGAGCTCACAACGATGTTCAAAAGCAGAGAAGAAGACATAAGAATATCATTCTTTTAAATGATGGGGGTGTTAAGTAGAAGGATGACAGACTGAAGTTCCCTGAACTGCCCCTACTAATATGCAGTAATGAGGTCCAGCCCCTGATGTCCTTATTCCTTGCAGAGGTGGAGTAGCCTCTGTGCTTATTCCTGAAAGCCTAAGTTGCCTCTCCTCTGGTCTATGGGCAGAGCATTTTAGTGGTTATAAATAAAGAAAAGTGTGCTTACATTTACCCAAGTTTGTATCACTCTTGACGTTTCAAGGGAAGGATTTAGACTTAAATCTTTTGGGTGCTGTAAGCTATAGTCAAGATATAAGGTCTAACAAGGAAGAGTATCTTGTATGCATAAGTTTTGCTAATTTAAGAAATGCTTCATCTTGGCATAGGAGAATCCCTGGATATGGGGATAGGCTAAAACCACTTTGAGAAAGCTACAATATTAGTTTGTTTGTTCTAAGTAGGTTAAAGCAATATTTAGGACTTTTTATAGCTTCTTATTGAGTAACTTGCTTAATAGTAATGGATGCCTCTCCTCCCACTGTACAAATCCTACTACTTCTACTGCTCTTACTGTTGCTACTAGCTATAATAGCAATAACGACATGATGAATCTCTGGTTACTCTTTTTGTTTCTTCAATAAGTAAAATTAATCCTTAATTGATCTTATGAGGATGAATCTGAATTCCTCTCTTAAAGTGCCAAGAGTAAGAAATTTACAAATATTGGGGTAACGTTAAAGACATTTTTCTACATTCATGACCACTAAGATGCCCTGCATATAGGTAGAAAACTGGCTTGTCCCAGTTCTCTGAGGCTTGGGTGGTCTTCTCTTTAGACATGTGTTTGGGTCTTTGATTTTCTTAAGAGGATGTGAACCCGAAGTCCAGACTGGCTAACAGTGAAAGCAGTTGGATCTGCCTTTACATAGTAGGGTAGACTATCTTCACTTTGGGCAACTGGTAGGGTTTAAACTTGGATTCTTGGTCATTCAGGGCTTTTTGAAAACTCCCATGTTTTCTCTGTGGCCTCGCTTCCTGGTGGGTCCTGAACTATAATCTTTATCAGATTCAAAAACTCAGCTCAGCTTTTCAGAGGGTGTCTCCTTAGGTTTTCACACTGCCTCTCTTATAGAACCCCAGCATTTGGCAAATGTGCTGAACAAGAAAAAAGCTGCCTGCTAGAAGGATCCCAGGCCTCCTTCAAAAACTCTGAGCTTTTGTCCTCTAGTGACCCTCTGCCAGTGTGAAGCCCAGGGTCAGCCTCTTGCCTTTGCCCTTTGCAGTTGGCAGCTGGTTACAGTGACTGCAGAGGGGATGCTTCTTCTCACTCCCCTTCTCCATATCTTCAGTTCCTCTCTTCTCACTCTGTCAGCAGCAATCGGATGCCTGTATATAGATGATTTACAGATTTTATCTAGTCCTTCCAGTTATCTTCAGGGGGAGTGTTGGTTACTATAAGCTACTCCATCCCACCTGGGAACAAAAATAAAAAGTTAACTTTTACCTTGCTGTTGCTGTGATTCATGTTAACTGATTATGCTTTGCTTTTTGAATTGGTTAGTAGGAAGCTCAGAGACAAATTTGAGGCCCATCACCAGCAGAGTGTATAGAACCAAATGTAATATTGATTATATTTTGGGTATTAACCTTAGCTCCAGCTTACCTTAATGTCCTTATTCTCTTTCCCCATATCTGCATTTCTACACTTATTTGTTTGTCTGTTGATTTACTTAGTATATTGTACAGTTTTGGAAGCCAGTTCCAATTTTTTTTAGAATGAGTCAGAGTAAAAATAGTTAAAAAATCAATAACACCTACCCTTTATTAAATGTTACTGTTATAAGGATTACTCTGCTGTAAACATTACTAAGTACTTGACATATGTACTCATATTTTCTCATAAACAAATACTGTTATTACTATAAAACTGAGAGGCTTAAAGCTTAATTAATCTTCCTAAGGCCATAAAACCTCTAAATTGCTTAAGAAAGAGTGAATGTAATATTTAAAATAAATGATCCCCTCTCCTTCTGGATATCATTTATTGAGCCCTATTGCCTTCAAGGAATTGTTAAGTTCCTTATACATTAAATCTCTGCAACAACCTTGCTTGGCAGGATTTTTTAAGACTAGGAAGTCGAGGTTCAGAGAAGCTTAGTAACTTGTCTTGAGGTCCCACAGTTTGGAACAGGCAGAATCAAATTTTAAGCATAGGCCTCTTTTGATCCTAAACTATCCCACAACTTTGTTCTCAACTCCTAACTCATGTCTACCTAGCTGTCTCAACTTACCTCCTTGTTGAGGGAAAGGACACACTATTTTAGCAGGAGGCTTTCACTGTTTTGTTAACCAGGAAGTCTAACATACCTTATCCAATCCTTATCTCCGTACCCAGAAATCCAGTACAACTTGGGGACCCCTCTTCTGGAGTTCTGCAATAATTGTTTCTGGAGAGTATTTTAGGCTTTTAGGAAAACTGCAATTCTAAAGGGCTGTTCTTAAGGGAAATTTCGACTTGGGCAAAAGAGGTCTTGGCAAAATAGCCTCATTGTACTTAGAGGAACCCAAATAAGTTTCCTTGGCACCTAGCAAGATCCCAGTATGTAGATATTTACTTGCACAGTGAACAAGTCTGAAGCAGTCCGCTCAGCAGGGTTTCTGGAGAGAAGGGGCCCAAATGACAGCTTCTTTAATTAGACCACCTTGTCCTCTCTGGAGCTGGAAAAACTAGGTCATGGAAGCCTGGGCTTGAAGAAAGAGGAAACAGGGATCAGACTTGACTTTCAGTCCTGATTACCTTAATCAGCTGTTCATCCTTGAGTAAGTCAATTCACCTTTCTGAGCCTCAGAGGTTCTGATATTTAACATGGAACCATTGGAAGGATTGATTTCTTGAAGGCCTGGCTCTAAAGTTTCATGATTGCAAATGTTCCTTTAGGTCGTCAACTGCCTTGGGTCCCCTGGTTGACCCTAATAGCTGAGCCCCTCCCCCAGCAGTCTTACCTGCCCCATGCCAGAGAGGCCCAGCTGTCCGCTCTCCGTGGCCTCGGCCTGTGTGCCATGCGTGTGTTTTCCTGGAAGCTGCATATAGGACACTCATTGATGGGGAGAGCCTGTGGTCTGGAGTTGACAGTGAGATGGTAAACATCATGAAACAAGCGGCCCTTTCAGGCTCTCAACTTTGGCAGCACAGTGTGAAAATAATTCTTGGAAGCTGGGGCCTGGTGGCAGCTGCTGCTCCTCGGCCTGCCTGCCAGGCCCCACCAGAGCTCAGGATGAACCGCCTTGCTGCCTGGGCATGCAGCAGCCTGTGCTAGTAACTTTCCACTCTGGGAAACTGGAAAAGTCAATTGGCTTCTCTGTCCGGGAGATTGGCGGGTAACGGAAGCGTAGGCAACCACCAAGACAACTCAGCAGGCAAAATCAGGTGATGCCTCTTTGCTTCAGGGTCTCTTGTTTCCCTTTGTGATTTTCTACCTTTTCATGCTGCTTTATATTTCATAATACGAAGCTCAGAGACAGATGGGTGGGCTTTGATCAACAATGAAGTGGGCTTGGGAGAAAGTAAGGGGACCTGACTTTTAGGACTTGGGCCGACTTGGCAATTCTGAGTCTTCACTATTGGCTGGGATCCCTTCCACAGGAGTTTGCCAAAAATAGGTACATTCAATGGGAAAACCACACTGGTCCCGCTGAGAAGTGCCACGTTGGTTGCTGAGGGCCAAGGTTTATCCTGGTGCCAAAGACCCACTAGGATGAGGAAGGCCATCCAAGATCAGCTCATCTACTTTCCTGTGTCCTTTCTCTGAGGGCCAAGGTTTATCCTGGTGCCAAAGACCCACTAGGATGAGGAAGGCCATCCAAGATCAGCTCATCTACTTTCCTGTGTCCTTTCTCTGAGGCCCCTGGGAATACCAGTTCATCAAGGAGCTTTGCCTCGTGGCTGCTTTGATGGCTTTTATCTCTGAACTCCCTTTCTTCATGCTACATTCCTTGTTCTCAGCTTCTAGACCTACAGCTCTGCTCTGTTGTCTGAAGAAGGTTTGTAATACTTGTAGCCCAGAGTTTTACTCTGGCTTGAGTTGGGGATCTTCTACTGACTAATAATCTGGTCAGAACTTCTCTTCCTCTCATGCAGTTAGTTCACTTCAGTCACTCGGTCGTGTCTGACTCTTTGTGACCCCATGGACTGCAGCATTCCAGGCCCCCCTGTCCATCACCAACTCCTAGAGCCTGCCCAAACTCATGTCCATCGAGTTGGTGATGCCATCCAACCATCTCATCCTCTGTCAACCCCTTCTTCTCCTGCCTTCAATCTTTCCCAGCATCAGGGTCTTTTCCAGTGAGTCAGTTCTTCACATCAGGTGGCCAAAGTATTGGAGTTTCAGCTTCTGCATCAGTTCTTCCAATGAATATTCAGGACTGATTTCCTTTAGGATTGACTGATTTGATCTCCTTGCTGTCCAAGGGACTCTCAAGAGTCTTCTCCAACACCACAGTTCAAAAGCATCAACTCTTTGGCGCTCAGCTTTCTTTATAGTCCAACTCTCACATCCATACACGACTACTGGAAAAACCATAGCTTTGATTAGACGGACCTTTGTCGGCAAAGTAATGTCTCTGTTTTTTAGTATGCTGTCTAGGTTGGTCATGGCTTTTCTTCCAAGGAACAAATGTCTTTTAATTTCATGGCTGAAGTCACCATCTTCAGTGATTTTGGAGCCCCCAAAATAAAGTCTCTTTATTATTAAGACAGTAAGTTTCTTACTGTTTCCATTATTTCCCCATCCTCTCATGCAAATGCCCACAAAGCACTCTTGCAGCACTGTCCTCTAGAGATTGTTGTGAATTGGCAATGAGATGGTGCTCCCTGTGACAATCCTGACCCTCATCAGGGAAATGCTGCTAATCAGGGTAATTTTCTCAGCAAACATGGGCTTTTATGGCCTTTTATGGCCAGACACTTTGAGAGGTTCTGGGGCAGATCAGTTGTAACACCTGCTCTGAAGAATTCAACATGTTGTTAAGATCACACTTCATTTATCCATCCTTGAAATCATCCTTCCATCCATCTACCCATCACTCTACCTCTTTCTTTCTTATTTAATTGCTAAATGCATGGTGAGTACCTAATGGTACTCTGTGTTTGTAGGTGGTAAGGGGGAAAAGAAAAAACCTGATATAATTAGTATTTTCAAAATTGCTTACAATTTCAGTAAGGAGGTAAATAAGCACAAGTAAAATGGAAAATCTCAGGTGAAGGTTGCTACCTAAATGAATGTCCCAATTTTTCCCGTCACCACTTTTATCTTCATACCATGTTTTAATGTTTTCCATAGTTTTGTCAGGCTTCTCTGTTAGATGGTAAAGAGTCTGCCTGCAATGCAGGAGACCCATGTTCGATCCCTGGGTCAGGGAGATCCTCTGGAGAATGGAATGGCTATGCACTCCAGTATTCTTGCTTGGGAAATCCCATGGACAGAGGAGCCTGGTGGGCTACAGTCCATGGGGTCGAAAAGAGTCAGGCATGACTGAGCAACTGAACAACAAACTTGTTAAATTCATGAGCAAAAGGATGTGTGTGTGTGTGTGTGTATTAGTTGTTTAGTCATGTCTGACTCTTTGTGACCCCATGAGCTGTAGCCCACCAGGCTCCTCTGTCCATGGGGATTCTCCAGGCAAGAGTACTGGAGTGGGTTGCCATGCCTTCCTTCAGGGAATCCTCCCAACCCAGGGATCAAACCCAGGTCTCCCACTTTGCAGGCAGATTCTTTACTGTCTGAGCCACAAGGGAAGCCCTATAGTGGCCCAGACTTTTAAGGAAGTCTCAGATATCTGCTGCCAGGTTAAATGGCACTAGTAGGGGTTATCCTTCTTTAACTTCCTAGGCCTTTTTTTTTTTCTTTCTTTAAAAAAATTTTTATTTTATTATTTTTATGTATTTATTTATTCTTAGTTGATTGCTTTATAATATTGGCTTGATTTACATCAACATGTTTTTAAGTTCTGCAATAATAAACAACATAATACAAAATTCTTCTTTTACTAGTTTTTCTACCTTACCTATATATATTTATTAAGGACTCAGTTAATGCCAGGCTTCAGGAAGCTCACTTGTGCTACTGTATGGAGAAGGGTCAATAGGAGAGCCAGGAAGAAGAGCTAGAAGGTATTATAGTATTCCAGGCATGAGGTGGTGGAGGTTGGGCCCTGCATAGAAGTAGTGGGGAAGGGGAGGAATAGCTGAACTTAAAAAAATTTCAGGAGGTATTGAACTGGCAAATTTTTTAAGTTCAGCTATTTCTCCCCTTCCCCACTATTTCTATGCAGGGCCGGGAGACGTGGGTTGGATCCCTGGGTTGGGAAGATCCCCTGGAGAAGGGAAAGGCTACCCACTCCAGTATTCTGGCCTGGAGAATCCCATGGACTACCCCATGGGGTTGCAAAGAGCTGGACACAACTGAGTGACTGTCACCTTCACTTTCATTGGGCTGGCAAAAACCTTCATTTGAGTTTTCTGTACCATCCGTCCCACTGTTCACACTGTTTGCACTGTTCGCTGAACCCAGGGTAGGCAAGGCATGAGCTAAGAGGCTGGAAGAAGCCTCAAAGAGCCATCGGAACTGCAGACACAATTATTCTCCCCTGGCTGGCAAGGCAGCTGTAACAGCCTCTCTCCTGGCTGACTCAGCAGCCATAGCACAACCATGACATAACCTCATATAACATAGTCACGCTGTCGCTCCAACACAACCCCAGTGTGGCGGCAGCCAGGGCTTCATGGTGAATCGCATACAGGTGAGTTGCCCACAGTAGCCCGCGGCCAAGCGAGTACCTCGTGATACACATGTGCAGTGCTATAAAATGATCTCAGCCATTACATAACCATGCACAGTCATTGTTTACAGAACGTGGGGTGGGAGAGCCTGACCGGCGCTATCTTGTTAATTTCCTCACACCATCTTATGGAAAAACCTGAATAAACTTTTTGGCCAAACCAATAAATTTGAGGGATTTGCTGATGAACCAGATGATTCTCAGAGGCCACGTTTACATCTCACTTCTTGATTGCCTCTTAGCAGAAATACATGTCACCTATCATCCTGAATTCTTCCTCTCCAAAAACTTTGTATCAGTTTCCAGGCAGAGGTTCAGAGATCGCAGCCCCTCTCCCCTGACTCAGGGAGAACCCTTCTAGTTTTTGTCAATGTTGTTGCCACTCTGCTATCTTCACACAGTTTGGGCTTAAAACACTTTTGTGATGGAAGGACTGGGGATGAGGAGGAGGGGGCTCCGAGACATTTAGCATTTTTTATGTGAAGAACTGGAGCCTCATCTTCTCCCCCAGTTCCTCTAATTATCAAACTTGATTGTGCATCAATGCCACCAGGAGGGCTGAGGGACCGTCCTTTTGCTGGGCCCCATCTGCAGATCCAGTAGGATGGGGGTAGGGACTGAGAATTTGCATTTCTAACACGTTCCTGGGTGATGCTGGTGCTGCTGGACCTGGGAGCACACTCAGAGGACCACAGCTCTAACAAAGTGATAGATAAGGAGACCAGAACCTTGGGGAAGGGAGTTGGTACTCCTTTGTACCAAAGAGAGTATCCCAGGTGGGATCTCAGGTTTTCTCTCTCTCTGTTAACTAGGGTAAATTCCCATGTAAGTTTAGTTAGACCATAAAATAGAAAGGGTCCCTGAGCCTAGGAAATACAATGGAACCAAAATCATGAAGGCAGCTATAGCAGCAGCAGCTCTGTGGAAACTTCTTGGTTGCTGTTCCCAGGATAAGCTATGCCTTGGTGGGGAAGTTATTTGCAACAATATCATGATTCACCCCAGGCGAACCCCCTTCCCGATTTCTGGTTTACTTTAGATGTTCCAGGAAACAGTTTTCATTACACTCACAGCTCAGTGTCTGGAGATACATGATAGCCAGGAATGAAAGCCCAGTGGGACGGTGAACATGGATTTCTCTTTCTGTCCGGCATGGCCCCCGAAGATCATCTGGTGCTCAGGCTGGGAGGGATCTGGGAGCAGAGCGGTTCCCAAGACTGGCTGCACAGCAGAATCACCCGGAAGACTTTAGAAGCATGCAGGTTCCTGGGCTCAGCTTCAGAGGCAGAGGCTCACAAATGTGTATTCTAGAACCTCGCCAAGCAATTCTAAAGCAATTGGTCCATGGACTGGCTTTGGGGAACCACTGCCTTAGAGAACATCTACTCTGACTCCCTGCTGTCCACAGGAGGAAACTGAGACCCAAAGAGGGTGTGGGGTTTGCTCAGATCCCATATGGATTAAGTGGTGGAGCCAGGAATGAATCTGAAATCATTTGCTTTTCAGAGGTTGTGTAGTTTAGCGTGGTCACAGACTCTAGAGCCAGATTCTAATCTGAGTAAGTATTTACTTGGTGAAAGGTCTTGGGCAATTATTTAAATTCTTACCAGTAAAATGGGTAATAAGTGGGAAACCTGAAATAATGAGTAAGAAAATGCTTATCTTGTTGTCTGACACTTGATAAGTGCTTCTAAATGAATGTTATTATTACATATTTCATCGAATTTAAGAAACTGCTGACTGTAAGATGTGTCATTGCTTTCTGTGCCTCTAAGGAAAAAAAATACTGATGACCCATGACTCACTATTTGTTTGCAAGATGCATTCAGATTTTAGGGACGTTCACATGTGGAAAAAAAAAAATGAGAAATACGGTATTCCACTTCTCTTTCCTCCACCCTGTAAAGATAATTATGTTATTAAGTTAAATATTTCAACAGTAAGTGCAGATCTGTGAAAAACAAGCACCTAATGTGTGAGAAGAACCACAAGGAGACCAGTGTGGCTGATGGGAAGGGTAGGGTGGAGATGAAGTTCGAGACAGTCAGGGGACGGGTTATGTGTAAAGATTTTTAATTTTATTACCAGTGAGATGGGAAGTTAATGGAGAGCTTTGAACAGAAGATTTACATGATCGCATTTATATTTTAGTAGATACATGGGGAAGGATAGGGTGGATGATGGGAGGCCGGGTAGAAGATTCTTATTCTATTCGTGGTGATAGAGGACAGTAAATTGGCCTAGACTGGTAGCACAGTATTTGCAAAAGGTAGACGGGATATGGGAATATTTTTAGAGTAGCTAACAGAATTTCCTATCAGCTGGTGGACTGGATATGAAGTGTGAAAGGAGTCAAAGATGGGCCTCAAGATTTTTGGCTCAAGTCTTTGGAATGATGGAGTTGGCTGAAATGGAAAAGACCCAGGAATGAGTTTTGGAGGGAGAATATTTCACTCAGCTTTCTTTTTATTCCTGAGCTATAGCTATCTCAAAGGTTTACCTTCTGTTTTCAATGAATGTTTTAAAGCAAATATTCTCTCCCCAGATGTGCACTGAGAAATAAAGGCAAAATGAACAAGATACAGTCCTTTTATTTTTTCCTTCCAAAAGCTTGCCATCTATAGGGAGGTAGGACTAGACACAAGTGTGACCTAGCAGTGTGTGCCAACTGCTGTAAGAGAGATGCTGGAAACGTCAGAGGTCAGAGGAAGGGGAGATTTACTGAAAGCGGGACTATCTGCCCTCCAAAATGCGTGCTTTAGTTGAGTACAATTAGACGACCAGAGGAGGACGCTAGCTAATAACTTAGGCTAGTCGTTCCACTGCAGGTGCAACCAACCAGAAACGCTCCTTCCTTGCGTTCCCTGTTCCCTTTGCATGAAGCGTGTCCCCCTCTGACGCCACCTGGTCTGTTGTCTTCCTTCAGCGAGTTCTGTGTTCAGTTGCCTTATCTCAGAGATCCTCCTGGTCTTTTTAGGCAATACCCATTCCCTTCCTGCACTTGATTTTCTTCACAGACGTTACCATCTTCTCTCAGATTAGACACTTATTTGCTTGCTGTCTTCTCTCCCACCCCAGAATGTAAACTCTGTGACAAAAGGTGCTCTGTCTCTTTCTGTTTGCTACTGTAACACCACAAAACTCCCCCCAATTCATTGAGCGAATTCATAAAAATAAGAGTTGAAAACCTCACAGATTTGGAAAGCAATACACCAACAAATAGATTTTCACGCTGGGGGTGATGTTGGAGGTAGGACTGTCTCTGGGAACAAAGCTTTGGTTTCAGAAGGGAGAGGGGAGTGCCAGAGAGCAGCTCTCTTACGCATCTGCTGAGCAGCTTGCGTCTCGGGAGAGACAGCTTGCCTCCAGTCACTCTTTTCGCTAAAGCAGAGGGGCAATCTGGTGCGCTGGGACAAACTTTGGGTTGGGACTCAGAAATGTGATCCAAGTCGAACCACTGCTGCTTAATAGTCATGGGACTTCAGTTTGTGTCCTCATACATAATTTGAAAATAATAGTACATGCCCTGCCTATCATATTGGGTTATTGGAAGGGTGAAATGAGGTAGGCACTTGGACAGCACTTTGTAGACTGTGAAGAATTGTATTTTAGGGGTCAAGATGGCAGTTGAGGGCACTGTGACATGCATGATTGCCAAAGGATCCAGGAATCCCTGCCTTGGCCAGCTCAGCCCCCTCCCCAGGAGGTGCCTGAGGGGAATATACCCACAAGGGACAGTGGCAAAAGGAAAGCAAAGTAAAGTAGCTGCACTTGGGTCCCAGACGCCCGCGCAAGTACTCTGGGAGACTGGACCAGGGCGTGTAGATTGTGGGCTAGGCCTCCTGGAGCTGTTCCTTGCCATTAAGTCACTGGTGCTAAAGTTTAAAATATTTAGTACACCCAACAACATGTAGGAGAAGTTTCAAGCAGGAGGTTGGAGCAGACCTGGAGTCAGAGTACCACTTTTGCTGAATGATGGACTCGAGCAGAAGAGAGGACCATGCCCTGTGTGTGATTTTGAAATGTATGTTGACCTCACGCATTAATAATTTTGGCTAACTGGCATGTTGTATTAGAATTTCCTAATCCTTACTCCTCCCTTCGATTTCTCATTCTACAGAGTTCAGAGTTTGAGAATTTGATGCTTTATTTGTGAAACTCCCAGATTTACACTTAAGATTTGCATTTAAGGGTCTAGAATAATGATTATCTGTGGAACCAATCACCTCTGAAGGAGAAATTATACATTTGATAAGAACAGGCAAAGCTAAATCCCCATGTTCATCTCTTGATTCAAATCTGACTTGGAAAATGAAGTGGACAGTAACATGGACGAGTTTCAGTGGGTATATGGCCATGTTTCTTGCCAAAGCTGCCTATATATGACTTTGCTTAATTAAACTACTTCTGGGAGAGTCAGCTGGCCCAGAATCATCCTTCCCCTAGGGTCAGACAAGAATTCAGGAGCTGTGCTATATGCGGGACACACAGATGGGCCTCTTGCCTTTAGCTTGCCAGTATTACAGTGGATGTCACTATTTTCCAAGCCCGCCATGTTCCCAAGGACAGCAGTTTGGCTGTTTCTGTGCCAACCTTGGACACAATGCTCACATGGAATCATTTTCTCTTTGACAGTTTGCAGCCACTCCAGGGAACTTCTAGGAAAGGAGTTGGCTCCCGCTAGCCTTGTGATCTCCCTACCTCTGTCACTTTCCAGCCTAGGGAAATCTCATCTGTCTTACTGCCATCTCTACTTTGTGCTACAGTCCCTTAACAAGCACAGGCTTTCTAGGCTGTTTCTTTCTAGAAGTTTCTTCTTTCTAGAAGTTTCTTTCTTATTTCTGCCCTGTAAACATAAATCTTCCAAGGGGTGAAGGAACAGGAAGGCTTGGCTACTTGCTTTGAAAAGGGGTTTGAAAATATGCAAATAAAATCTTAATGTGTTATCCCATTCCAGAGGTTACTTTTTGAAAAATAACTTCACTGATGTACAACTGACATACAGTTGACTACACACATTAAAAATGCATGATTTGGTCTGTTTTGACATATGTATAGACCCGTGAAATCATCACCATAATCAGGATAATAACCATATTCATTTCTGCCAGAAGTTTCTTTGGGCCCCTTTGTAATTCCTCCTGCCCACTCCTTCCTTCTCTAGGAAACCACTGATCAGCTTTCTGTTGCTGTGGATCGACTTGTTTTCATTTTCTAGAATTATGTATAAACGGAAGCATACCGTATGAACTCTTTTTTGCCTGGCTTCTTCAGTGCTTTCCCTCAGCACAGATATTTTGAAAGTCTTCTGTGCTGAGTATGTATTGATGGAGCATCCTTTTTTGTTCCTACTGGGAGTGGAGATGGGACTAGGGTGAGGCAAAGGAGGGGCCTAGGGTGCAGAGTGGAAGCGGGCGCTTGCCCTCTGCAAGGGCACCACCACTTCCGTGACCCTGGGAGTGAGGGCCTCCTGACACTTCACACCCTCGGCTTCTCACTTGCTTCATTCCAACCCCAGTCCCTGCTGAGTAGTATTTCATGGCGTGGGTATATTGTAATTTGTTTATCCTTTACCTGTTGATGACATGCGGTCGTTTCCCAATCTTACATATTGGAAATAAAACTGTTAGGCACACTCCTAAGTCTATGTATGAACATACACTTTTATTTCTTTTGGGCAAATACCTAGGAGTGAACTGGGTTTCCTAGGTGGCTCAGTGGTAAAGAATCAGCCTGTCAATGCAGGAGACTCCGGTTTGATTCCTGGATTGGGAAGATCCCCTGGAGGAGGAAATGGCAACCCACTCTAGCATTCTTGCTTGGAAAACCCCATGGACAGAGGAGCCTGGCGGTTTACAGTCACAAAGAGTTAGACACGACTGAGCACGCACCAAGCACAGATGTGTGGGTCTACTTGTAGACTTTCTCCTGTTTCCTTGGTATGCATGTCTGTCTTTATGCCAATATTACACAGTCTTGATTTCTATAGTTTTATAATGTCTCAAAGTCTGATGTTAGTCCTTCCTCTTTGATCTTCTTTTCCAGTTTTTCAGCTTTCCTGCCATCTTTGCCTTTCCATATGCTTTTTAGAATCAGTCCGTTCATTTATACTAAAGTGTCTGCTGAGACTTTGATTGGGTAGAATGGACGGATTGACTCTTTTGACCCATGAGCCCTGTGGTGTGTAGCTCTACTTCTTTAGATCTTTAATTTCTTTCTGCAGTGTTGGGTAGTTTTTAGTATACGGGGCTTCCACATCTTTTGTCATGTTTGTTGTTGTTGTTCAGTCACCCGGTCACGTCTGACCCTTTGCAACCCCATGGACTGTAGCACGCCAGGCCTCCCTGTCCCTCACCATCTCCCGAAGTTTGCCCAAGTTCATGTCCATTGCATCCAGCCATCTCATCCTCTGCCCTCAATCTTTCCCAGTGTCAAGGACTTATCCAGTGAGTTGGTTGTTTGCATCAGGTGATCAAAATACTGGAGCTTCAACTTCAGCATCAGTTTATTCCTAAGTATTTTGTAGTTTTTGATGGTATTTAAATTGCAACTGTTCACCACTAGTATAAACCTTATCTAATTTTTAATATAACTGATCATATTATCTCCAATTAAAGACAGCTTTACTTCTTCCTTTCCAATCTGGGTGCCTTTTATTATTGTTTCCCCCTTGACTTGTTGCTCTATCAGGAAATTTCAGTATTCTAAAATATTCAATCATTATTAGAATAATTTCAATATTCCAACATTGAGTTATAATTGACATATAGCAGTATACTAGTTTCAGGTATACAATATATTGAAATTATAATTGTACATATTGAGAAGTGATCACCACAATAAGTCTAATTTGACATCCATCACCATGCATAGTTACAAAAATATTTTTTCTTGTGATAAGAACTTTTAAGTTCTAAAGTTCTACTCTCAATGACTTTAAGTATGCAGTACAGTATTATTAATTATAGTCCCATGCTATGCTTTATATCCCTATGAAATGTTTATTTTATAATTGGAAATTTGCACCTTTTGATCCCTTTCACCCAGTTTTCTCATCCCCCACCACCTGCCTCTGGCAACCATCAATCTGTTCTCTGTATCTGTGAGCTTGTTTTTTTTTGATTGTTTGGTTTTTAGATTTCACATGTAAGTGAATCATATGGTATTTATGTTTGACTTATTTCACTTAACATAATGCTTTCAGGATCCATCCATGTGGTCACAAATGGCAAGATTTCATTCTTTTTCTTATGACTGATTATCATTCTATTGTTTATACTCCATTGTGTATGTATGTATGTACATATACATATATATATATGTACACACACACACACACACACATACCCCACATCTTCTTTACCCATTCACCTATCAAAGAACACTTACGTTGTTCCATAACTTAGCTATTGTAAAGAATGCTACAATTGAAATGAAGGGTGAACATGTAGTTTTGAGTATGGTTTTCATTTTCTTCAGATAAATGCCCAGAAGTAGAATTGCTAGATTATATCGTAATCGTATTTTTAATTTTTTGAGGAACCTTTGTATTTTTTTCCATAGTTGCTGCACCAATTGACATTTCTAGCAACCGTGCATAAGCAGTCTCCTTTCTCCACATCCTCGCCAATACTTGTCACTTCCTACCTTTTTGATAATAGCCATTCTAGCAGATGTGAGGTGCTGTCTCATTGCGGTTTTGATTTGCATTTCACTGATGATTAGTGATGTTAAGTTTTTTTTCATATACTATCCGTATGTTGACCATCTGTATGTCTTCTTTGGAAAGAAGTTAGTTGAAGAATAGTTGAAATCTCCAACCATAATTATGAATTTGATAACTTTTTGGCAGTTTGTTTTTTGGCTTCATTTGTTGGGAAGCTTTGTTATGAGGTGAATAAATGTTTAGGACTGTCATGTGTTCTTAAAGAACTAACTCCTTTATCACTGTGAAATACCATCTTTATTCCTTGTCTTGATATATTGGGTCTGATATTCAGCTTTCTTTTGATTAACTTTTCATGGCATATTTTTCCCATATTTTCTTATAATTTATCTGTGTTTTTATATTTAAAATATGTTTCTTACAGGTTATATGTACTTTAAACTTGATTTTTCTTTTTATTTATTTATTTTTTTTTTGATTTTTTATTTTATTTTTCTTTTTAAATCTACTCTGATAATTCCTACTTTCTAATTGGTATATGTAGACCATTTCTATTTAATGGGAGTATTTATATGGTTAGCATAAAATCTGTATTCTTGCTATTTGTTTTCTATTTGTCCTATTTGTTTCCTTTAATTCTGTCTTCTTTTCAACTTTAATTGAATTTTTATGATTTCATTTTATCTTTTCTTGACTTACTAGCCATAAGTCTTTAAAAAATATTATTTTAGTGCTTGCTTTAGGGTTTATAGTGTACATCTTTAACTAAATAATGTCTACCTTCACATAATGTTATATCACTTCACATAGAGTATATAAAAAAAACCTTTCAGCAGGATAGCTTCTATTTTTCCTTTTTAAGTCTTTATGCTGTTATTGTCATGTATTTTAATTTTGTATATGTCATAAACACAATATGTTATTATTTTTGTTTAAATAGCCTGTTACCTCTTAAAGAGATATAAATAACATTGAAAATCATCTTATTTACCATGTAATTGCCATTTTGAATGGGATATTTGCTGTCATCTTTATCTTTGGTCCTCTGTTCATAAAGTATCCTTTTCCTCTAGATGTTTTTAAATTTTTCTCTTTATCACCTGTTCTAAGCAATTGGTTTATGAAATGCTGTAGCATAGTTTTCTTCATTTTTTTTAATGCTTCACATTATTAAGTTTCTTGAGTTTATAATTTTCATCAAATTAAAGCAATTTTACACCATTTTTATTCAAATAATTTTCAATCTTCCTCCTTCCTCTTCTTCACAGAATCCATTTATATGTATATCTAGATATTTGAAATTGCTCCACATCTTACTGATGTGATTACTTTTTGATTATTGCTTGATTCTCTTTTCTTTCATTGTTTCATTTTGAATAGTTTCTACTGTTGTCTTTATGTGTATTATTTTCTTTCCAATATATAATTTGCTTTTAATTCCATACAATGTATTTTAGCTCACATATCACATTTTATCTCTGGAAATTTGATTTACTTCTTTTCTTTACCTCTATAGCTTTCCTTATATCTTTGAACCTATGCAACACAGTTATAAGTATTTTGGTGTTCTTCTTTTCCCATTCTAACTTCTGTATTAATTATGAATCTGTTTCAATTGATTTTTTAAAAAAATTATAGATACTATTTCTTTGCTTCTCTTACAGACCAATTTTTTAAATTGCATGGGACATATGTATACTAAAAAATTATTTATTGTTTATCTGAAATTTAAATTTAGCTAAGGATCCTCTATTTTATTGCAATTTATGTCTTGAGACCTCTAGTCCCCTTGATCTCTCCAGACTCTTTTCTTTGTCTTCTGAGCTCAGGAAATCCTCCAGCCTCTGCCTGCATTTTCACTCCCTCTGCTATAGCCTGGATGCTCTCATCGAAGTAAGCTTTGCAATTGTGGAGCTCATATTGTTTGTTTCCTTTCTCTCAGGGATTGTTGCCCTTTGTTGTCTGATATTCATTATGTTGAAACCCAGTTTTTCATATACTATTCCTGTTTTTTGGTTGTTTTACCCAGGAGAATAAATCTGGTCTTTGTTAGTCTATCTTGGCTGAAGGAGGAAGTCCATCTCTAGAGATTATTATTCTTAGCCAGAGGCAAAAGCATGGAGCTGATGGGGCCAAAGCTGTGTGTTCAGTACCTTTATAGGAGAGTTTTTTGCTCTGCTCCATAGTTTTATGAAATCAGCTATCTAAGGGAAAAAAATGCTATGGATTATAAAAGGTACCTAGTAATTATGGGGATGTGCATTTACCACTGTTGGGAAACTGATTAGAAATGCATGTCTGCTAATAAGAAAATGGGGATAGGCCACAGAGTTATTACCAAGTGAAAGGATAAATCAGCACATCACAGGATTGTCAGAATTTGGACCATAAGAAAGGGTTGGCTGAGGGTCAATGATTGGAAAACTGAGCACTAATAAGCTTGGAGACCAGTCCAGGAAGAAAAGGCTGAGAGAGCCAGAGTGGTCAAACTGGGGTTGTAGAGGGACTTAGTCCCTCTTTCCTGTCCAGTAATCAACTGCATCCTAGCTAGCGGTCTCTGAAAATAAAAATAAAAGCATTTCCTCTCTTTTCTTTTTGGTTCTTCTTGCTTCAGCTATATGCCGCTATCCTCTGGGCATGTCAGGAGGCCACATTCCAGATGAGGACATCACAGCTTCCAGTCAGTGGTCGGAGTCCACAGCTGCCAAATACGGAAGGTGAGAATGGACACCTCAAAAAAACCTGAGTTCTGGGCTGGACAGATGGCTCCCTTGGGGCTTCCCAGGTGGCCCCGTGGTAAAGAATCTGCCTGTCAATACAGGAGATGCAGGTTTGATCCCTGCATTAGGAAGATCCCCTGGAGTAGGAAATGGCGCCCCACTCCAGTATTCTTGCCTGGAGAATTCCATGGACCACCTGGCAGACTGTAGTTCATGGGGTTGCAAAGAGTCAGACACTTCTGAGGGACTGAGTATGCATGCGTGGGTTGGACAGAATAACTGGCTCAAGGGGCTAACAGAGGAGGATGATATTTGGTGGGAGCTGGTAGGAATGGGGGAAGACACATGTGCTAGTCTAGCAGCCTCACACTAGAGCCTCACCACTCATTGCAGGTTGGTTTATTGACATGTGGGACACTTGCTTTAGCCACTCTCTCACCATGAACCACTGCAGGAAGTGGACTACAGTGGTACCTATGGGAAAGTGCAGATTAGGTAGGACACTGGAAGTTAGGAAACCTGATCCTCTTTTTGGTGAGTATCTGTGAAACATCACTCACAGTAGAAGACATCAAGGACTTAATTAGACATTGAGGCATCCAACAAATTCTTCCCTCCTCTCAAGGATACCTAACACTGAAGGGCCATCCTCATCCATAAACAAAACATGGTAGGTTTCTTGTGGTCTAATGTCAGGGGTCCTTTAAAGCAATAAATACCCTTGTCAAAAGCTATTTAACTTGTTAGGAAATAACCTTCTTCTTGGAATCTAGTTCTTTTGGCGTAAAATATTGATCTCTGTTAAAACGGAATCATCCATTTTAAGCCTTCCTATAATCATCCCTAAAAACCTTCTCCATGATTCCTGTCTTGGAGTGTGAAAGATTAGAGTGATGTCTGGTGGGGCTGGAAGGGAGTGGCAATGATTAGGTATCATCTGTGAGAGGAGACACATTCCTGGGAAGAGGGAAAGGGGGAAGAGGGTCCCCAAAATAAGCTTTACAATGATTTCACAATTTTGCTTGGTCATCCTGGAGGTCATAAAATGAAACCAGATTATTTACTTTTCCCTGACATGCCCTTACTCCTCACTCTCACCATAGGTTTTCATGGCTTTTTGCTGAGCTGCCACGCTCATCCTGCTGGTTGAAATTCCACTGCATTGCACAACCCACACTGCAGATCTGATGATTCCTCCCTCCCCACTCTTATAACTTGATATCCAGGCAAGGAGTGGCTAGCTTTGTTATAAGGAATAGAGGGTAGGGAGGGTTTCATTGCATGGGACCTCCCTTGAGACCTCTAAATAAGGGTGGGAAGTAAAGGCTACATATTGTCTGAAGGTCTCCATCTCCCTGGTGGTGACTGTCTTTCTGGGTTTCATGGTGCCCCAGGGAGAGGGAACTGGCCACAAGCGGGTACGGTGGTGACAGTCAGACTGGTGGGGAGAGCCCAAAAAGTCCATCTGGACTGGACTTCCAGCCTGCTCTCTCCCTTCAGGACTGGCAGCTGCTTGCTGGGGACTGGTAAATAACTGTGGTTTCATGGTTCCTTCCTCTTCCCCTAACCCCCATCCATCAAGGCTGGACTCAGAAGAAGGGGATGGAGCCTGGTGTCCTGAGATTCCAGTGGAACCTGATGACCTGAAGGAGTTTCTGCAGATTGACTTGCACACCCTGCACTTTATCACTCTGGTGGGGACCCAGGGGCGCCATGCAGGGGGCCATGGCATTGAGTTTGCCCCCATGTACAAGATCAACTACAGTCGAGATGGCACTCGCTGGATCTCTTGGCGGAACCGGCATGGGAAACAGGTAAGAAGAGACATCCAAACCCTGGGATGTCTGGGACCGTATTTTGACTTAGGCTAGAAGAGGAAGTACACAGATTGTCCATGCAGCTGTTTATGTGTCCGCAGACCTGCCATGCCCTTGTGAATATGTGACCCAAGATGAAGAGGAGGGTGGGGGCATAGACAGGGCTATCAAGGCTGCTGAGAGATATTCAATGCTGTGAATGAATACATTCTGCTTCTTGAATTAAAAAGAGAGGTTCCATCAAAGAGATAATGACTTGGGGAATGAAGAAGAGTCAGCATAACTGCATTGCATCTCCTCAGTCTTTCTCTCCCTTCTTCTCAGGTGCTGGATGGAAATAGTAACCCCTATGACATTTTCCTAAAGGATTTGGAGCCACCAATTGTGGCCAGATTTGTCCGCTTTATCCCAGTAACTGATCACTCCATGAACGTGTGCATGAGGGTGGAGCTTTACGGATGTGTCTGGCTGGGTAGGTGTCTAAAGAGAGAGAGCTTATAAACTTTATTAAAGACATCAACCCCTGGTCAATAAAGGCAATCAAATCAGAAGGAGGATTTATTTCCACTAAGAATTGCAGTGGAATTACTAATCATCCTGGTTAGAGTAAAGAAAGGAATATTATTCATCCACCCAGGGTGTGGTACCCACACCAAGTTACTTTGCTGACTGCTGCTACAGGGGAGTGCTCCCCAGGATGGCTCCTTGTGTGCCCAGATTGAACCCTCGGTGGACACACTGCTTACAATAGCACTCTTGAAGCCTCAGACAGTTCCCTGGGATAGCGGGTCTAGGCAGCAGGTACATCTCCTTCCCAAAGGCACTGACACGTCCGTGTTTCCTTTGGCAGATGGCTTGGTGTCTTACAGCGCTCCAGCTGGACAGCAGTTTGTACTGCCGGGAGGCTCCATCATTTATCTCAACGATTCTGTCTATGATGGAGCTGTTGGGTACAGGTAAATCCTGGGAGACTTTAATCATCAGGCTAGGAAAATGACCACCAGAAGAGAATAACACTTTATCGTGGCCTGGGAACAACACTGCATGAATCAATCAGCTAGCCAGTGTTTATTTAGCACTTATACCAGGCATGGTGTGATAAATTTAGATACAGTAAAATCAGTTCAGTTCAGTTCAGCCAGTCAGTCATGTCTGACTCTTTGTGACCCCAGGGACTGAAGCACGCCAGGCTTCCCTGTCCATCACCAACTCTCAGAGCTTGCTCAAACTCATGTCCATTGAGTCGGTGATGCCATCCAGCCATCTCATCCTCTGTCGTCCCCTTTTCCTCCTGCCTTCAATCTTTCCCAGCATCAGGGTCTTTTCCAATAAGTCAGTTCTTCGCATCAGGTGGCCAAAGTATTGGAATTTCAGCTTCAGCATTAGTCCTTCCAATGAATATTTAGGACTGATCTCCTTTAGGGTGGACTGGTTGGGTCTCCTTGCAGTCCAAGGGACTCTCAAGAGTCTTCTCCAACCCCACAGTTCAAAAGCATCAATTCTTCAGCGCTCAGCTTTCTTTATGGTCCAACTCTTACATCCATACATGAGTACTGGAAAAACCATAGCTTTGACTATATAGATCTTTGTCAGTAAAGTAATATCTCTGCTTTTTAATATGCTGTCTAGGTTGATCATAGCTTTTCTTCCAAGGAGCAAGCATCTTTTAATTTCATGGCTACAGTCACCATCTGCAGTCATTTTGGAGCCCAAGAAAATAAAGTCTGTCACTGTTTCCATTGTTTCCCCATCTATTTGCCATGAAGTGATGGGACTGGATGCCATGATCTTTATTTTTTGAATTTTGAGTTTTAAGCCAGCTTTTTCACTCTCCTCTTTCACTTTCATCAAGAGACTGTTTAGTTCTTCTTCGCTTTCTGCCATAAGGGTGGTATCATCTGCTTATCTGAGGTTATTGATATTTCTCCCAGCAATCTTGATTCCAGTTTGTGCTTCATCCAGCCCAGCATTTCTCATGATGTACTCTGCATATAAGTTAAATAAGCAGGGTGACAATATACAGCCTTGATGTACTCCTTTCCTGATTTGGAACCAGTCTGTTGTTCCATGTTCTGACTGTTGCTTCTTGACCTGCATACAGATTTCTCAGGAGGCAGGTCAGGTGGTCTGGTGTTCCCATCTCTTTAAGAATTTTCCACAGTTTTTTGTGATCCACACAGTCAAAGGCTTTGGCATAGCCAATAACGCAGAAGTAGATGTTTTTCTGGAACTTTCTTGCTTTTTTGATGATCCAACATATGTAATGGATGTAGTTTTTATCTGAAAGGAACTGAGAGCCTAGTTTGGGAAGACAAAGTGAAAGTGAAAGTGAAGTCACTCAGTCAGGTCCAACTCTTTGTGACCTGATGGACCTGCCAGGCTCTTCTGTCCATGGGATTTTCCAGCAAGAATACTGGAGTGGATTGCCACTTCCTTCTCCAGAGAATTTTCAACAAGACAAAATAATCATGAGGGAAACAGTAAATTATACAAGAAGGGCTAAATTTTGTAGTATGATAAGGTAGTCATCTTTTTGACCCTCAAAAGGGACATGAGGTCTGACATAAATTATAGCCTACTTATGGAGACAAAGGGCCAGAAGAACTAAAGCTACAAGCATAATGAACTGGATTTCTAAAGAAGTTCAGAAAGAATGAATTCCACACATGTAAATGCTTTAGAAATTGTGAAAAGAAGGACACTATTAAGACCTAAAACAGACAAGGAAAGTCTCTAGGATGAGACGGTAGTTGGCGAAAAGGAGGCAGGCAGAGGGAGCAGAGGAAAGGAATCGGGGATGAGGACCAGAACGACCTGACTACAGCAGAAGCTGGAACTGGGAACAGCAGGAGGACTGATGGATACTTGAAGTGAACCAAGGGAGGGCCATGGTAGAGGAGTATGTTCAGATAAGGAGGAATTTAGGGTTGGGTAAGAGATGTTCTCCCCATCCCAATTCATTCCAAGTCTTGCCATTCTTCTACCCCAGATCAATAGTTTTCTCTCTGAAGTTGATCTTTGTCTGCACAGGTTGAGCTTGGCAGAGAGGTCTCAATCATAGTGAAACCCACACTGCATAATTGAGGTTGTGGGTGGTTGAGAGAGAGAGAGAGTTTAGTGACTCTCAGGAAGAGGACTGTGGAATTACAGCACTTCCATTTTCTTAGGTGTGAAGAATAAACTACTGACCTTCAGCTTCCCAACCCCTATCTGAAGACATGACTCATCAGATTTTCTGTGGCAAATCACTTCCTTTCCATCTACTTAGTCATTGTTCTTCCCCCTGTACATAAGTTGGTCTTGACATCATTTCACTTAGCCACACCCAGCTGCCATAAAAATCAAGGCACAGAGGAAAGCAGAGATCAATTGAATTCATCTTAGTTTAGTAAATCTTTGCTAATCAACTGTTACTACATGTAAGGAATTTAGTAGGGATTCACATATAGCAAAGTCATTGATCCTGCATTTAAGAAGGTCACAGTTTATTAGCCATCTGTATGTCTTCTTTGGAGAAACGTCTGTTTAGGTGTTCTTCCTATTATTTTGATTTGGTTGCTTTTCTGATACTGAGCTGTCTGAGATGCTTGTATATTTTGGCGATTAATCCTTTGTCAGTTACTTCATTTACAATTATTTCCTCCCATTCTGAGGACTGTCTTTTGATTTTTTTAATTTTTTAAAAATTTATTTTATTTTTTAAAATAACTTATTTTTTATTGAAGGACAATTGCTTTACAGAACTTTCTGTTTTCTATCAAACCTCAACATGAATCAGCCATAGGTAGACATGTACCCCCTCCCTTTTGAACCTCCCTCCCATCTCCCTCCCCACCCGACCCCTCTAGGGTGATGCAGAGCCCCTGTTTGAGTTGCCTGAGCCACACAGCAAATGCCCATTGGCTACCTATTTTATATATGGTAATGTAATGTTACTCTTTCCATACATCTCACCCTCTCCTCCCTCCTCTGCATGTCCATATGTCTACTCTCTATGTATGTTTCTCCATTGCTGCCCTGTAAATAAATTCTTCAGGACCATTTTTCTATATTCCATATATATGCATTAGAATATGATATTTATCTTTGCCTTTTTGACTTACTTCACTCTGTATAGTAGGTTCTAGGTTCATCCACCTCATTAAGACTGACTCAAATGTGTTCCTTTTTATTGCTGAGTAATATTCCATTGTGTACCACACTTTATCCATTCTTCTGCTGATAGACATCTAGGTTGATTCCATATTCTAGCTATTGTAAATAGTGCTGCAGTGAACAATGGGATACATGTGTCTTTTTCAATTTTGGTTTCCTCAGGGTATATACCTAGGAGTGGGACTGCTGGGTCATGTGGTGGTTTTATTCCTAGCTTTTTAAGGAATCTCCATACTATCTTCCACAGTGGCTGTATCAATTTACATTCCCACCAACAGTGCAGGAGCGTTCCCTTTTCTCCACACCCTCTCCAGCACTTATTGTTTGTAGACTTTTTGATGATGGCCATTCTGACCACTGTGAGGTGATAGCTCATTGTAGTTTTGATTTGCATTTCTCTGATAATGAGTGACGTTGAGCATCTTCTCATGTTTGTAAGCCATCTGTATGTCTTCTTTAGAGAAATGTCTGTTTAGGTCTTTTTCCCACTTTTTTATTGGGTTGTTTGTTTTTCTGGTATTGAGTTGTATGAGCTGCTTGTCTATTTTGGAAATTAATCCTTTGTCAGTTGTTTCATTTGCTATTATTTTCTCCCATCCTGAGAGTTGTCTTTTCACCTTGCTTATAGTTTCCTTTGCTGTGCAAAAAAGCTTTTAAGTTTAATCAGGTCCCACTTGTTTCCTTTTGTTTTTATTTCTGTTACTCTAGGAGGTGGGTCACAGAGAATCTTACTTTGATTTATGTCATCAAGTGTTCTGCCTATGTTTTCCTCTAAGAGTTTTATAGTTTCTGGTCTTACATTTAGGTCTTAATCCATTTTGAGTTTATCTTTGTGTATAGTGTTAGGAGGTGTTCTAATTTCATTCTTTTACATGTAGCTGTCCAGTTTTCCCAGCACTATTTATTGAAGAGACTGTCATTGCCCCACTGTATATTCTTGCCTCCTTTGTCAAAAAATAAGGTACCCGTAGGTGCATGGGTTTATTTCCAGGCTTTATATCTTGTTCCATTGGTTTATATTTCTGTTTTTGTGCCAGTACCGTGCTGTCTTGATGACTGTAGCTTTGTAGTATAATCTGAAGTCAGGAAGGTTGATTTCTCCAGCTCCATTCTTCTTTATCAAGACTGCTTTGGTTATTTGGGGTCTTTTGTGTTTCCATATAAATTGTGAAATTTTTTGTTCTAGTTCTGTGAAAAATGGTATTGGTAATTTGGTAAATTGGTAATTTGATAGGGATCTCACTGAATCTGTAGGTCATATTTGGTAGTATAGTCATTTTTCACAATATTGATTCTTTCTACATGGAATCTCTCTCCATCTGTTTATGTCATCTTTGATTTCTTTCATTAGTGTCTTATAATTTTCTGTGTACAGTTCTTTTGCCTCCTTAGGTAAGCTTATTCCTAGATATTTTATTCTTTTTGTTGCAAAGGTGAATGGGATTGATTCCTTAATTTATCTTTCTGATTTCATTGTTAGTGTATAGAAATGCAAGTGATTTCTGTGTATTGATTTTGTATCCTGCAACTTTGCTAAATTCATTGATTAGCTCTAGTTATTTTCTGATACTGTCTTTAGGGTTTTCTATGTACAGTATCATGTCATCTGCAAACAGTGAGAGCTTTACTTGTTTTACAATCTGGATTGCTTTTATTTCTTTTTCTTGTCTGATTTCTGTAGCTAGGCTTTTCAGAACTATGTTGAATAATGGTGGTGAAAGTGGACACACTCGTCTTATTCCTGATCTTAGGGGGAATGCTTTCAGTTTTTCACCATAGAGAATGTTTACTGTAGACTTACCATATATGGCCTTTACTATGTTAAAGTAGGTTCCCTCTATGCCCATATTTTGAAGAGTTTTAATAATAAATGGGTGCTGAATTTTGACAAAGGCTTTTTCTGCATCTATTGAGACTGTCATATGATTTTTATCTTTCAATTTGTTAACATGGTGTTATCACCTTGATTGATATTCATATATTGAAGAATCCTTGCATTCCTGGAATAAATCCAAGTTGATCATGGTGTATGAGCTTTTTGATGTGTTGCTGAATTCTGTTTGCTAAAATTTTGTTGAGGATTTTTACATCTATGTTCATCAGTGATATTGGCCTGTAGTTTTCTTTTTTTGTGTTGTCTTTGTCTGGTTTTGGTATCAGGGTGATGGTGGCCCCATAGACTGAGTTTGTGAGTGTTCCTTCCTCTGCCGTTTTTTGAAAGAGTTTTAGAAGGATAGGCATTAGTTCTTGATAGAATTATCCTGTGAAGCCATCTGGTCCTGGGCTTTTGTTTTTAGGGAGATTTTTGATCATAGCTTCAATTTCAGTGCTTGTAATTGGGTTGTTCATAACTTCTATTTCTTCCTGGTTCAGTCTTCGAAGATTGAACCTTTCTAAGAATCTGTCCATTTCTTCCAGGTTATCCATTTTATTGCCATATAGTTGTTCATAATAGTCTTATAATCCTTTGTATCTCTGCATTGTCTGTTGTAAGCTCTCCTTTTTCATTTATAATTTTGTTGATTTGATTCTTCTCTCATTTTTTCTTAATGAGCCTGGCTAAAGGTTTGTCAATTTTGTTTATCTTCTCAAAGAACCAGCTTTTAGTTTGATTAATATTTACTGTTGTTTCTTTCATTTCTTTTTCAATTATTTCTGCTCTGATCTTTATGATTTCTTTTCTTCTAATTTTGTTTTTTCTTTGGTTCGTATTTTTCCAGTTGTTTTAGGTGTAAAATTAGGTTGTTTATGCAATGTTTTTCTTGTTTCTTGAGGTAGGATTGTATTGCTATAAACTTCCCTCTTAGAACTGCTTTTGCTGCATCCCTTAGGTTTTGAGTTGTCGTGTTTTCCTTGTTATTTGTTTCTAGAAATTTTTGATTTCCCTTTTGATTTCTTCAGTAACCTGTTGGTTATTTAGAAATGTATTGTTTAATCTCCATTTGTTTGTGTTTTTTACAGTTTTTGTTTCTTGTAATTGATATCTAGTCTCAGTGTTGTGGTCAGAGAAGATGCTTGATGTGATTTAAACTTTCTTAAATTTGCTGAGGTTTGATGTGTGACCCAAGATGTGGTCTACCCTCGAGAATGTTGCATGTGCACTTGAGAAGAAGGTGTATTCTTCTGCATTTGGATGGACTATCCTGAGGATATCAATGAGATCCATCTCATCTAATATATCATTTAAGACTTGTGTTTCCTTATTAATTTTCTGCTTTGGTGATCTGTCCATTGGTGTGAGTGGGGTGTTAAAGCTCCTGCTATTATTGTGTTACTGTCAATTTCTCCTTTTATGTCTGTTAGTGTTCGTCCTATGTATTGAGGTGGTCCTATGTTGGGTGCATAGATATTTACAACTGTTATGTCTTCCTCTTGGATTGATCCTTTGATCATTACATAATATCCTTCCTTATCACTTGTAATATTATTTATTATAAAGTCTATTTTGTCTGATATGAGGATTGCAACTCTAGCTTTCTGTTGCTTACCATTTGCATGGAGTATATTTTTCCGTCCTCTCACTTTCAGTCTATATATATCTTTAGGTCTGAAGTGGGTGTCTTGTAGACATATAGATGGGTCTTGTTTTTGTATCCATTCAGCCAGTCTGTTTCTTTTGGTTGGAGCATTTAATCCATTTACATTTAAAGTAATTATTGATAGATATGTTCCTATTGCCATTTTCTTAATTGTTTGGGGTTGATTTTGTAGATCTTTTCCTTCTCTTCTATTTCTTGACTATACAAGTCCCATTAACATTTGTTGTAAAGCTGGTTTGGTGATACTGAATTCTCTTAACTTTTGGTTGTCTGTAAAGCTTTTTATTTCTCCATCAGTTTTGAATGAGATCCCTGTTGAGTACAGTGATCTTGGATGTAGATTTTTCCATCTCTTCATCTTGTTTATGGCTTCCTTTGCTGTGCAAAAGCTTTTTAAGTTTAATTAGATATCATCTGTTTATTTTTATTTCCACTACCCAAGAGGTGGGTCACAGAGGATCTTGCTGTGATTTATGTCAAAGAATGTTCTGCCTGTGTTTTCTGGTCTTACATGAAAAAGTGCTCAATGTCGCTTATTATTCACTTCAGTTCAGTTCAGTCGCTCAGTTGTGTCTGACTCTTCACGACTCCATGAATCGCAGCACACCAGGCCTCCCTGTCCATCACCAACTCCTGGAGTTTACTCAAACTCATGCCCATCGAGTCGGTGATGCCATCCAGCCATCTCATCCTCTGTCATCCCCTTCTCCTCCTGCCCCCAATCCCTCCCAGCATCAGGGTCTTTTCCAGTGAGTCAACTCTTCACATCAGGTGGCCAAAGTACTGGAGTTTCAGCTTCAGCATCAGTCCTTCCAATGAACACCCAGGACTCATCTCCTTTAGGACGGACTGGTTCGATCTCCTTGCAGTCCAAGGGACTCTCAAGAGTCTTCTCCAATACCACAGTTCCAAAGCATCAATTTTTTGGCACTCAGCTTTCTTTATAGTCGAACTCTCACACCCATACATGACCACTGGAAAAACCATAGCCTTGACCAGATGGACCTTTGTTATTATTAGAGAAATGCAAATCGAAATTACAATGAAGTATCATCTCACAGCTGTCAGTATGGCCATGATTTAAAACATCTGCAAAGGATAAATTATAGAGAGGGTGTGGAGAAAAGGGAACCAAGGCCAGGAAGAAGAGACAAGGAGGAGGAGTTGTTCTTCTTTACCAGCATCACCAACATGACGAGCTGCTGCAGGTTTTTTAAAGCTGGAGAAGAGCATGATGGGAGCTGTGCTTTAGGTAGATTCATTAAGCTATTCAAAGGCTAGATTTGAATGGAAAGAGAGGACAAGAGGGGGATGTATTCTAATTCCAAGTTCAGTCAGATGAAAGGAATTAAGGACCCAGGCCAAAATGGTGACTGTGAAAATGGGAATGAGGAAGAGGCTCACTTAGGGACCACTGGATATGAGAAAAAGAGTTAGATGAAACATGGTAGTCTAGGTAACTAAAACCATGAAGATGACATTTATTCATTCAAGAAACATATGCTTATTATATGCCAGGAACTCTCAGTGGATATGGAAGAGAAATATAACTGACAGAAATGGGAAATCTAGGTGAAAGATTTAGTTTAGAAATGGATGATGATGGATTCAGTTTGGGTTATTAATGTAAGGAACTGATAGGACATTCAAATGGAGAAATAAGGCAGATAACTGGAAATATGTTTCTGGATGGACCCCAGAGAAAAGATAAAAAAAAATGATCACAGAGATTTAGACATTATCAGCTTCCACCTCATAATTGAGGTCATGAGATATCTAGCTGGGATGTGGCTGAGTGAGAAGATAACAAAGTTACCTAATTCAAGTTGTCAGGAAATAAACAGTCATAGTAGCAAAAGTTACTTTAAATTTTTAAAAATCTAAAAGTAATGTATACTCTTGTAGAAATTCTAACAATCCTAAAGTATAGAAAGTAAACAGGCAAAGTTTCTTTCCTTACTCCTTCCCCACTTGATTAAATTCTGATTAAAGGGAAATTGAATTAGCATTCCTTTTAATTTGGTATTGCTTTTCTGAAGATTTTCGTGGGGATTTATTTTTCTGGGGACAATGGGAAACACATTCATGTCAAGTAAACTCATGTTGTCCTAGCCTTTTTGATCTGTGGAGAGAAGAAAAAGAAGGCAAAACCTTGGAAGAGAGAGCCAGGCTTTAGTCCCTGTAGATAAATATTATAATTTGCCAAGCATTTTTCAATGAGCAAATATATTTAAAAATATATCTGTAAGCTTGGCACAATCACTTTAACAACTTTTTTTGGTAATTCACAAATTTTACATGGCATTGGTTTGCCTGTAACTTCAAGGATCACACAGATTATTGCTTGAGTGTGACTATCCCAATCTTTCCATTTAGGAGACTCCTGACATAGCCTCCAGAGCTTGAGGAGGGAGAAACTCCACATGATGTGCTCTCATTCTGTCCCTCCATTAAAGAAGGAAGGAGGTCTCCTTATGTTCTCCAAACTTCAAACAGAAGCAGTCAGGCTTCTGGCAAACTCAGCCATTCACAACAGCCTCACACTCAGAAGTGGAAAGGCTGCCAAACTAGAAAAGAAAATGAAACCCAGTACCTGAGATACCCATGTGATCCATGCATTTTACTGCATGAATCTAGTATTCTACAAATGTAATTAGAGTTAAATTAGTATTTAAATTTGGCAGTGGTTACCTTTTCCCCCTTTAGTTTGGTATCAAATTAAGTTGTTGGGGATGTGAGGTAGAAGGCAAGACTGGCTGCTCTGGAATTGATTCATCAAACAATAATAATGTACAGTCAAAGTGGTGTCAGAAAAATTTGCCACCAGTTCTGGAACCATTTATTTAGTGATGAGCAAGTGCCACCATCTACTATATTATTCATTCTATGCATTCATCTATTTACTCATTAATGGATGAATTTGTCAAATGCACTTGATAATGTTGAATCATTATATAAAGACTTATTACGTTAAGTATGAGAACAGGTAAGGATACGATAGATCATAGAAAGCTTTTCATATAAAATGACTTGAAAAATTGTTCAAAAGGTTTGCTATCATAGAGTTAAGTATCAAATATCTTGTAAAATTCATTTATATGGAGTTCTTTGTTCCCCATTGATGCAGGATAAATCAGTACTGTAAACTATATTGGATTTTTCATAATTCTTCAACCTCCAAGATAATCAACTCTTACAAAACCTGGGGTGAAGAAACTGGATAAAAACTCTTCTGTGAATATGTGATTAACTCCAAGTTCCTCTCTCCTTTTTCCTTCTCCTCTTTTGGTTTGCGCAGCATGACTGAAGGGCTGGGCCAGTTGACTGATGGGGTGTCTGGCCTGGATGATTTCACCCAGACCCATGAGTACCATGTGTGGCCGGGCTATGACTACGTGGGCTGGAGAAATGAGAGTGCCACCAATGGTTACATCGAGATCATGTTTGAGTTTGATCGCATCAGGAATTTCACTACCATGAAGGTCAGTGGAGTTAGGCATGGAAGCCAAAATCACAATCAAGGGAAAAGGCATGCTGGGAAGAACCTGAGGGTGATGCTAGCAGAACAGGATTCAAATACATATTCTACTGCTAACTAGCTGCATGCATTTCATGAGTCACTTCATTTCTCTGGGCTGGTTTCTTCATTTGTAAATAAGGGTGTTGGACTAGGTCACTGTTTTTCAATGTATTTTGTTGCTGTTGTCTCATCAACAGAGTTGATGTATCCATTATGCAAATTGGGTGCACTGTCTGGGACCCATGATACTTTAAGCCCACAGAAATGATTTAACTTCTTTAATTATCAGAATAAAAGAAATGAGCTTTAGGGTCAAAGTTATTCTCATCTTTTTAACAAATATGGTTGTAAAATATAATTTTAATGTGTTTTTATTGAAGGGTAGGGCCCACAAAGGCAGAAGTGACTAGGGCCCATGGACATCATTACTTGGCTCTGCCCAGCACTCTTCAGGGAGGGGGCATGCTCTTGTTAGCAAGGGTGACTCACTGTAGCTCTGAGGATCAATGGAAAAAGAAAGGGCTTTATATTTTGAACCACTCTCCACTCTCTGAGTATTTTCTCTATGCCCACAGCACTGAGAAACCATGATAGAAGATCCCATACACTTCTATTCCCAGAGTTCTTTGTTTCCTTATCTATGATCCTCTATATGTGTATGTGTCTGATTCTCTTATTAGACCTCAAGCTCCTCCAAGATGGTGACTCTGCTTTCTGATCTCAGTACCCAAGCACCTGGTAGTTAATATATGCAGGCTCAAAAAACATTTGTAAATGAAAAAATGATATCCTTTATTGCCTACTTTCGCCATGTATAGTTATAAATATCTCTGCCACCTAGGGTAGAAGGAGGAGGAGATATGATGAACAGCAAATAAGACACTGAAAATACAATTGTATTTTCTCAACTATAAACAGAAATGTATAGAAGGACTGGCGCCAGGCAGGAGAAATTGCTGTGATTTCTGGCTGGGCCAACATCTGGATTTTAGACCTCAGGCCCAGATATCTCTGAGATCTCTGTGACTTTGCCTAGCCAAAGGAGTTTTATCCAATGAATGAGATTCAAAGCAAGTGGTGGGGTGAGGTGGTGTGGTTTTAACCCAAGTCTTCTCTAAGCCCTCAAATGTAAGTTATTAGGTTTTTTTTTGTTTTGTTTTTGCTAAAATGCCATCACCCCAAAGTCTGCATTAAAATGCAAGTATTTTACCTCAGGGAGAGTGAAACAATAAAAAGTTAATGTCTTAAGTGCAATAGCAGAAGTGATTTTATCAGTTTATTATTGCAGAGTAGTTAAGAGTGAGTAGGTAAATTTTATTGAGGACTTGGATGAAAGCTGAAAGATCTGGGAAAAGGACAGACTGGGTGTGCTCTGGGGAGAGTTAAGTCAGACCCTGAGAAGAGCTGAGGGAGGGGACTTAAGGCCTGATTTCCATTTTCTCTGGGGTGGGGCCTTTCAGGAGAGCCCACCCTAGATGTAAGCATTGAGGACATCTCTGTTGGCACGGTGGTCTCCCGCTACTTAGCTCAAATGGTCATTTTGCCTTTTCAATCCCATGAATGTTTCAGAGGGAAAGGAATAGAAGGGAAGAAAATGTCCATGTGAAGTGTGACCAGATTAGGTGCTAAACCTGAATGCTAGATTCTGGGGTAAACAGATGAATAAGAAATAGTTTCTTTCTTGGGACAGTTTGAGATTCAGTGGGGGAAGACACTATTTATTTGCAGAAGGAGTTATGTAGAATGACATGGAAACCCTGAAGAAGGGAAACTGTTTTACTCTTAAGGGTTCCTAGTAAACAAAAATTTGTTAATTCTTGGCATGAAACTGGAGTCAAAAAGAAATTGCATGTCTATTATATCACTCTCACATGTTAAGATGATAATATCTCCTAATTGGATTAATAACTATTAGTTATATGATAAGAACAGAAGAATATCCCTGGTCTGCCAGTGTGTTGCTCATGAATGGTTCTTTGGCAGTTGTGAAACATGTGTGCAATTGTGTATAACAAATTGTCCTTCACAAGATTTTTTGGGGAAGGAGGGAAATTTGCATAGTAGCAAAACTATGTATTCCTCAAGAAAAAATTTATTTGTGTTGTGAATAAGATGTATACCCAATGTGTACCTATGAACAAGCGTATCAATTCATTGTATATCACTGGGAGAATTTCTAGTCCCACAAATAATAAAATGTATTTTAAAACCCCTGTAAAGCTATAACATTTACTCAATTGACTTTGATCTTCCTGAGTCCCCAGCCACTCCTGTGTAGTTTATCACAGGTCAAAATTATTCAAAAGCATATTCTGCAATGAGAAGGTACCAGAAACTTCTCAGGAGCTGACTCAGGGTTGGTCCTCTTAAGGCTAAAAGGCCAAACAGGTATCTACCTTGTTTTAATTTTTCTGAAAGAAAAAGTAAAAGATGACTTTCAGGTCATCAGTGTCTTCTAGAGAGGAGTTTTGCTTCCTAGGCAAAGTACTGCCCATTTCCCTCTCTGCCCTAATTGTAGTTAAAATACAGCATTTAGAAGAAATGCGAATCCACAGAGCATTTAGAAAATGAAAACATTACATATATCAAAACAAATGGGACACATATAAAACTACACTGAATAAAATTCATGGAATTGAATATTTTCTTCATTATTAAAAAAGGAAGATATAAAAAAATGAACTACACACTGAATTCCAACATCAAAGATTAATGTATAAACCAATTAATTAAAACTGGAAAACTATATAAATTATCATAAACCCGAGAGCTTCTTCTTTGGAAAAATGTAAAATGAAAAAAAAAAAAAAGACAAATAAATTAAAAGAGATTCTGAAATATATATATAAATGCATTTCAAAATGTTTTCTATTTATTAAATAAATATTTAAGTCCATTGGGGAATGAAATCCTGTGCTATGTATTTGCATTCCAGGAGGATTCCCAAAACATTTGCAGGACAGATTATTGTCTTCCCCATAGACTACTTATCCAACACTCCACAGATTTCAAAACATCTGAAAAATCTATTGAAACTGTAGATGGCATTTCTTTGATTTTGTTCTTAGCCTTATTCTACTTACTTTTCAATAGACTGGAGCTGTTAATTCATCCCAAAGAAGATATTAACACATGTTTTCATCATGAACATTTAGAGGAAAATCCAAATGGGAAAGTTGAGGTGATTTGCCCCCTTTCCATGTGGCATGGATGTGGAAAGCATGCTGGACTGCAGTCTACGATTCTAGATCCTGTTCTGATGCTGACTGACCCCAGACAGGTCAAACCTCTTGGAGCACCAGTTTCCTCATTAGTGTACAGAGAACTGGACCAGAAGATTTTTTTTTTTTTTTTTTTTTGGACTAGAAGATTTTTAAAGTCTGCAGTCACTCTAATATTTCGTGATTTTATTCTTTTCACATATCTCTGGTCTGTTTCATTAGTCATTAAGTTCCTATATCATTACTTCTTCTTCCTCAGCTAAAAATAAATTCTGAATTAAAAAAATGAAAGTGCTAGTTGCTCAGTTGTGTCTTAATCTGTGTGACCCCTTGGACTGTGACCTGCCAGGCTCCTCTGTCCATGGAATTCTCCAGGCAAGAATACTGGAATGAGTTGCCATTTCCTACTCCAGGCAATCTTCCCAACCCAGGGATCAAACCCAGATCTGCATTGCAGGCAAATTCTTTACCATTTGAGCCACTTGGGTTATACTGACTACCCAGAAACCAGAGGATGGTATTGAAGGGTTACAATTCAGGAACTAAGCAAGACATAAAATTGAAATAACAAATATATTCCAAAAATTACAGTGATGCTTTTCCAACCTAAAGTCTTTAAATTCAGGGGAGAGTGACCAGCAAAGCTCCATTTTCTACATAGGACTGAGCCTGAGGTAATGTTACTGAACTACCACCAGAGACTTGACTTAGTTACAAACATGGACATCCTGCTTTTGAGGGATGTTACTCACAGCAAGGTGCTACGGAAGAACTGTTGTGGAATCCTTCTTCCTGATGACCCTTAAAAGCCATACAAATACCCTGGTGAGACAGTCATGGCAGCAGGCAAGAGGGTGCAAGCTACCTTCCCAAAGACTTTTTTTTCTCATCTCAGAAAGTATCTATGATGAAGATTTAATGCTGTCATCAGAATGGCTTTACCAAAATGAATATAATTAAGAGAGATAATTAAGTCTTGTGTCTCTGGCTGACAAATGCTAGTGTCTGACAGTCAAAATGAGATTTCTGAAGAGAAAGATGAAATTGTATTGGATAGTGTGTTATTTCAGGTTTCTCATCTAAGCTCGTTGAAAGGAGTGGATTAACTTTGGAAATGTACCTAGGAGAAAGTAGTTCAGAATAGCTTGATTCTGGGTAGATAGCAACCATGGTTGAGGGGATTGGAGTGGTGAGAGGTGCAGTTATAGACCAGAGAGTCTTAAGGGCAAGGAAGGAGCTGAGAGGAGGCTGGTCCAGCCCTAATTTAACAGATGAGGACACCTCTCCCGGCAGTGTGCAGCAAGATGGCTTGGAGCACAACTGTATAAAGGTGGCTAGAGTAGCAGCCTAGGTTTTAAAATGTCAGAGCAATGTTCCACTGCCACTCTGAGGTTCCTAGAAGGGAAAAATGCATTGCTACAGAGCATCAATTATTCACCAAGGATGGTGTTCAGAGAAATTTGACAAGTCTAAGGTCTTCCTGGGTGAGGTTGCACTGTGTCCCCAGTGCCACCCAGCAGGGTCAAGCTGTCACTCCATGCCTCTTTCTCGGCCAGGTCCACTGCAACAACATGTTTGCTAAGGGTGTGAAGATTTTTAAGGAGGTCCAGTGCTACTTCCGCTCTGAAGCCAATGAATGGGAACCTAACGCCGTCTCCTTCCCGCTGGTGCTGGATGACGTCAACCCCAGTGCTCGGTTCGTCACCGTGCCCCTCCACCACCGCATGGCCAGCGCCATCAAGTGCCAATACCATTTTGCTGACACCTGGATGATGTTCAGTGAGATCACCTTCCAATCAGGTTGGGAGCTTGGATGGCCCTTAGGGAAGTGGGCGCAGGGTGGTGAAGGAGGAAGGCGGTGTCCAGAGCTTCTCATTGGTGGGTCTCTGGGAAGAAAAAGGTTAGACAAGTGGCTTCTCATGGGTAAATAGAATCTTTCGCCACTAGTTTGGTTGTGGAAGGGCAGAGATGAGACTGTGGAAGTGGATGGAATGTTTACTTGGCTCTCACTCATGTTTGTCTAAAAAAAAAAAAAAGAAAGAAAATGAGTACAATGTGTTAAAGCTTTAATGTAAATCAAACCAGTTAAGGGGAAGCAAACCTAAGCACTATTAAAGTATTTAAATGAAGTTGTCTAAATATACACTAAAGAGAACAATGAACCTCCATCCATCACTTAGCTTTACTAATCATTGATTTTTTTGTCATGCTTGTTTCCTTTATTTCTCCCTTTTTGCTATAGAATTTTGAAACAAATCTGAGATGTTATTTGATTTCAATAATAACATTTTAGAATACACCTGAGAAGATAACATTATCTTCATAACAATGCATTATAACAACATTTATTAAGAACTTATCCCTTAATGTAATATAATAGCCAATCCACACTCATGTATCCTTGATTGTCTAATAATGTCTTAACAACAGTTGGCTTGAATGAATTAGGGTCCTACTAATAAGGCCCTCCTGGTGTATGTCCTTTATTACATTGCTAGGCTGTATCTCTTTTAATCTAAAGAATAAATTAAAACAAAAATTCCATTCTGAATTAACTGATTGCTTTCCATGGTGTCATTTTACTGTAACTTATATCCTCTGTCATCTTGTAGACTGGAGGTTATATCTACAGGTGAATTTGATTCAAATTCAATATTTATTTTTGCTAAGGATTTTTCATAGATAGTGTTGTGTACTTTATGTTGAATCTCATCATGGACATGTTGTTAGACTCCCTCACTTTTAGTGATGCTAAGATTGATCTTTGGGCTCAGGTGGTTTTTCTTTCAAAGAAAAGTTCCCCACCATCTTTCTCCTTAGACTTCACCCTCCATTGATGACCACTGCTTAAATTATTTCATTAGGAGTTGTTGACTGATGATTTTCTAATTCTTTTGTTCCTTTTGCATTTATTAGCTGAATTTATTCTGAATATGAGAACTATTCCCCATACACTTGTTAATCCTGAAATATAGTTCACATTGCAAGGGCAGGATACGTGATTAATTTTTTCATCAATTTTTAGAGTAATGAGTTAATGCAACCTTTAGCAACTTTCAATGGTATCTAATAGATTTTGTTTTGATTTTCATCCTTGTTATGTTTCTTAGTATCATTATGCATTCATTGGTTTTCATAAATTCAGTGTTTGTTGCAATTAATATTCTTTTTAATACTCAGATTGCCTGCATTTGACCAGAGCACATGCCTTTAAGCTGGCTCTGTCTACTTTGAATTGGATCCTATAAGTTTTTGATAGCTGTTTTGTGAAAGAACAAGATGTTCCAAGCTTATTTTGAGCATTCACTGCTCCAGATGTGGAATCACATTTCCTGACGTGATCTTGGTTCCTTTTATTGGGGAATGGTATTTAGAGACCACAAAGTTGGCAATATGGACTGTGTCAAATCATGAAAAGTTAAAAGCCATTTAAGACACTGTCTATATCATCATAACTTAGATGAGGATATAAAACCTAGATAATGATTTTTTTTTCATAAGTTGTTCAAAGTGGTGACCAACAATAAGGTCAGAAGGAGAGAGGTCACTAGAGAGTGGATTTGTAATGGACAAAGGAGTGGGACTTTATACTTGGCCTGGAAGGAGAATACAGGCAAAAAAATGACATCAGAGAAGAGGGAAGACTAAAAATAAACCAGAAGATCCCATCCTTCCTAATGTGATTTTTAAAAGAAAAAAATTTTAAGATGTTTTGCTAATTAAGATGTATTGATATGGAAATAGAGCACATGTTCAGAAAAAGAGGTTTGGTGCCTCAGTACATTCTATTATAAAAATTTAAGCTAAGAGTAAGTGGATTCATTATTTTATAAAGTATTTATTGAGGGAAGAAATTTAAATGTTCAAAAGCACTGTTACTTAACATCCTAAGTGCTAATTAGGAGACAGTAGGTTTCCATCATCCTCAGAGTTTCTGCAGAAGACTTGAAATGTTTGCTTCAGGAATTCATATAAGGCATGTTTTGCTAACTTAATGACCAAAGGATTTTAGAACAACATGAATGATTAGTTTTAAGTCATCTTAAAGTTGTATTTCTGATAGGAAAATGGAACCAGATGTGTCAGTGCAATTGTTTCATATTAAATGATCTCCTAAACAGTGGTGTTTATGGCAGAAAATCACAGAAAATGTATTCATATCTTTTTTACATTTTCTTGATAAGAATACAACTTTGAAAAAATGTTCTCAGTAAGTGATTAAATACGTCCCGTGTAAACCCAAATCAGACCAACATGTTAGTTATGTCTGCTGTGTTTCTTATTAACATTATTTCGAATAGTGTTATTTTCATTAACATTAAAGAAGACACTTTTAGAAGTGTGCCAAAAAGACTTAAAATGGCTGTAGCTGTGTAACTACAGTTACATAGTTTTTGACTGCGGAAATAACTGGAACTTTACTGTCATGATAATATTAGTTTTCACTGAAGCCTGAGAATCCAATTCAGAAAAGTACAGGTGGGTGCTAGATACTTTATTTATATTATAATGCTAATAAGGAGAAAAATTAGGTTTTTGGGAGAGATTCTCCTTTGGATGGGAAGTGAGTATTTTAATTCTTCCCCTCTTTATTAGACAAATCAGAGGGAAAAATAAGTTACCAACATCAATCTGTCAAATACACTTTTGGGATCTAGTCTGGGAAGCTTCAGGATCACAGTAAAGGATAATTTAACTCAGCAGTTCCCAACATTTTTGGCACCAGGGACCAGTTTCATGGAAGACGATTTTTCCACCGACGGGCTGGAGAGGGGTGGTAGTTTCAGGATAATTCAAGCACATTACATTTATTGTGTACTTTATTTCTACTGTTATTACATCAACTCCACCTCAGATCATCAGGCATTAGACCCTGGAGGTTGGGACCCCTGCTCTAATTTATCTATAAGGATGAAGGCTTAATTTATAGATTAAAAGTCTAGGACAATGAAACATAATGAAAACTCTTTAGTAAACAAAAGAGTTCAATTAATTTAATTTCCTTGAAGGAAAGATCATCTTTAGCACCATGTCTGTTCCGTGTCTCTAACTCATTATATTCTCTCTATATTTTACTGAACTTGGGTCTCATTTCCTATGCATACTTTATGATAATGTGTGGTCACAGCCCTCTGGTCATTCTTTCTTAAATTTTTGTATATCATGATACTTACAAAAGAAAAGCTGCCCTTGCTATTGAGATGAATGGTAATATTATTTATTTATTAAGAATATATGATTTCATTTCTAATCCAGTAAATTGATTTCACAAAGTACTAGCTTAGAACCTACCTTCAGAAAAACCACTAGTTAGCTGTCTTCTTCCCTTGAGCTCTGACTCATCCTTGCTTTATAACAGATGCTGCAATGTACAACAACTCTGGAGCCCTGCCCACATCGCCTGTGGCACCCACAACCTATGGTACGTGTTATGGAGTTCTTTGTTATAAAAGTTAAGTTGAGGAGACCTTCCAGAGGATGAAGAAGAGTGGAGATTTGCAAAGGCCTGCCTGTGTCGGAGGCTTGATACAGGGTGTCCTTGGATGAAGAGTAGCTCTGGAAAGATAGGACAGTCCACATCCAAAGTTAATGGCCCAAACTCACTCCCTTCCCTGCTGGTCCATGTGGTTCTTCAGCTGAGGCTGAGTCTTGAGTTGTCCCAATAGCTTCTTGGAAGTTTGGGACCCTTGGAGCAAAAACAGGGAGGGGGATATGTCTAGGTGAGACCCACTGTAGGGATCTCAAGGAAAGAATGGAAGTCTATGGAACAAAAAGCTAGTCTCTCCAATTACAGGGAAATATGGACAAATGTATCCATTGCTTCAGACAGCCACTGGCTGTATAAGTCAGCAATCTGGGAAATACAAAATCATAGTGTAAAGTCCAAAGAGGACTCTCAGCTACCCTGGCATGTCTCAAAGAAACCACAGTGAAACTGGTTCTTCACCTGCTTTTCATGAGGTGAGATTAGAGACCAGCAGACCCAAGCCATGGTATGAAGGAGCAAAATTTTGGGAAGCATGGAAAGCCTCTCCATTATCCAGTCTAATACATGAAGAAGAGGAGGCTCCTGTCCCATGGATGTGGCCTGTAGGATATGGGAGCAAAGTAATACAAGAGTACCAATACCAAGTGTTAAGGTGACATGTGGTGGAATTATCCTGAAGGAGCAGGTTCTGCCTTCTTATCTCTAGTCCAAGCCTTCATGCTTTTCGTGCCTTGGGAGATAATAATATTCTTCATTTTTCCTTTCCTGGTTACAGATCCCATGCTTAAAGTTGATGACAGCAACACCCGAATCCTGATTGGCTGCTTGGTAGCCATCATCTTCATTCTCTTGGCCATCATTGTCATCATCCTTTGGAGGCAGTTCTGGCAGAAAATGCTGGAGAAGGTGAGGAAGTACAGAACACTCATGGGATAGGAAACCACTCTGTCCTTTCCTGTGCTGCTCTTACCCTGGGAGTAAGAGGCAAATCACAAAATCATGTAAATGGTTAGAAAGATAATCAAGCCTGCCAAGAGGCATAGGAATAGAGAAGCTAGGGCTGAAAGGATCAGAAAAGAATAAGCTAAGTCCAGTTTCTCATTTTTAGGATGGAGATTTTGAACCCTCCCTAGAGAACTCAAAAACTAATTTTTTCTTCCCAACACATTTAGGCATCTCAACTTAGGCATCTTCCTGGAAGATTCTGATTCACTGGGTTTTGGGAGGAGTATCTGTATTTTTAAAAAATATAAAGTAATTATTCTACAATTAAAATAAATTAATTTAAAAAGTTAACGAACGATTCTGATGCATAACTGATACCTAGCTAAAATGTCTGATAATGCTGTTCCTTTTGTTTTTACTGCTTGCTTGTTTTTTGGTGTGTGTGTAGAAAAATATCCAACATCATTAATATCCAAGCCAAGTTTCTTGCAATTCTATTCCAACTTCTTTTTGTACTTGAATGTTATGGCTATGTATCCTCTGAATGCCTCCTCAGATTCATTTTGTCTAGGCCAAGTGATCTGTATAATTTCTACTACATTTGTCTAAAGACTTTTTCCATGATTTTACTTGAAACTCATTGAATAATGGTGAGTTGGGCATAGTAGTTATATTTAACTGTTTTTCTGGTTAAAAAATATGAAGTGCTCACTGCCATTAATATCCTGTTTTTTATGCTGGTTGCAATTATCAGTCTTGAAATTTGTTGACTTCTTTTCTTCTAAACTATATACATTCCACCACAGGCAGACTGGGGCTTCCCAATGGCGGTAGTGGTAAAGAATCTGCCTGCCAATGCAGGAGACATAAACAGATGTGGGTTCCATCCCTGGGTCAGGGAGATCCCCTAAAAAAGGAAATGGCAACCCACTCCAGTATTCTTGCCTGGAGAATCCCATGGACAGAGGAGTCTGGCGGGGTACAGTCCATAGGGCTACAGAGTTGGAAATGACTGAAGCGACTTAGCACACATGCATGGATGGATTATCTATGACTTCTTTTGTTTTTTTAGACCAGATAGCAACTCGGGGCACTGTGGCTAAGTGTGTGATATTCTTGGAGTTTGCTGATGATAAAGTGTTTCTACCTTTGACATGGGCATTGTTGCTGGTCAGTGAGCTCAAATGGATGTGGACTGTGAGAGGTCACAGGTGCTCTGGGTTGTGAGACTTTGAAGTGCCTGTTGAGGGCTGGGACCAGGAGGGAGGGTAAAGCCTGATTGTGTTCATAGCTTCTGTGTTTGGAGATGGGCTCTCAGAGGAGACCAGTGCCTCTGTGGAGTACATACCAGAAGAGGTAAATGGACTGGAACCTTCTGAACTCTTGGTGGGTGGGACAAGAGGAAGGGGCTAATATCAGAGAAGTGAAGGGAATGACCCCGACAAGCAGCCTGCAATTCCTTCTGAGCTGTTACACACCTAGGCGCTGAAAGACTGAAGTTTACTTTAAGGTTTTTAGGCAGGAATATTTCACAGAAGAGAGGATCTCTTTGCTCCCCACAGGGACTTCTATCACGAGTCTGAAAATACTTTGACTAAATTAAAGCTTTCAATCCATAAATAGTGACTGAAGGCTGAAATGCAGAATCCACGGAGAGCTCACGCGCTGGCATGATGAGGCAACATCAAAACCTTTCTTGTTTTAGAATGGTGAAACACCCTGAGTATCTAGATTCCAGGGAGAAGGCTAGCAAAAAGTGGTGGTGGAAGAAGCTGGTGGTCTGACGATTCATTGGAAAGCTTGATGCTATGTTCTTATTGAACAGTCTGTTATGACTGCATTTTTTGTAGTTGAGGGGGATAGTCTGTATTCTCTATTCTATGAGCTATTTTTCTCTGCACCAGAATTTACCACTCTTGTCTGAGTCTTTCTTCTGAAACCCACTGGAATATATTCATGGTCTGGGAGAGGAATTTGGGGCTGGAGACTCTCTAGGTAAAAGGGAGACTAAACATTTTGCCCTTGAATATTTAACTTGGTCCTTCAAGAAATTTTTCTATCTCTGTACATCCTGAGTGAGAAAACTCAAAACTCTCTGGAATAGCACAGGATTTCTCCTTTTTTTGCAGAAGACCCTTAAGCATATATTTATATTCCCAATACATTAGTCAAAGTAGCCTTATGCTATAGCATTATTTGCAGGATACTTATAATGGTGTCCTCAATTCTCTCTTTGAGAGAGTCAACCCGTATTTATTGAGTACCTACATGTGCCAGGCTCCATGCTTATTACCAAGGACCTATCAGCATAGCTTATGGAGCAGACATCTCAATTTCTTGATTGAGCACCCAAGGTGTGTTTGTTGGAGTAGAACATTTCACGTGTTTAAATCTAAATAGTCCCATATATTTAGATTATGAGATTTCATTTTGAAGGAGCAGGTAGGCCATATTAGATGGAATACAAGAACAGTTAGCTGTTTAATTCCTCTTATTCCTGTGTTAGGTATAATTTGGGCTTCCCTGGTGGCTCAAATGGTAAAGAATCTGCCTTCAATGCAGGAGACCTGGGTTTAATCCCTGGGTTGAGAAGACACCCTGGAGAAGGGAATGGAAACCCACTCCAGTGTTCTTGCCTGGAGAATTCCATGGACAGGAGCCTGGTGGGCTACAGTCCAGGGAGTCACAGAAAGTGGGACATGACTGAGCTACTAACACACACACACGCACACACACATGTATAATTCACCTTAGTATCCCTAGACATGTAGGGCTTTCCTTTCCTATTTTGCAGTCATTTTATTTTTGGTTAGTAAAAATGCAGGATAAAGAGAGTATTACTCTAACATACAATGCCAGAGTGATCAGGGGAAGTACAGATTCATCATGTTACAACACATTTTTTGTGTTAATGAGCATGTTAATTTACATCTACACAAAATCAAGTGGTTGAGTGGTGTCAGGAAAACCCATTATTTAATAGAACTTTGAAAATGCTAAGATTGAGATTCTGTGATTGGTTATTGATAGGTTCCTACAGTGTCGTGTGAATGATGCTTATAAGTACTCCAGTGAGAGTTAATAAATGTTGGCAGTGTAGATATTTGGAAGTCAAGTTCTTCCTTGATGAAATGAAAGATTATTCTAAATTTCTACAGTATAGGTATTTGTGGAACCAGGCTGCATCCCTGTCACTTGCATTGCTTCTGGAGTTTGAGTATTAAAGAGTTATTTTCATCTGAGTGGAAGAGCTGGCTTTAAGAAGAGGAGGGAGAGATGATCTCTTTTGTGCCAACATGCCTTTCTCCCCTTCTCTTTTAGGCCTCTCGGAGGATGCTGGATGATGAAATGACAGTCAGCCTTTCCCTGCCCAGCGAATCCAGCATGTTCAATAATAACCGCTCCTCATCACCAAGTGAGCAGGAGTCCAACTCCACTTATGATCGCATCTTTCCGCTTCGCCCTGACTACCAGGAGCCATCCAGGCTGATACGAAAACTTCCAGAATTTGCTCCAGGGGAGGAAGAATCAGGTGAGGATGAAGTGATGGGCAGAGAATTGAGAGACAAGGTTTATGAAGGTGTGGCACAATTACTCAACCAAGTCTAGTTTAGCCTAGAGAAGTCCACCTTCTCCTGGGAAGTCCACACTGTCTTTTTAGATTGGGTCTGCTGCTACTCCTACTTAAATCTGAGCATCTCTCCTCTGCTACTAATAATAGCAGATGTTTGGAAGGCCCCACATGTTAGAAAAAGGAAATAGATAAAATGTGTTACTGAAGTGTTAACACCGGAAGAACCTAAACAGCCCAACTAGTCCAACCTCCTCTTTTTTCATAAGAGGAAAGTAAGAAGACTCAGATAAGGTACTTACTCAACATCAAACACCAATAAGGGTAAATTCAGGACTAGAATCAAACTGGAAGCTAAAGACATCCTAGAATCCCGTTTTTAGTCACCTAGATAATTGTGTTGGGCGTCCCTGGTGGTACAGACAGTAAAGAATCTGCCTGCAATGTGAGAGACCTGGGTTTGATCCCTGGGTTGGGAAGATCCCCTGGAGAAGGGCATGGCAACCCACTCCCGTATTCTTGCCTGGAGAATCCCCATGGACAGAGGAGCCTGGCGGGCTCCAGTCCATGGGGTTGCTAAGAGTTGGACACGACTGAGAGACTAAGCACAGATAAGTGTGTTATTTAATTTTTGTTCATGTCTCTTTAGTGAATGATGTGTTAGACTAATATATGATTTTATTACGAAAGTAAATATCTCTTGCCTTCTCTCAGTAAAAGCATTGCTTTGGTAAATGGTGCCAATTGATTCCCATCCCAGTGTTTTTTAAAAAGGGCTGCAGAGTGACATCATAAGCGATGCTGGGGTCATCGCTGAGACTAAGAGCAGGTTTTCTTTCCATAATATCAGCAACCAAAAGTGACCTGAGTCAATAAGAGAGGACTGATGGTGTTCAGGAGAGAGGTCATTGGAAAAGTAGCAGGACTAACCATGAGGGCAGAGGCTTTTCAAGGGAGTCTTTCCAAAGGAAGAAAGGACACTAAGGTGTATTTATCACTCAGTTTAGTTCAGTTCAGTTCAGTAGCTCAGTCGTGTCTGACTTTTTGTGACCCCATGGACTGCAGCATGCTAGGCTTCCCTGTCCATCACCAACTCCTGAAGCTTGCACAAACTCATGTCTATCGAGTTGGTGATGCCATCCAACTATCTCATCCTCTGTTGTCCCCTTCTCCTCCTGCCTTCAGTCTTTCCCAGCATCAGGGTCTTTTTCAATGAGTCAGTTCTTCACATCAGGTGGCCAAAGTATTGGAGTTTCAGCTTCAGCATCAGTCCTTCCAATGAATATTCAGGACTGATCTCCTTTAGGATGGACTGGTTGGATCTCCTTGCAGTCCAAGGGACTCTCAAGAGTCTTCTCCAACCCCACAGTTCAAAAGCATCAATTCTTTGGTGTTCAGCTTTCTTTATAGAAAGCTTTCTTTATATTTACCACTCAGTGGATAGCAAACTTTGACGGAGCATATTGAACTATGGGACTTTCACAGAGATAACAAGAAAATGGATATAATTCTTTTTTTAGGCTAAACCAAAGTGACTTTCCTACTTCCTGAAGTCTAAAACATCCCCCCTCATATTTTAATGTGTTTTAAAGTTAGGATGTCTTAAGCTAGATCATATAAATTTAATCAAATTTTTAAATCCCAAAATAGGTTATTTATCTCAGTAATCATATCTTAAAATTAAGAAAATATGCTGTTAAATCCTAAAACTTTAATACTCCCACCCTAACTAGTATAGCCAGCCTTCCTAGAGCTTCACTGCAATTCCATAAGTTTAATCAAGGAGATTGTTAATGATCAGGCAGTATGAGGAGAGAAGGGTAAGAGATAAAATGGTGACCTGTATTCTGGAGGCCACAAGAAAGTCTCTAGAGGAACCATTGTCCAAGTAATAATGTCATAGCCTAGGTTAGACTGGGGGCTTTTTTTTTTAACTTTATTATCATTGGAAGATAATTACTTTACAATATTGTGATGGTTTTTGCCGTACATTAACATGAATTGGCCACATGTTTTAGCCTTGCTGTCAGATTTTCTTTCTTAAAGAGATCTCCAAAAATGCTCCACGGGATGAAGCCCATTGTCCTTGTCTTCCCAGGCTGCAGTGGCGTTGTGAAGCCAGTCCAGCCCAGTGGGCCTGAGGGCGTGCCCCACTACGCAGAGGCTGACATCGTGAACCTCCAGGGGGTGACTGGAGGCAACACCTACTCTGTGCCTGCCGTCACCATGGACCTGCTCTCGGGAAAAGATGTGGCTGTGGAAGAGTTCCCCAGGAAGCTCTTAACATTCAAGGAGAAGCTGGGTGAAGGCCAGTTTGGGGAGGTGAGCTGATTCTTAGAGTGGAGTCTCCAGTCCTTGGTAGTTCAGAGGAAGTGGTTGAATAAAAATGACGTGTAGAGCAAAGTGTCCCATCCAGAGTGGATTCACACGCAATGTGTCCTCCAGCTGTTTCTCCTTGCATTGTCCTCTATAGCGGTCCCCAACAGTTTTGGCACCAGGTGTCATGGAAGATAGTTTTCCATGGACTGGGGGAGGAGGTGGTTTTGGCAACCCCAAATCCCAAGTGTATTATATTTATCGTGTACTTTATTTCTATTACTGTTATATCAGCTCCACCTTTAGATCATATATACATTCCTGGAGGTTGGGGACCCCCTACTCTAGAAGACTAGTATTAGGTCAGTCTCATCTTTGTCAAATAGCTGTGGAATTCCTGGGAATTCTGATTTCTATACAAGAGTTTTAAAGCAGGAAAGTCACTAGACTTTGAGATCCTAAAAAACATCCAATATTTTCTAAATATTTTACTGTAGGTTACAGAGGGTGGGGACCATAAGATGTGATCATCTTTTATAAACTGTCCAAGAACATCCTGCTATTGGATAGCCACTTTGTTTTTTTCCATTTTAATGGGAGTTACATGTAAAATGGTCAAAAACAACCTCGCCCCTGCTTTTAGTCCCAGAATCAGCCACTAGGGAATAAATCACTAACCAAGATAAGGAGAACACTCTTCTCAATTGCTCTCAGAGTGATGCATGTAATATTTGACTTTTCACTCTTACAACAGTCACATGAGCCTTCTGAGAATTCAAAGCAATGATTTAAGTGGCAACAGAAGCTCTTCAATCCCGCCATCTAAACTCCAAATGTAACTTGGTTTCCTGAGGATGGTACTGGTTTCCAGCATGGGCAGCATGCTTTAACCTTGTGTAGGTTTGCTGGTGATGGACGAAGAAGGGTCCATGACACCCATTTGTGGTGTTATGTCCACTCCTTCTGTCTCCTGAGTTGAAAATGCAGGCTTGTTATACTGTTACTGACACGTAGGTGTTCCTGATAATGCTAATTCCATCCTAAGGATTACTTTAGAGAATATGTTTAGTGCAATCTTATAGCCAAACTTCCTTGAATCAAAGTTGAAGCATTTATACCAGAAGACATTTTATAGTATAATAAAATAATACTGTATATTATAGCTGTGATAAAATACTGTTATAGATTTATTCACATATTTAATATTGCAATCAATATATATTTTTTATAAAGCAGTAACATATCATATTAGCTTACCATTTTTAAAAAATCAATTATTTGAGTCAAAGATATGATGCACATATCTTCTTATTGGTCTTTTGATTATTTTGCCTGAGTTGTAAGAGTTAGTTTATCTCCAGGAAATGCCCAGCAAGAGTACTGAGACATCTTCAGGAGAATGATGATGCTGAGATTAGATGACTTTTGTCTAGGTTCATCTCTGTGAAGTGGAGGGAATGGAAAAGTTCAAAGACAAAGATTTTGCCCTAGATGTCAGTGCCAACCAGCCTGTCCTGGTGGCTGTGAAAATGCTCCGAGCAGATGCCAACAAGAATGCCAGGTCTGTGGTCTACATTTTGAATTTTCCTTTATTTGTTTCATCTTCAGGATCAGGGATACTCTTGGAAACTTCTGAGCAATTTGTTTCTTTTGAGATGGAAAGGTCTGTGAGCTGCCTCACATATCCATTGTTGTGTTTTATTTTTCTGATGGGTCAGTAATCCTCATCTTCATTCTCATCTCCTTCTAGAACAAATGTACATTTTCTGTTAGATCTGCTGCATATTTACTTCCTAACCTCCTTTGCACAGCACTGTGCTTCCCAACCTACGCAACAGTCTGAATATGACATTGCTGAATGTCATTACCTACCCTTGCAAACTTTTCACAGTCACACACATCTTTCTTGCTAAGCTTCTGCCATTCTCCTTTTTTCACACTGAATCTCTACTTACTTTCTCATGCCTTTTTTTCTCTTTTATGCTCCTCTTTGTCTATATCCAGCAACCCCCCAAATGAGAAGCTACCTCTACTTGGAAAAGTACCCATGGACCTCAAAGCAAAAGGATCCACAGTCCTTTAGCAGTTTTCCAAACTGGCTAATAATCTCTTGGATCCTTTACTACATAAATTGCTGTTTCCAGCCACACTCCGTTGTTTGACAGCCTTTCCATTACAGTAATGGTGAGTTAATCCTCACCCAGACAGGCATGCTGGTTGAAAGCTGATTGAATGTGTCTCAGAAAAATCTGCACATCTGGGTAACATATGCATTTCTTCATTTGTGTTGGCTTGAGTTGTCTCACTGATGTTCAAATTCAGAAAAAATTTAGATTGCTATACTTCAAATTATCATAAATTCCAAGAATGGTGAGAGGGTTTTATTGAAAGTCTTGCAATTGGCAGGATGTGGCATGAAGAAGAAAGAAAATCAAGGGAACAGAACTGTGGTGGTTTTGGAATTTTTACTGTGAGAATTTCAACCTTAAGGATACTAATATGAATGAAAAGTGATATCCTCAGGTCCCATCTAAAGAAAGAATATTCCTGATATTAATATTAGCACATGATTAGAGAAAGTGGCAAGAAAGAAAAAAAATGGGATATAACAAAGCTTTTACCCGTTAAAAAAATTTGTATTTACAATGTTGTGTTGGTTTGTGCCATGCAACGACGTGAATAAGTCATAGCTATACATATAACCCCTTCTTCTTGAGCCTCTCTCCTTGCTCACTGTTTTTTGGTGAGGTTTGGTGTCCCATCTGTGCCCACTCCAAATAAGCAACGATGGATGGCTTAGGTTGTGTGCCCTCCCAAACCATGGACCTCCTTGCTTTGAGGTTGAAGGAGGAATGAAAGAGGAGAGGTGTTGAAACCATATTGGTTTTAAGGATTTTATATTGACTGGTATGACTCCCAGTCCAGGATTGCTAAAAAACTCCTAGGAGACATACAACATGTCTGTTCCAATAGTTTTGAGAATGTGGGCTAGTGGTTTCACTCCCCCAAATGTTGCTACTGGGAAGGTAGCCCACTGTGTGATTCAAGGGTGGTCATCACCATCTACTCTGACAGCTACTAGTTTTGGCCAAGTGAGTACTTCTTTTGAAATGACTGCATTACCACCATGAACTTTAAACAGCTCAACTTTGAACAGGTTACTAAATGTGTGTTGTGACTGTCTGCTGGTGCACTCTGCATTAAAAGAAGCCAGCATGGGACAATAAAAAATTATCAGATAAACCAGGGGATGCTTATTCATTTTCATAAAAGAGTGCCTTAGCTTTATTTACAGAGTGAGTCCTTGGCTTTTAAAAAAGGGAAAGACCCCAGTGCACTTAAGATATAATTTTCAGTTGAAGGTTTTATTTTTAAGACTAGTTTTTAGTAACCTACATTTGATTTAGCAAATATTAATCACTTTCTATGTGGCAGGGCTTTTGTTGGATACTAAGGGTGCACATGTGAATGTCATGGTCCATATGCCTCCAAAATTACAGTTGAATAAGGGTTTATCATATTCCAGGATGAGTAGAATGAGACAGTTTCCAGGAAGCAATTTCTCTGTTCTCACAAAGGTTATTCAAAAGAAAAGAAGACTAGTACAATGGGCAGGACTAGACTTTGCTGTGTCTTCTCCTACTTCTTGATTCTAACTCTGGCAACCTTTGGGTTTATCTGTGTCTGTGTCCTTCAAAGGAATGATTTTCTTAAGGAGATAAAGATCATGTCCCGGCTCAAGGACCCAAACATCATCCGTCTCTTAGCTGTGTGTATCACTGAGGATCCTCTTTGTATGATCACTGAGTACATGGAAAATGGAGATCTCAATCAGTTTCTTTCCCGCCACGAGCCACCCAGTTCTTGCTCTGCCAATGTACCCACTGTGAGGTAAATAAGCTGAGTCTTCCATCTCTTTCCTGGGTTCATGAGACTAAGATGGGGAGCAGTGAGCTTTAAAGTTCATCATTGTTCTCAGATGGTGGGGGATGTTGTTCAGTAGCTAAGTTGTGCCCGACTCTTTGCAACCCCATAGACTGCAGCACGCCAGGCTTCCCTATTCTTCACTACTTCGCAGAGTTTACTCAAACTTATGGCCGTTGAGTCGATGATGCCATCCAGCCATCTCATCCTCTGTCGCTCCCTTCTCCTCCTTCCCTCAATCTTTCCCAGCATCAGGGTCTTTCCCAGTGAGACAGGGGATGTTGGTGTGCAGGGGATAACAGAGCAGCTGCCCTTTGGGGGAAAGCAGAGATAAATGAAGAATAGAGAAGAGATGCTGAGGTTGGAACCGCAGTTTGTTGGCAGCAACTGTAGAGTATGTACCTTTCACAGCTTCTTGTTGCCAGAAGCTACTTTCTCTCTTCCTTTGTATTTTCTCAGTTATGCCAACCTGAAGTTTATGGCTACCCAGATTGCATCTGGTATGAAGTACCTTTCCTCACTTAATTTTGTTCATCGAGATCTGGCCACACGAAACTGCTTAGTGGGTAAGAACTATACCATCAAGATAGCTGACTTTGGAATGAGCAGAAACCTATACAGTGGTGACTACTACCGAATCCAGGGCCGGGCAGTGCTCCCGATCCGCTGGATGTCCTGGGAGAGCATCTTGTTGGTGAGTTTCCTGTGTTTTTGAGCTCTGCCCTATAGCAACCAGCACATAGGCAGGTGCATATGGCATCTAGAGGTGCTCCAGAGACAGCAGGAGACAGACAATGAGTAGACTTCAATGTTTTCTCTGACTTGAGATGATTTACTTTGGTACTAATCATTATTTTTTTTATTTAAGCGGGTATCACATTTTTTTAATATTTCAGCATTTTTCTGCCATAATTTTTCACATGAAAGAACCTATATCTGCATACACACTGCTTCAGGGATCACAATAATTTCCATTCTTTAAGTACTGAATTGAATTAATTTACTTTCATCATCTAATAATTATGCTGATAAAATGTAAAATGCTTACAATAGAAAATTTGGAGAGAAAGGTTAAAAATATACCTGGAATGATAAGAGATTTTATGATTTTTTAAAATCTCTACCCTTCCCATATTATTGATCTTAATTTAGGGTATTAAAATTTTGTCATTTAAAGAACTGTTATCCACACAAAATATTTTTTGTATTAATTTCATAACCATGTTTCTAATTAATTATTTTATGTTTCTATTTTAATGATTATCATCATTTACTTTTTAAGTTCCTCATTCTTTGCTTTTATAACTTTTATTCAGCTCTTGATATTTTGAACCACAAGTGAATAATTTTTTTTCCAAATGTTTATCTTCTCTTACCATGCATATTTGAGGCAATTTATGCCATTTGGTTTTATGCCACTTAGCTGATTTATAGAATTATTAGACTTTAAACTTTTACTTCCTACGATGCTGAATACATGTAATTTTGTTTTTTGTCATTTAATATTCCAGAGACAAGCCTGAAAGCACTATAGTTTTGTTCACTTATTGTTAATCTGTTTGTTTCTTGTTCATATTCTTGTAGGATTTGTTAATTTTAAAATAAAAATTATATAGTTATCCCTTTCCTCTCACCAAAATAACCACTATTAATATTAATATTCTAGTATATTTCCTTTGAGGATTTTTTCTATACATGCATTTCTCTGAATATATGTATTATGTATATAAAATTATTTTACATATTGGGATGATACTATGCACATAAAATTCTCTCTCATTGCCAGTAAATATTCTTCAAAAACATGATTCTAATGGTTGTATAATATTCCATTATACCTATATCCTGTAATTTAATATCATAATAACTTGGTATTTTCCAGTTTCCTTCAAAAATGAATGATGCTGTAAGATATACCATTTTATATAAATCATTATAAAGATTTTTATCATCTCCATAGGTGAATTTTACCCCTTTCTAATGTGATTATTAGACATTCTAGGAATGTTGACATCCTAGGAATCAGCAAACTAAAATGAGCTGGAATGGGTGAATTTAACTCAGATGACCATTGTATCTACTACTGTGAGCAGGAATCCCTTAGAAGAAATGGAGTAGCCCTCATAGTCAACAAAAGAGTCTGAAATGCAGTATTTGGATGCAGTCTCAAAAATGACAGAATGATCTCTGTTCATTTCCAAGGCAAGCCATTCAGTATCATGGTAATCCAAGCCTATGCCCCAACCAGTTAATGCTGAAGAAGCTGAAGTTGAACAGTTCTATGAAGACCTACAAGACCTTTTAGAACTAACACCAAAAAAAGATGTCCTTTTCATTATAGGGGGCTGGAATGCAAAAGTAGGAAGTCAAGAAACACCTGGAGTAACAGGCAAATTTGGCCTTGGAGCATGGAATGAAGCAGGGCAAAGGCTAAGAGAGTTTTGCCAAGAGAATGCACTGGTCATAGCAAACACCCTCTTCCAACAATACAAGAGAAGACTCTATACATGGACATCACCAGATGGTCAACACCGAAATCAGATTGATTATATTCTTTGCAGCCAAAGGTGAAGAAGCTCTACATAATCATCAAAAATAAGGCCAGGAGCTGACTGTGGCTCAGATCATGAACTCCTTATTGCCAAATTCAGACTTAAATTGAAGAAAGTAGGGAAAACCACTAGACCATTCAGGTATGACCTAAATCAATCCCTTATGATTATACAGTGGAAGTGAGAAATAGATTTAAGGGACTAGATCTGATAGACAGAGTGCCTGATGATGGAGGTTTGTGACATTGTACAGGAGACAGGGATCAAGACCATCCCCATGGAAAAGAAATGCAAAAAGGCAAAATGGTTGTCTGAGGAGGCCTTACAAATAGCTGTGAAAAGAAGAGAAGTGAAAAGCAAAGGAGAAAAGGAAAGATATTCCCATTTGAATGCAGAGTTCCAAAGAATAGCATGGAGAGATAAGAAAGCCTTCCTCAGTGATCAATGCAAAGAAATAGAGGAAAACTGTAGAATGGAAAAGACTAGAGATCTCTTCAAGAAAATTAGAGATACCAAGGGAACATTTCATGCAAAGATGGACTCAATAAAGGACAGATGGTATGGACCTAACAGAAGCAGAAGATACTAAGAAGAGGTGGCAAGAATACACAGAAGAACTGTACAAAAAAAATCCTCATGACCCAGATAATCATGATGGTGTGATCACTCACCTAGAGCCAGACAGCCTGGAATGTGAAGTCAAGTGGGCCTTAGAAAGCACTGCTACGAACAAAGCTAGTGGAGGTGATGGAATTCCAGTTGAGCTATTTCAAATCCTGAAAGATGATGCTGTGAAAGTGCTGCACTCAATATGCCGGCAAATTTGGAAAACTCAGCAGTGGCCACAGGACTGGAAAAGGTCAGTTTTCATTCCAATCCCAAAGAAAGGCAATCCCAAAGAATGCTCAAACTCCTGCACAATTGCACTCATCTCACACGCTGGTAAAGTAATCCTCAAAATTCTCCAAGCCAGGCTTCAGCAATATGTGAACTGTGAACTTCCAGATGTTCAAGCTGGATTTAGAAAAGGTAGAGGAACCAGAGATCAAATTGCCAATATCTGCTGGATCATCAAAAAAGCAAGAGAGTTCCAGAAAAACATCTATTTCTGCTTTATTGACTATGCCAAAGCCTTTGACTGTGTGGATCACCATAAACTGTGGAAAATTCTGAAAGAGATGGGAATACCAGACCACCTGATCTGCCTCTTGCAAAACCTATATGCAGGTCAGGAAGCAACAGTTAGAACTGGACATGGAACAACAGACTGGTTCCAAATAGGAAAAGGGGTACGTCAAGGCTGTATATTGTCACCCTGCTTATTTAACTTATATGCAGAGTATATCATGAGAAACGCTGGGCTTCAAGAAGCACAAGCTGGAATCAAGATTGCTGGGAGATATATCAATAACCTCAGATATGTATGCAGATGACACCACCCTTATGGTAGAAAGTGAAGAGGAACTAAAAAGGCTCTTGATGAAAGTGAAAGAGGAGAGTGAAAAAGTTGGCTTAAAGCTGAACATTCAGAAAACTAAGATCATGGCATCTGGTCCCATCACTTCATGGCAAATAGATGGGGAAACAGTGGAAACAGTGGCTGACTTTATTTTTCTGGGCTCTAAAATCACTGCAGATGGTGACTGCAGCCATGAAATTAAAAGACGCTTACTCCTTGGAAGGAAAGTTATGACCAACCTAGACAGCATATTTAAAAGCAGAGACATTACTCTGCAAACAAAGGTCCATATAGTCAAGGCTATGGTTTTTCCAGTGGTCATGTATGGATGTGAGAGTTGGTCTGCTAAGAAAGCTGAATGTCAAAGAACTGATGCTTTTGAGCTGTGGCATTGGAGAAAACTCTTGAGAGTCCCTTGGACTGCAAGGAGATCCAACCAGTCCATCCTAAAGGAGATCAGTCCTGTGTGTTCATTGGAAAGACTGATGCTGAAACTGAAACGCCAATACTTTGGCCACCTGATGCAAAGAGCTGACTCACTGGAAAAGTCCCAGATGCTGGGAGGGATTGGGGGCAGGAGGAGAAGGGGACAACAGAGGATGAGATGGCTGGATGGCATCACCGACTCGATGGGCATGAGTTTGAGTAAACTCTGGGAATTGGTGATGGACAGGGAGGCCTGTTGTGCTGCGATTCATGGGGTCACAAAAAGTCGGACACGACTGAGCAACTGAACTGAACTGAACTGAATGTGATTATTAAGCTTTGCTCCCTTTAAATATATTTCATGGTGTTATAAAACATTATTAGACCGACATTCAGAGGGTTTTGGTCCAACTCTCAGTTTTTCTATTTTAATGGTCTTATAAACCAGGGAATTTTAGTAAACCTATGTTGTATCACTTTTCTGATCTAAAAAGTAGGAATAAATATTATCTATTTCAGCACTGTCATTATTGAATAGAACATGTGCAAGTATTTAATGGATGTTGACTTCATCTGAACCTCAGAGATCACTTGTCAGTCTGTCCTTCAAGACTGTGATGATCATTGAACAGGAGCTACTCGAGGCATTCACACTGGATTCCTGTATCTCTAACACAGAGATATTTGTATCTCTTCCTGTTCTTATTTTGCCTTTCCTGCAGGCATTTACCTGAGGCTGCCCTAGATCCTAGAGTTTGACCTTCTAACTCTCAGCAGGAGAGTCAGGTAGCTTACGGCCACATCCTTTTCAGTCCTTGGATCTCATCTGCAAGAGAAGTAGACCTCAGCAGAGATCCTGAGGGTCAGAGAAGTGTGGAGTCTGGCATTGAAACCACTTCTGTTGTCATTTTCAGATTCCCAGCGCAGATCTTGGCAGTTCCAGTATTCCTTGCCCTGTGTAGTTAAAAATTCTATTTTATGAAAATCTCTCTGCTCTTGTTGTACACAGATTATTCTGACTCTCTCTTCTTTTCCTTACTTAAACAGGGCAAATTCACCACAGCAAGTGATGTGTGGGCCTTCGGGGTGACTCTGTGGGAGACTTTCACCTTTTGCCAGGAACAGCCCTATTCCCAGCTGTCAGATGAACAGGTCATTGAGAATACTGGAGAGTTCTTCCGAGACCAAGGGAGGCAGGTGAGAGCTGCTGGGGTGGAGAGATGTGGCCTTGGGTGCCTCTGAAGGTGAGAGAAAGAAAAGTTCTGATTTAACAGGATAGGCCTGAGCTGGAAGACGGGCTACCTGGGTGATAGTTGTTTGTCACTATGTATCCAGGTGATGTGAAAGACCAAGGTCCCCCCTAGGCATCCATACACTCTACTTTTTTCCATGGGTCAACCCAGTGGTCATTGGGGAGCATGAGGGAGTCCCATCAGGCTTCTCCATAACTCAAAGATGGTGGTGGTGGTGGTTTAGTCACTAAGTTATGTCCTACTCTGTGAGACCCTGTAGTTGGTAGCCTGTCAGGCTCCTCTGTCCATGGGATTCTCCAGGCAAGGATACTGGAGTGGGTTGCCATTTACTTCTTCAGGGGACCTTCCTGACCCAGGGATTGAACCTGGGTCTCCTGCATTGCAGGTTGATTCTATACAGACTGAGCCATCAGGGAAGCCCTAGTCAAAGATATCAGGAAATAAATCCTGTTTCTCATATTTGATCTGTGTCCTGGTCTAGACTGTACAGTTTATCTTTGTGCTTGAGAAACATAAGAATAAAAACATAAGCTAAAAGTGAATAAGGGAGTTATTAGCATTTGTTAAAAATTTGGTTTGGACTATTTAAAAATATTTCTCAACTTACGTGCCCAGAGACCATCAAGTGCATCCTGGCTTTTCTGTTCCTGGAAGGCACCTCTGGGCTCAGATGTTGTGGCCTCTCGGGATTCAGGAAAGCTAAGCTTCTAAGCTGATAGGGGCCCCAGTTCCTAGTTAAGATACTCCAAGTTTCCTTCGGATAAGTCAGTGTCCAAAGTTCCTGTGAGATGTGGGATTGAAAGCTTGCTGGTGGCTGGAGCACTGAGCCCCCAGAGTGACTTGGAGTGTGGCATCTCAGACAAGAAAATGATAACAGTTGAGGAGAGGGAAAAGTCTCTTGAAGACAATTAAAAGTGGATCCTCTGTGCTTAACCAGATTAAAGCAAACAAAAGATAAGGGAATGACTAGAGACTGTGGAATAAGCAGGTTAAAAATAGGAGGAGGGGGGTCCTAGAGCTTTATTGTGATCCTCTGTAGATATTTTGGTAGCAGGGGATCTAAATCATCTATTTTGGTTATGAGGTAATTGCCTTCTCATCTTGGCAAAAGGCTGATTTAGTACTGGGTGTGTGAGATAAGACGTAGACCAAAGAGAAAAATTTTTTTTCTGGACTAGGAGCATGTCATGGCCACCTGGGTGACCTATTAGATGTCTAATGGCCAATTAAAGGTGGTGCATTCTACTAGAAAGTGTAATTTTATTCATCATAACAATAATTCTAATTTGCTTACATCCTGGAATTATAGGCAAAGGGAGGAATATTTTAAACCTTTCAGCTTCCCCGATTTTATTATTCAGTGACTGAAATCTCACATGCAAAAAACAATTTGTATGAGGCACAATTGAACTAACAAAACATTCAGCCAAGACAGGCATGCTTCCCCTCCCCACACTTTATGTCCACTGTCTGCTTTGTATTATATGTATTTTTGATATCAGCACTAAATTTTTTATATTAGCACTAAAAAGTTGCATATTAATTAATCAAATGTTACGCTATTCATTTTCAAAGAAAATGTTGTTTTATCATTTAATGGAAGTTTTAAATTCTAATAATCTCTGGGATTTAAATTTTCTTATTTATTTTTAACTGCTTATTAAAAGGGTCCATCATGTTCACTTTTACTAAATGATGCGAGAGAGTCAAATATATTTTGACCAACTACTAAATGGTTGAATAATAAAATTACATATTTGAGTGAAGCCAAGACCAAAGCATAAGCTTCTCACCTATAAGTTTAAAATTTTGATAAAAGTTTATTTAATTCAACATATGAACAAACTAAGCATAATTCACTAAATTTGTATTTTATAACAGTTTAAAAATTTTAATTACTTTAAATTTTATTGTTAAAATTTAAGTATTCAAATTTTTAAAGTTTGACATTAGAGTATAAGCACAATAGTTATTCATCACTGTCAGCTGCTAGATGGATTTTATGGACTCTACATATGTGATCTAATTTGTATTCAAACAGCATTGTTAATGTCACCAACTTGTTGAACACAGCAGATAAAGTGCAGGAGAAAACTTTTCAGTAACACAAATTCTAGAAAGAATCTTATCCTTAGGGCTCATAGCTTAGACAAATCTTAATTCTTTCATAGTCAATTAAAAATGTTTGGAGGTCTATAATAATAATTCCAGTAATTTTAAAATGTATTTGATAATTTTTGTTTTCAATTTGTTTTTACAAATTGTAAAGAATTCTCAGGAAGCACTTTTCTTGAAAGCTCATGGTCTAAATGAAATTAAATAATTAAAAATTAAATACAGTTTTAAAAGCTTATTTTGTTTGATGTTATGAAAAGTAAAATAGTATCAACATAATGAGAATTATTACAAAATATAACTTTATTTGCCAAAATAAATTTGCCAAAGTTTATACAACTTTGAAAAGGGCAAATAATTTATTTGTCATTTCATTTTATTGATATCTGTTGGCTCAAAACAGATGTATTTTTTTCTAAAATTATTTAGTGAACACCCTATATAAGGCTTAACAGTTTTAAGTTTCACAAGTGGTATACAAGAGTGTCTATTATACTGTATCCTTTATAATATTAGTAATATTTCTTTTAAATACTTGCTATTTTGTAGCCACAGTCACTTCTAACATACTGAGTTAAGGTTTGTCAGATCTTATTATATATTCAAATAGAAGCCAGAGGTATTTGTCTTTTTACTTTTTAATTAAGAATTGGTGATGGAAAACTCCTTGGCATTGGTCGTAGCAATGGTTTTCTGGATCTGACAACAAAAGCAAAGGCAATAAAACAAAAATAAACATGTGGGACTACATCAAACTAAAAATCTTCTTTATAATAAAGGAAACCATCAAAAAGGCAAACTACCAAATTGGAGAAAAATTTGTAACTCATATATCTGATATGGGTTAATATCCAAAATGCATAATGAACTCATGCAACTCAAGAGCAAAAATCCCCCAAACCATCCAATTTTAAATGAGCAGATCTGACTAAACATTTTCCCAAAGAAGACAAACAGATGGCCAGCAGGTACATGAAAAGGTGCTCAACGTTGCTAGTTATTGGGTTTCCCAGGTGGCGCTAGTGGTAAAGAACCTGCCTGCCAAGCAGGAGACATAAGAGATGTGGGTCCAATCCCTGGCTCAGGGGGGTCTCCTGGAGGAGGGCATGGCAACCCACTCCAGTATTTTTGCCTGGAGAATCCCATGGACAGAGGAAGGAGCCTGGCAGGCCAGGGAAGTGCACATCAAAACCATCCTGAGATATCACCTCACACCTTTAGAATGGCTATAATAAAAAAGACAAGGAACAACAAATGTTAGTGAGGACGTGGAGAAGAGGGAAGCCTCATGCATTGTTGATGGGAATGTAAATTTGTGCAGCCACTATGGAAAACAGTATGGAGGTTCTCCAAATAATTAAAGATAGAACTACCATCTGATCCTACCATGCATGATACAAGCTGGTCTAAGTGTGGGAGAAGGCAATATTGAAATGGTTAATTACTAACCAGCAGCAGATGTTGGACCTGTGATTCAAAGAGCTTGAGACATTTAGGTTTGGTTCAGGAATATGTCAGTATACAAGGTTTTAAAAAGCATAGGTCAGGAAATGACAGCAACACGTTGCAGGCAAGCAGATGACCTGGAGTCAGTCTTGCTGGGTGGACACAGTAACTTGCTTTGAGAATAGAGCCAAATACAGCTCTAGGTTGGAATTCAGGGCAGGGCTGTAGAGGGGTTAAATGTACAAATGTTGGTGAATAATGTAAAGAAGAAATCCAGTCTTCCCACCTGGGGCCAGTACAGGAGAAGGAGAGCACAGAGAAAGCTATGGTTAAGAGCTACGTGGATACATCCTGTGTCTCAGTGGCTAAGATTCCATTCTCAGCCCAGGAGCTAAGGCAACTAACATACTTTCTGCCCTTGCCATGATTGGCTCACCCGAGATAAAGCTCACTGTGGATAGGCTATAACTGGAGGATTAGGTGTTCTAATCACTTTCCAGTCAAAGATGTCTTCTTGCTTCAGTTTCATCTTTTGCATGATGGTAAGCAACTTAGCATGCATGCACGCACAGGGACCACAGAATGGCCCATCAGGAAGTTCTGCTCCGCAGATCTGGAAAAGACAAAGAGAATGGAAAGGGGATTGATATGATGTAAAATGCTCGTGAAGAAGACGGAGAGACACCACACCCATTTCAGTTATCAAGTCCAAGAAAGTGGGGAGTGGGCAAGTCGTACCGTGATGCAGCGACCCTTTCTCCATGCTCTTCTAATAGTCTCCTCTTTCGTTCATTTTTTGTTTCCAAAGACTTACCTCCCTCAGCCTGCCATTTGCCCTGACTCCGTGTATAAGCTGATGCTCAGCTGCTGGAGAAGAGACACCAAGCAGCGGCCCTCCTTCCAGGAGATCCACCTTCTGCTGCTTCAGCAGGTGGATGAGTGATGCTGCAGAGCCCGGAACAGGTCCGCCTCGCGAGCCCCAGCAGCACCCTCGCTTAAGCCACCCCATCTGGACACTGAATGCACCCGGGAGACAGAGGCTTGTTTGTCTTTCTCTCTTTCTGTCTCTCGTCTCCCTCCACTCCACTCCCCCACTCTCTACCCCTGACACATATATACTTTTTTTACATTAATGAACTAAAAAGAAAAAAAAAAAAGCCTAGGACAGATAAAATCTAGTAAAGCATCTGACTTGATATACTTAAAGTATTGGATAACAAAGGCTAGATAATTTAGATAATTTATAAAGGATAAATATGTTTGTGTTTATGAATGTGCAGATTCTACAATGTATTTTCCCTGTCACCTTTTAAAAAGTGATTTCAGAAAGAGAAACTTGAAGAATGCTAATGTCTTAGGAAACATGAGACTAGGCGTAGGGAAAACACTTGGTAAGTGTGGAGAATCTGATGAAATGGTATTCAGTAACTAGTCACCAATGGTTTGATTTCCTAATTTGGCCTGTAGACATGTCCTAAACTCTGCATTTTCCTCTCCTGGCAAAATAGATGTTACATGCTTAGAAAAAACTCAACTTACTGGAATGGTGGTTTTGTTCATTCCTGAGCAGGGATGAGGGTTGAGATCTATATGCATAGGAAATACAGAGTATGTACATAGGAAAGAATATTTACTGCAAGGCTCTATGAACAGGGATTGTTATTTGGGAAAAAAAAATGTGCCTCATGCATGGAAATATTCTTAAATAGAGAATGGACACAGGAAAAGGGGTCAGTGGACGACAGGTAACAGATGTGCTGCTCATTTCCTCACAGGGTCCTCCTCTCACCTTGTTCAGACATTTTCAGGTGTGTGTTTTAGTGAGAGCCTGATTTTGAGTCAGTACAAACTGTTGTTTCTATAGCTTGATCCTAGGCCCTTTGGTTCATCTCCTCCAAAACTTCCAGCTCTTTTAATGGATGAATACTGTATGGAACCTATGTGCTGGGGATGAAATTTCTCAGGCATAAATCTGAAGGTCATGTACAATAGGGAATAGATATGTTCTGAGTGTTTCCAAAGGGTTGACTGAGGATTGGTGAAAGGAAATTACAGGGAGATTGATTTTAACTCCCTATTAGGGAAAATATAGCCAGAGGCAGAATATACAAGGATGAATGGGCTGCCTCGAGAGGTGGGGAGTCCTTTGTCACTGAAGAGGTTGAGATACAGGCTGAAGACTAGGAAAGAAAGAGGTAGGGTTTCAGACATCATACGTGGTTGTGGGAGATGATATTTTATGTCCTTTTAACCCTAGGAGTTCTTGAGAGGAGCAGGTTGAGTGTGGAAGAGTCATCTGCTGCTACTGCTTGGAATTTACACTCTTGCCTTGGCGATGGTATGACCAGCAGAAAAAGAAAGCTTGAGGCTCTGGCTTCAGAATCCATGGATACTGATAACACTGTTAAATAAAAATCCCCTCAGAACAGATTCTGAGCTTTCACACTCCACAGATCCTCAGATGCAGTAGGAAACAGGAAAAGGGAATGAGATGGTCTTGAAGTCTCTTCCAGCTCTGATATATTCAGACCTCATTGGATAATTGAACCTACAATTGCTGCAGACTCAGTGTCCAGTCATCTCCTGCTCTGAAAATTGTGGTCAGCAAAAGAGATCATGTGAAGAAGTCACGATAATAGTAGTAATAGGACACCCGCCACCGGCTCAGTGCTTTAAAGTTTATCATGTGTTTCTCCATACTTTATCTCACTTGATATCTGCAGGACCAGACATGTCCTCATGTTCTTTTATACTTGGGACCTGCCACACACTCTGGTCTTCTCAAGATTGGTAATAGCTTTGTGTACTATTCATAGTTCCCCAGAGAAACAGAACTTATATATATATATATATATATGATTTATTATAATGAATTGGGGAATTGAGTTACATAATTATGGAGACTGAGGAGTTCCACAAAGCTGGTGGTGATGTACTTCTGAGAACCAGAAGGTTAAAGGTTTAAGTTGAGAGCAGAAGACTGATGTGTGAGCTTAAGCAGTCAGGCAGAGAGGGTAAATACCCCCTACTTTTTCCTTCTATGGAGGCCTTCACCAGAGTAGATGATGCCCACCCATGCTGGAGAAGGCAATCTTCCTTACTCAGCTCACCAATGAAAATGTTAATCTCATCTGGAAACACCCTTATAGAAAAACACCCAGAAGTAATGTTTAATCTGGGTGCCACATGTCTCTGTCAAGTTGATGCATTGAAGTTCATCTTTCCATTTCAGTAGAATCAAAGGGCCTGCAACTTGTTCTCCTTGATCCATGAGCATCTGGCAGGCCTACATTCAGACCAGGCCAGGACTTCCTATGTGGCAAGAGGAACTATGTAATGTAATTTCTCCTTCTTTTGTCTAGTATCTTTCCACTTACTTCTTTTTACAATTCTGCCTCAAGCCACTGCATTGCATGATACCATAAAAAAATCCTTTAAAATTAACTTAGTATGTCTAGATTTTCCTGGGCTTGAGTCATACAGGTGATCTGTTTCAAGCAACTGGCAAATATGTATTGTCAGGTACAGTTATCTTTTTCTGGGATGAGGAAGGTTTCATCTTCTGGCACTAAGACTTTTGTACTACCAGACACAGTTTTAACTTCCCCCTTAGTCATACACGTTGTGTCCAGCGGCACAAATCTAAGAGAGCCATCAGGGTAAATGATCAAGGCTAGGTATCTAGAATTTAAAAGTAGGTGGACTTTTAAAGAATAGAAGAATGAAGCTAAGAATTATGTAGAAAAGAAGGTAGGAAAATGGATGAGAACTGTGGGGCCTTCCTGACCTTTCTAGGAAGTCATCCTCTTCATGATATATGTGAAATGGTTTATGTCCAGATTGTGGTTGGGGGTAGTAGATTTAAGTTTATACTTTCGCTAGTGAATGTGGTGATAGCTAAGTCCAAATCTTGATGAGCTGTCCAGACTCATATGTGCTAAGAAAAGATCTGGAGTCTAAAGAGGCACCCAAGGGGAAATGCGATTTTAATGCTGTGGAAAGATCACTTGCAAGTGTACAAGACTGTATAACAAAGGGCACTATATGAACGTAGAGCAGAGAATGAATCAATGAATGTGCATGTGATTGGACAGGGAGGCAGGTGGGGTTTATAAAGGAGGCTACCTAATAGGGGTAATAGAGAGAAGGATGGGGGAGGTAAGGGCAGCAAGACACAGATGGTGCTGCTGAGAATTCATTCTGAAGCATGAAAGCCAATCTCTGAAGAGAACAGAAAAAGTAAGTGTCTTGAAGATAAAAGATAAACGTATATGGAGAGAGAGGAAATTCTGGATGATAGAGATTATTAAAAGTAGTCATTAAAAAATGAAAAGTGAGGTGCAGAGTATGACATGGAAGGGAGCTTTTCAGAGTTTTAAGAAAAGATAAACCCATCAAGAATATACAAACACATAAGCAACCACCAGGGAAAGACCTTTTCATCTCATGGGCTGTAGGAGAGGGAGGCAGTTTGAACATGGGTGTTCTAGACCACCTCCAGTGCCAGGGATTCATGGTGGTGAAAAGAGATCAACTCTGTCTGAACTGGACTTGGCTTTCCAAGTGCTGCTTTGGAAATGAAGACCAAGTGGGGAGACAGGGAATTCATGTTAGTTCATGAGGCTCTGTCTTCCTTTCTTTGTTTCTGCCACTGAAATCCATTTTAGATAATGCTCATCATTGTTGTGCCCAGAGAGGCCACAGGGAAACCCTGGAACAACAGGCTTAGGTTAAACTAGACGAAATCTTGTTCGATATCTGCACCAAGACGTATGTGCCATGTTGGAACCATGTATTTTTCTAGTCCCATCCAGGCATCCCACAAGAGAGCCATGATGTGGGGCTAAGCCATTTGTTTCAAGTAAAGGAGAACAGGAGAAAGGAAAGAGATGAAGATGTTCTAAGGAAATAGTGTAAAACAGAATAGCATCTGTTTTGTCCAAAGCTACAAAAATAAATGGAGAAAATCACAGTTAAGGCTTAGATTACTCCCAATATAGAGCTATTAAATCTTTGATCCTAAACTGAGTTTGTAGACCTGGAATTTGCCATCTTGCTCTTTTCAGTAAGACCTCTGATATCTGGAAGCACTTATGATGTTTCTGAAAGATGTAGATCCAAATGTAGGCTGAATTTCCTTCTGAATTAAAATTTAACATTTTTGTAGAAACAGATGAATGTCTTTTCCACTTGGTAAATGTCTTAGAATACTAAATTGAGATAGAAAGAGACTGGAATGGTTAAAGGTTTTTAGATTTCTGGCATTTTGAGTTCTCTATAGTGCAGTTAACTCTATTACTTGGTAGCAAACATATGGAGGGTAATTGTTTAGTTGATGTATCTTTTTTCCCCCCCAACTGTTATACTGAAATACTTTAAGACTCATAAGAAGTTGCAAAAATAGTTCAGAGTTGCCTTTACCTAATGCCTAGTGACCCTTAAACAGGGCACCTTTCCCATTGATAACATCTTATGTAATCGTAGTCCAGTTTCAAACCCAGAAAATTGACATTGGTATACTATTAACTAAACTACAGATCTTACTCAGATTTCACTAGTTCTTCACATTTATACATTTCATTTCTGGATATTTTTAACCCTTGCTGATTTGTAACCTGGTCTCGCTTGGCTGCATCAGGAAAGACATCTGTAAAATCCTAAAGAGGATGTAACAAATTAATCTGTTCCTTTATTAGTAAGTAATATCCTGCCTAGATTGTTTCCATATTTTCTGACTAGTTCGGCTGTTCAATTGGCTGAAACAATCCAAAAACAGCTTAGAAAAATCAGATAACGCAAAGGACAGTGAGACCCAGAGCTCACTAGCTCGGTACAGAAGGAAATTATAGGTGGTTTCTGCAGTTCCTTCCAGTAGGACTTATACGGTGGCAAGGATAGGACTTTAGAATAAATCAGTATTTTGATTAAGAACTAGGTGGCACTTCATTCTTGGCATCAGGAAGAGCTTTTGGAAGGAAGAGAGTACAATGGTTGAGACTTATTGTGTAGTAAAACACTACTCTCAGAATATTAGAGAACTTTCATTTACCTAAATGTCTATTCTTAAATGGAATAACAACCACATTGGACTAAACAAAGTACAAATACAGGAGCAACCTGGCCCAGAGGTTCAGGAAGATAGGGGAGTTGAAGCTTTAGTTTTGTGGATTACAGTTTTGAGTTCTGTAATGGCATTTTTAAGCTGCCCTGTTTAAGGGTCACGAGATTATACGTGAGTTCACCTCTGCACACCCCACGTCCTATAAAGTTCCTAGCACATAGTGAGCACACCATAAATATTTGCTGAATTTTTTTTTGAACGAATGAAAGGTAAAGCAGAAACTTGTCAACTGGCATAACTAGGGTGAATTTAGGTAGAATTGCTTTGCTGTAATGTAGAGGGTTTATTTTCAAATGAGGAAAGAGGAAAATGTGCCCAAACTTGTACCTATAAGTTACATCCTCCATTGCTTTGTTTACTAATGTTGAAATTGATCTATGTAAATGTCTTATTCTTTGAGGTATTTAGACAGAAATGCAAGGTTCTTCTCTGCATGGTACCCCATCAAGAGCAGGGACAGACTCCGGCCCCAAACCCAGCTCTTTTGGAACAAGATTTTAAGTTTCTCCTGCAAACACCTTGTCAACAACTTCTTGGGCCTCCAAAGGTGAAAGATGGGAGTCCCAGGCTAGCTCATGCTTACCCACGTTCACAATTGCATGTAAAGGAAGAATTTGCAGAGACTCGAGGGAAAGCACAAAGGGATAAGGCAATCACTTTAGGTGAAAAACTGTTTCTTGAAAAGAGGCTTGGAGAAAAGTGAAAGTTGATCAGATTACTACAAATGCACCAAGGGTTTGTAATCTAGCCTATTCATTTTATGTCCTTCACTATTCATGATATGCTAGTCTTCCACCCCATTGTCTGGTAACTTTTTCTGAGGACCGAGTTTCTAAAGCAATGTGGTGCACTCTTCCTATGAGGAGGAAACATCTGGGCTTTATTCTTCAAGCTTTGGAGGTTGATGTGTCTTGTCAAGGAGTAAAAATAGCAAATAAATTGATTTTATTTCTGCTTAAAACTATCATAGTCATTCCAAATAGAACATATAAAAATTCTCTGTATTAGAAAAAAAATGAGATACCAACTGTATATTGTCTTTATTTATTCTCTGTAAGTCTGTCAGGTGATAAATTGTAAATAACAATGATTAAAGAAATATGCTACTGATGGATCCTTTTTTTTATGTGAAAATAGCACTGGTTCTGGGCTTCGTTACCATTACTCCTTATACCCTTACACCCTTTTTGGAGACGTGACGGGATGTGAGGACCGAGCCGAGGGATGTATGTGGTGTGGATGCCTTGTTTGTTGAAGGAAATCCAACAGAGGGTTATTTACATAGGCTTCTGATATATTAATTGACTGTTTATTGAAAAAAAAGCATCTTGGCCCCTGGCATATCCAAACCTACTAGAGATTGGTGTATGTTGTTAGATTAGTCCAGTTCTAGAGAACCCAGTCCAGAATTGGGTATCCTTTACTGTTGTGGCTACAAAGTTGTCTTGTTTAATACACAGCAATCCCTTCTAAATCCAAATATGGTCTATCTTAAGACTGCCCACACATACAAAGAGCTACAAAAAACTATGATTAACCAGCACGCAGACTCAGTCTTCATAAGGGAGAGCAGGATGGAGCCACCCAAAACAACATATATCTTATCTGGTCCCTGAAGAATACATTTATATTTTTAAAATTCTGAGTAATACTAACTTATTTTTTTCAGTGATGGCCACAATATATAAGCGAAAGGATATAACCCCCCCAGAGAATAACCAGAGGTCTCATGAAAACATACTCTAATCCCCCCAGTGTTTCTGGTTTGGTTTCACAATTAAAGGCCAGGAGTTCAAGTATTTATGTAATGGCAGTAGGGTTGGAGGTGGAGGAGATAAAAAATAAACAGGAATAGCAGAGATGCTCAAAGAGGTACAATTCTATTCTCAACACCTATTCCCAAAGTTAAAAGGTAGGTATAAGTGATACATTTGGATCCACAGGTGATAAGTCATAGATATATATTATGTGGCTCAGACAGTAAAGAATCTGCCTGCAATGCAGGAGACCCAGCTTTGGTTCCTGGGTCAGGAAGATCACTTGGAGAAGAGTAGGGAATGGCTACCCACTCCAGTATTCTTGCCTGGAGAATCCAATGAACAGAGAAGCCTGGCGGGCTACAGTCCATGGGGTCGCAAAGATTGGACACGACTGAGCAATTAACACTTTTATTTTCATATATTATGCATATATCTGAAAATATAATTTATTACTAAATATAAATATAAATTTATATTACTAAATATAAATAAAATATAAATTTATTACTAAAGACAGATTATATCTGCTCTTTAATATTTTATCTAACAACTTAAAAGGCTCTGCATTTTTTTAACTGCTGATTGAAAACTAGTAAAATCAGTACTAGAAAACGGATTTATCTCTTTATAATTTTATATTCATTTTGTATTTGAAAAAGAAATGCACACGCATAACATCTTCTGGTCCTTGAGTCCTACAGAACAATATCTTATTATGTATAAGCAGCATATGACCTTTTACTATCTAATGACATTGGTAAAATGCCACTCTCAAAGTAGTTCTCGGCCAGACTGGATGTAGTGATTTGAAGAAAAGACAGATGAAAGATACCTACAAGAAAAGGTCCCATTGGCAGCTGTTTTTTGCCCCTGTTGCAAACCATAGGCAAGTTAGTTCTAGAGAGGACTGTAAGGACCCAGAACAAAGCTCTATTATGGAGGCTAAAGATATCTTTATTTATTTTTGTCTACCTAAGGACAATTTCAGGCATGATACAAGAAACCAGAGGTCAGTTTCATAGTGTAGAAACAAATGTATTATGTGAAGAATGAATAAACAGCCAAAGGTAGTGGCTGCATTTACTATGCTGATCATGGGGCCAAGGTGTGTTACGGATAAACGGCATCATTGGGTAGCATGTTTTTTTCTGGTGTCTCTAGGAAAACAGCCCATGAACAATATAAACTCAAGATGACTAGCTTGAGGTGATAAAAGTCACACTTACTCACCTATAAGCAAAACCATAAGGACTTCTCTGGAGGTCCAATGGCTAAGACTCTGCGCTCCCAATGAAGGTGGCCTGGGTTTGATCCTTGGTAAGGGAACTAGATCCCACATGCCACAACTAAGACCCACTGTAGGTGAATAAATTTTTTTTAAAGAGTTATTAAAAAAAATTATGACTATTATTGAGCAGCATCTGACATGTGATGATTAATTTAAAGATAATTAAAGATATTATTAAAGATATAATTAAAGATAACATCTTTAAAATACAAAATTAAGTATCTGTCATCAACAGAGTCTTAATTCTCCTGGTCTCTCTGGCACATCCAGCAGTTCGGCCTATCTTTCAGAGGCTGCAAGAACCTTGAAAGCAGCAACTTTATTTGGAGAAGACCAAGGTTTCCTCACTTGGCTTGGATGGACATCACGATGGAAGGAGAGACTGCTGGTCTTGCTCCAAAGTCTTCAGGCCTTCACTTAAGTCACAGACAGTCCTACACTGGTGGTCATCCTCAGATTGTGATGATACTAAATCCTGAGTCTGGGCCCTCCCCTTATTGGCAGGAATGAGTTTTTCATAGGAGAGCCATACAACTCTATGTCCCCTCTCATATTTATTTCACAAGTCATTTCTGAGCTCTATGTGCTTTCATGCTAAATTTCTTCAGTCGTGTCTGACTCTTTGCAACCCCATAGTCTGTAGCCTGCTAGGCTCCTCTGTCTGTGGGATTATCTAGGCAAGAATACTGGAATGGGTTGCCGGGCCCTCCTTCAGGGAACTCTGAGCTCTGGACGCTCTAAGAGGAAGTTTTGGGTCTAGATTCTAAAGATTGGGGTGTACTGTCAGACCCTATAAAGTGGCTGCTCTCTTGGTCTCTAGACATCACTGCCTACCTGGCCCTGCCTCATCTTTACTATAAGCACATGATGGCCTCCTTCTCCTGAGCTGAAAGTTTAACTGGTGACTACCTGTATGTATGATCAGCCCCGACCCTAGCTAACAATTATTCTAAGACAGAGGGCCAGAATGACTCCAACACGTTTGATCACCAACAAGAAACAGTGGCCTGTGCACAGGCTGCTAACCCAAAGAACTGTGGGAAGACGTTTCAGCAGTCTCCCTGGCAATCAAGGAGTCCTTCTGATGTCAAATACCCTGTTATCCATAGCCTTCTCCTCCACTGTGTGGTGAACACTGCTGCCTTGTCCTGCCTTCTATTGACCACACACAGTGGGGCCTCACTCCAGAACAGTTGCCTCTTACATGTGAGATGTAATAAATCATGGATGTCTCTTTTGCCTCTGGACTCTTTCTTTGGTCTAGCAATTGGGCAGCTACAAAAGTTGCAAGACTGTAAGGGTGCAGGCCAACACCAGAGTTAATTTTACTCCAGAACTTTCAGAGAATATTGTTAAATCATGGTTTCTTTATAATAGTTGTAAGTGGGTTATGGGTAGAAGTTGAATACCACTCAAAAAAAAAAAAAAAAAAGAATACAGGAATTATATCTTTAATAATCACATGTATTTTTTCAAACTAATTTTATTGGTGTAAGATTTATCTAATACTAAACTGATATCAAATTAATCAAAACGTCCAGGTTATTCAAAGCCAATGTAAATGACGTCAGTCTCCTATCTTTCAGAGATCATTGCTGTTTATAAGTAATTGAAACTTTGAAAGTGGTTATGAAGTACCTTCCACAGAGTTTGATACACGATGTGCAGAATTCCTTACGGTGGACCCAGACTGGTGATGGTCACATTGTTACTGCTGCTGCTGCTGCTGCTAAGTCGCTTCAGTTGTGTCCGACTCTGTGCGACCCCATAGACGGCAGTAGCCCACAATAAATCCAGAAACCTAAAGTAAGCATTAGAAACTTTTAAGGCAGTTTGGCAGAGTACTTACATCTGTTGAATTTAATTAAAAAAAAAAAACTGGGGCTTGTATGCTTCTTGCTTTTTATTTAATTTTTCTAGCAATTTATTTTTATTGATTATTCCAGAAGTACCCATCTGGGGTGGCTTGGAAAAACAAAGCGGATCCTTTATAAAAAAGAACTTGAGACTCACTGAAATAGGAGGTTACAGGACAGGACCCATTACGTCCTATGGAATTCTGAGCTTCTCTGACTCTACACCATATTCCAAGTTTTGAAAATTGGCAATTCATGCACGATTCTCCGTAAAGTTCTTAGTAAAATCAATGTTCATTTCCGCGAAGATGATTTTTGGAGGAAGAGGAGGAGTTCTGGAAACAAGGTTGGGTGTTAAATGGCACAGTGCCTGGACGGAAAACTAACTAATGATCATCTCTAAACTTCACTTCCTAGCCTCAAACCTCTCCTCTAAAATACCGAGCTCTTGGTGAAAATATCCTGAGGTCTTCCTGCCATGAAGTGCTGATCAGAAGCGCCAGGGTATTCACCCTGCGTGAGCCGCGAATCCCCTACCGGAGCGCACGGGTAGGAGAACGCCCCAAACGCGACAAAAGCCGGACGTCAACGGGGCGGACCCGGGGCGGGACACCTTCCGAGGCCCAGGAGCAGGGACAGCCCGGATTGGCTCGGGCCTCGTGCGACAACGCGGCTCCGCCCCTCGGCCTACCTCACTCCATCCCGGCTCCGGCGCCGTGAGCGGCTGGCAGGCAGCGAGCGACGGAAGAGGGCCCGGCGCGAAATCCGTGACGTGACAGGGAGGCGGGGCCCCTCCGGGCCCTGATTGACGGCCCGGGGGCGTGGCCGAGGCGGGGTTACGGGTCTAAGTACCGGTGAGAGTCCTTACTGGGTGCCTGCTTTGGGGCGCGTGGTCACAGGGTGCGCAACCATGCGGAAAGTGGTTTTGATCACCGGGGCGAGCAGGTGAGACCTCCTTCGAGATCATGGAGGCGGCGGGGCTGGGGTCCGAGGGAGCAGGAAGTACCAAGCCAGGTGGACCCGCCACCGACCGACCCCGGGAGCCCCTATCGCTGACCCTGCCTCGGTGGGGGCGCGGGCCGGAGACCCTGTCCGGCTTTTCTCTGGGCTGCCCTATGCGCGAGGTACCAGGCCTGTCGGCGTCGTGAGCGGCTCAGTAACGTGCTTTCAATTAAACACGACAGCGAAAATAAAAGGCGGGCGCCGCTCAGAGATGAGTCTCAGTGACGTCCTGTCGGTCTGCAGAGAAGGTGACTACCCACTCAGACCTCGCCCTCTTTCCACTTTTGACTTTCTCATCACTGGTAAATTAGACCAGACCACCATACTTTTTGTACTCTCCCAGTTTTTTTTTTCTGTGCTAGACTTCCGCCCCTAGATAAATTTCAGCGTCCAAGAACGTTAGGATACGGGCGCGGGGGGAATATCTCATGTAACACAGTGCTAGACACCTAGTATACATACTCTTCAGAGACTCAGACAAAAGTAACTTTTCTGTTAAGGCGTGGAAGGAGTGCAAGTAACCATACTGCCGAGAAGAGTAATTTAGTCTGGGGGCTGGGTATTTGGATTCAGCCTCTGTTTTACTTTTCGTTTGTAATTCAATGAACAGTGTGTGGAGGATGAAACTAACCAAACCATTTTTCTAATTGAGGCGTTTGAGGGGTGGAGGGTGGTGGATTAAGACTGAGGTTATGTTAAACGACATTTAAAATGAGTTCAGCTTTCAGTTATCTAGACATGTCCATGTTAACTAAAACAAACCTGGCAGGTGTCCTGTGATGGGCAGAATTTTAATGTGCCCTCACCTGAATAACTTTAACAGCCAGTGTGGGGCTTTCTATGTTGATATGCTTAAATAAGCCAGGCTTGATTTTGTGTTTGTTCCTTTTACAAATATTGTGATATGTGCAATTGTATATTTATAGAAAAGGCCTATTCTCAAGTGGGGATGAATAAACATAACTATGGTTTATTCATGGTGCAAGGCTCTTTGCCTGGAATCAGCTCTAAAGTCTTGGAAAAAGCCCACTTACCTAGGGTTTCACTGTTATCAGCCAACCTGATCCGACCCCTCTCCCCACCTACTGTGTGGTTTCACAGTGCTCTTTCTGAAGGAGGTCATTGACACATGTACTCATCCGTGGGTGGGGAAGATCCCCTAGAGGAGGAAATGGCAATCCTCTCCAGTATTCTTGCCTGGAAAATTCCACAGACAGAGGAACCTCGTAGACAACAATCCATGGGGTCACCAAGAGTCAGACATGACTGAGTGACTAAGCACGCAGCACGCGTTCATCCCTACTTCTCTTTCCTTGTAGCCAGCTTATATTTCCTTTTCCTGTCTTCCACTTAATTATCTTCCTGTTGGTTATTCAGTCTGAGTAGTTGAAAGGGACTTGTCTGTCCTGCCATTTGCATATACCTTACCCTGAAAGAGCCACCCATTCCTTAAATTAGAAATTTCTGGTGCTGCTGATAGTGGCCATGATACCAGCTAATAGAAGAGCCCTTGCCCTTGAAAAACCTGGACAGCAGAGTAAAACACGCACACTGCTAACTGCTGAGATGCTCTTTTTAGCTCTTGCTGGTGATGTACTAAATCATTTTCATGAGTGTCATGATCAGCATAAAATGAAAACCACTGACAGGATAAAATCTGTCTTAAATGCTAAAGGACAGTTCAGATTTGCAGTTATTCAGGTCATTGAGCTTTTGCAAAATGAAAGAAACACAAGCTGGGCAACATCCTGAGCCAGTGACTTTTAGAGTTGGAGGGTTCCCCACTTCTTTACATAGTTTTTGAGAGCTTTCTGTCTACCTGGACTCCTCTCTGGGGCTCAAGTTGACAAAACCAGTCTTCTGAGCCAGAGAGAAGGTGCCTCTATTTGGCACCATCTCATTTAATGCATATTCTATATCTGAATTGTCCTCTCAGTGGCGTGGGCCTAGCCCTCTGCAGGCGGTTGCTGGAAGAAGATGATGCGCTTCACCTGTGCTTGGCGTGCAGGAACATGAGCAAAGCAGAAGCTGTCCGCACCTCTCTGCTGGCCTCCCACCCCGCTGCTGAGGTCTCCATCGTGCAGGTGGATGTCAGCAGCCTGCCGTCCGTGTTCCAGGCCACCAAGGAGCTCAAGCAAAGGTCTGCGTCGTATTGATGGCTTTTTTCTCATGGGATTGTGCAATGCAACAGCTAATAGAGTAAGAACGGATGGGAAAATCTATAAAAGAAATAGGTGCAGTGTAAGAAGAAGTTACACTGAGGAAATCTGTATAGTGACATATGATGCCTCAGTATACCATTTTTCATTCTTAATCATAAGCATGACCATTCCATGAAGATTATTTTATGAGCATATTTTGACATGCAGTCAGTTGTAAAGTCTTAGGTTAGTGTAACTCCTTTGATGTTTAAATACATTTTTTGCATCTTTGCTTCACATAAAAAGACTCCATTAAGTATGTAAGGTAGGTATTGACAAGTGAAGAAATTTCCCCAGGCCACTCACTAAAAATTTGTTCATACCAACAGTAATTGGCATACAATAAACATTTGATAAATGTTTAGTATATGAAGGGCTAGAGTCCTTAGATATATAACTTCTCAAAAAATGGACAATAAATTGCATATAGCTACACAATGCATTTTTCTGGAAAGGTGGGGCATATTTTTTTCTTCTAAGAGGAATGAATAATAATTTGTTTAATTAATAAACTATTAATTACATATTTGTAATTCAGGCCCGTAATAAGCAAGAGCTTCTTTATTTCCATGGGCAGTAAAATGAACTTCAATATATATAAGGAAAGCCTTCTTGGTAAAAGAATTGGCTGAAGAATAATATATTGTATTTCATTTATGCTTGATAGCCATTTGCATTACTGTGTTTTCTGCTCTAATGGATATCTTGGTGTTCAGATTCCCTCATTGATGGATCAGATTATATAAATTTTACTTATCAAAGAGGAAAAATGTGAATTTTTTTTTTTTAAAAAAAAGCAAAAACCTTTCTAAGACCAAAAGGAGAGTGGGTTTAGTAGAGTTGCTGTGGTACCTTATTGGGAGGACTAAGCTGGAAGGAGTATTGATCAGAGAAGATTTGACTTCAAAACCCATTACAGCTCTCCAAATTCTGTTTGAGGCCACCATCAAAAAAAGAATAGTCAAGTATTTACCATGGCTAAATAAAAAATGTTGAGAAAGTAGTACTGATGCCTAAGCTTGCTATGGCCATCTTTTTTGTGCTTTCTGTCCTTCATGGACCTTCTTTATTCTAATTGCTCTAAGAGATAACTAACAATCTTCTTTCTTGATTTTACTTGCAGGTTTCAGAGATTAGACTATGTATATCTAAATGCTGGGATCATGCCTAATCCACAGCTAAATATCAAAGCACTTTTTCGTGGTCTCTTTTCAAGGTAATTTCTATCTTCTAGATTAACTGATTGGAAAGAAGGTGTTTATTTATTTTTTGGCTAGTTTTGCCATCAGTCCATTAAATTGAGGGAATGAGTGGATGTTGGGAAGAATGAAGATAGGAAGTACATGTTGCAGCCGTGTCATGAAACACGCTTTCATCTTTGTGAGGAATGTTGCAAGTCATGATTCTGTGTTCTTGGTCCCCAGATACTCCAAGTATGTCGCATGTTTTGGCAGGTCAGTGTTGGTCTGCCTGACTGTGTCCATTAGAACATTTCAGAACTAGGCAGAGTTGTCAGTGAGACTCTAATACCCAGGAAGGCAGCTTTAGAAGCATTTCTCAGCCATGTGTCAGGTACCCTGACCAGTAGGCTGAGGAAATGTACAGGGCTAAATACCTTCCTGGGAGATTCTCAATACACATTTAGTGGCTCTCAAAAATGTTTAACTACAACCTACAGTAAGAAATAAATCTCTTTTGTGACCCAGTGTACTTATTCATGGATTTCCCAGGTGGCACAGTGGTGAAGAATCTGCTTTCCAGTGCAGGAGACGTGGGCTCGATCCCTGGGTCAGGAAGTCCCTGGAGAAGGAAATGGCAACTAACCCATTCCCGTATTCTTGCTTGGAAAATTCAGTGGATAGAGGAACCTGGCCTACTATAGTCCATGGGATGGCAAAGAGTCAGACACAACTGAGCAACTGAGCACATCCATACTTTATCCATAAATAGATATTACTCTTACTTCATGCTTCTTCCTATACTGCTACTTTTGTTTCACTTTTCTGCCATTCAACACACACACACCCCTACACACAAAATCACATGCTGGTCTTGACCTATTACATTGATCTCTCAGCAAATCACTGTCTTAGTGTATTCAGTGCCTCAGGAATTCCCTATCATAAAAAAGCCGGCTTCACTTTGTTACTTTGTTCAGCAGTTAGACACCAGTGCGCGGGCGAAGACTCTTTCTTCTTGGCATGATTGTTATTCCACCAGGGCAGTTGACTTGTATTAGGTTGGTGCAAGAGTATTGTGGTTTTGCATGGTTGAAATTTGCTATCCGATATTGGAATACATTCTTAAATAAATGTGGTAATGTTATACATCATTTTAATGCACATTTCTCACTTTGTTTTTTGCTAATGACTTTTTACTTGCTGTGTATTTTATATTTTTTTTAGACTAGGGAAATGATGTTAGACAAAAAGAAAATTCAAGTGATTTTCTTATTTGAGTTCAAAATTGTTCATAAGGCAGTGGAGACAACTTATATCAACAATACATTTGGCCCAGGAACTGCTAACAAACATACAGTGCAGTGGTTGTTTGAGAAGTTTTGCAAAGGAGATGAGATCCTTGAAGATGGGGAACTCGGTAGCTGATGGTCAGAAGATGACAGTGACCAGTTGAGAACAATCATTGAGGCTGATCCTCTTACAACTGCCTGAGAAGTTGCTGAAGAACTCAGTGTTGACCATTCTATGGTAGTTTGGCATTTGAAGCAGATCAGAAAGGTGAAAAAGCTTGATAAGTGGGAGCCTCATGAGCTGACTGCAAATCAAAAAAATCGTCATTTGGAAGTGTCATCTTCTCTTATTCTATGCAAAAACAATGAACCACTTCTCAGTCAGATTGTAATGTGCAGTAAAAGTGGACTGTATATGACAACTGACAACAACCAGCTCAGTGTTTGGACCAAAAAGAAGCCCCAAAGCACTCCTAAAGCCAAACCTGCACCTAAAAAAGTGTCATGGTCACTGTTTGGTGGTGTGCTGCCATTCTGATCCACTACAGCTTTCTGAGTCCCAGTGAAAGCATTACATCTGAGAAGCAGGTTCACCAAATCAGTGAGATGCACCAAAAACTGCAATGTCTGTAGCTGCATTGGTCAAGAGAGAGGGCCCAGTTCTTCTCCATGACCACACGTTGCACATCCAGTGCTTCAAAAGTTGAATGAACTGGGCTATATAAAGTTTTGCCTTATCCACCATATTCACCTGATCTCTCGCCAACTGACTATGACTTCTTCAAGCATCTTGACAACTTTTTGCAGGAAAACTCTTCCACAACCAGCAGGAAGCAGAAAAATACTTTCCAAGAGTTTGTGGAATCCTGAAGCATGTATTTTTATGCTACAGGAATAAACAAACTTACTTCTCATTGGCAAAAATGTGTTGATTGTAATGGTTCCTATTTTGATTAATAAAGGTGTGTTTGAGCCTAGTTATAATGATTTAAAATTCACGGTCTGAAACCACAATTACTTTTTCACCAACCTAATAGCTTGATTTGGAATGAAGGGAAGAGAGTTTTTGCAGCAGGATTTTGAGAGGCTCAGGTTCCTGTTGGTTGTATGAACTATAAGTATATAAGTTGAACTGGGTGCAAGAAGGCATTTTTGCATTTGATTTAGTGCTCAAAATAACCCGCTCTGAGAAACAAGTATTTCTGTTCCTGTTATTACAGAAGCAAGGAAAATGTGGGGGGTTGGGGAAGGCAGGAGGGGGTATCTCTTTAGTATCTTCAGTTAAAGAAGCTTTAAAAAGTCATAACATTGCCTTCTGTTGTTTCAGAAACGTGATTCATATGTTCTCCACAGCTGAAGGACTGCTGACACAGAATGACATGCTTACTCCTGATGGGCTCCAGGAGGTGTTTGAAACCAATGTCTTTGGCCACTTTATCCTGGTAAAAATGTTTTAGGCTTAGTAAGCCAACTGTTAGTGCTGCGATCCTAAACATGTGCAGATATGTCCAATGCTGTGTGGTTAAGCTCATTAGTTTATGGCTAGCGTTACATCTTTGAGTGTTTAAATGGGGGTGATTACTCTTTGAAAACATTGCTTCCCTAAAGCAGCCTGTTGGTGTATTTTTTCCTTTGGACATCAACTTCAGAGAGCGGAAAGTAAAATATAAACACACAAGCACTTTTAGAAACACTGAACAGACCTGAGAAAGTGCACAAGTCCTGTTCTAAATGGTCTTTGCAACTGGGGTTGTCATCAGATAGGATGGGGTAACAGACAAGACACTGTTAGACAGTACTTAATAGTTAATCTTTTACTATCTTGATGGGATTTCTTAAGCATCCAGACTGATGTGTTGTAATTCCAGGCATACATATAAAGCTAAGCAAGGGATGTGCAAATTGCCTAAGTTGTTCTGTGCTCTTGCCTCACATTTATTCTCATAAGACAGCTTTAATATTGAGATTAAGTAATGCCCAGCTCTGTTGCCAGTTGCTTTTAATTCTTTGTTATTAGAAGAACTCTTTCTGATGCATAGAATTGGTATCTCTGACACTTTTAGATTTATGATCTTTTTTTTTTTTTCACCTCAAATATAATTTCCCTCATAATTGGACCTCTTTGAGGGCTAGCTGTAAATATAAATATAATAAGTTAAGATGTACATAAACATTGGAATATTGTAAACCATTAAAAGAAAAGATCTTTTGCACTTAGATGGGATAGCCATTAGTATTTTGTTATTGAGAAGAAACAGCTGGTGGTATTATGTACAGTGTGACCTCATTTGTATAAACAAATAGACAAATATGTATCTATTTCTAGAATGACACAAATGAAGCTGGGAACCCCTTTGAGCTGGGTACCAGGATATCAGGAGTGAGTGTGGGATTCATGTGTCATTCGAGGTCCTTTAGCGCTTAAAAAAAAAATGTGGTATTGCTTCTTCAATGATAAAAGTTAAAATATAGTCAGGATAGGATTGAATTCATATTTGATCATGTTTTATAACTCTTCAGAGATTCATCTAATATATCCCTTATGTTTTTATAATCCTCTCATTCTTTGCCCTCTTTTTGAATTATTAAATTAGTTGGCAATGATAGAGGGTAAGTTAATGTGACTATTAATAGTCTGTCAACTTTTTGATGAATCTACTGTTTAAAAAATCAGGTTGTTAAGGAAATCTAATATTTTGGGGTGATCCATGTTGGAATGGCAGAGGAGAGTGGTGACTAAAGGCACCATTCTCACAGGTGTCCTGGTGTCATGACTTAACATTGTGTATCCTTATGTAGGTAGGCCTAACAGCAGGGGCTTGGGGATTGATTTATCAAATAAAATAACTGGAAGGCTTATGATGCCTTCTACTCTCTCTGAACTAGTTTTAGGAATCTTACCACTTTGTGGAACAGAAACTTGGATTCTAGGTCCAAGTGTAAATGCATTATATGAGTGGGTCCATACCCAGTTTGATTATAAATGATCAAACTTTTAAGGCTGTTAAAAGACTAGAGATAATTTCTGTAAAATTCCAGGTACAGTGCAGTATTACCTTGTGGAACCAGATGACTGAGTTAATCTCATGTTCATGGATTCTCTCGATTTGATGTAAATATTCATTGCAGATGTGGAAGCATTCCTAGATATTTCTTTAATACACTTCTAGTTTTAGGGTAGCTTTAGATTTACAGAATTATTGCAGAGAGAGTTTCTGCATACCCTAGGTCTTGTTTCCTTTATTATTATTATCTTTTGGCTGCATCATGCTGCATGTGAGATCTTAGTTCCCCACCTGGGCTTGAACCTGCACCCCCTTGCATTAGAAGCTTGGAGTATTAACCACTGGACCACCAGGGAAGTCCCAGTGTCCTCTATTATTAACATCCTACATAGGTTGGTAGATGGTCACAGTTAGTGAACCAATGTTGGTATATTACTATTAACGAAACTCCTTGCTTTATTCAGATTTCTTCAATTTTGTGTGGTAATTCTTTTTCAGTTCTAGCATCCCATTTAGGAGTTAAATCTCACATTACATTTAGTAGTCCAATCTCCTTAGGCTCTTGTTGGTTGTGATAATTTCTCACACTTTCCTTGCTTTTGATGGCCCTGGCAGTTTGGGGATTGCTGCCCAGGTGTTTTGTATATGGTCCCTTACTGGGATGTGTCTGTTTCCCTCATGATTAGATCTGAGAAAAGGCGTGTTTGAAAGGAAGACCACCGAGAGAGAGCGCCGGGCTCGTCCCACCCTGTCGGTGTGTCTTACGAGGGCTCCGCTGACCTGACGTGGTGTCTGTCAGGGTTTCCTGTGTGCTCTTACTTCTCTTTCCCTTTATACATAGTAGTCTGTAGAAGAGTCACTTAGTGTAGCCCACACGTGGTTGTGCTCGGCCTTCTTAAGCATGGAGTAGCTAAATGAATTAATTTGGAGTTTTTCTGCAAGGGAGCTATGTCTGTTCTCCTCCACTTAATTCTTTATTCAACCGCTTATTTATTGGCCTATTATTCCTTAGTAAAGCTGAATAAAGGCATTTGTTACATCCATGCAGATTCATGGATATGTATTTTCGCCTTTGAATTATAAACATTATTTTCTTACTCGAATTATTTTAGGTTGGGCCATTGGACCTCTTTCAGTTGGAACTTTTATATCTTTTTCAAAAACTCTTATTGAAGTATAGTTGATTTACAATGTTGTATTAGATTCAGGTGTACAGAGAAATGATTAAGTTATATATACATGTATATGTATATGTCTATATCACATATATCTTCTTTTTCAGATTCTTTTCCTATATAGGTTATTACAGAATATTGAGTATAGTTCTCTGTGCTATGCAGTGGGTCCTTGTTGGTTATCTATTTTGTTTATAGTAGTGTGTCCCCCGCCACCTTTCCCCTTGGGAAACTGCAAATTTGTTTTCTATGTCTGTGAGTCTGTTTCTATTTTTTAAATAAATTCTTTTGTGTCATTTTTTTTTTCTAGATTCCACATATTAGTGATATCATGTATTTGTCTTTCTCTGACCTCACTTAGTATGATAATCTCTACGTTCATCCATGTTGCTGCAAATGCCTTATTTTGTTCATTTTATGGCTGAGTAATATTCCGCTGTGTGTCTGTGTGTGTATACACACCACGTCTTTATCCATTCATCTATCAGTGGACATTTAGGTGGTTTCTATGTCTTGGCTATTGTAAATAGTGCAGCAGTGTGCATCATGGTGTATGTGTCTTTCTGAAGTACGTCTTGGAAGCTCTGTTTTTAGTAGACCTCTGTCATACTGTTCTCCATAGTGGCTGTACCAGTTTATATTCCCATCAGCAGTTTAAGAGGTTTCCTTTTTCTCTGTACCTGTTCCAGCATTTGTTATTTGTAGACTGGTGTGAGGTGATACCTCATTGTATTAATAGTTTTGATTAGCATTTCTCTAATAATGAATGATGTTAAAAATCTTTTCATGTTCCTCTTGGCCATCTGTGTATCTTCTTTGGAGAAATGTCTATTTAGATCATCTACCCATATTTTGATTGGGTTGTTTGTTTTTTGATATTGAGCTGAACAAGCTATATATTGTATATATTGGAATATTGTATATTTTGGAATTAATCCCTTATGGGTTGTATTGTTTGTAAGTATTTTCTCCCATTCTGTAGGTTGTATTTTTTTATATTTATTTTTAAAATTTATTGTTTTATTTATAGTTTCCTTTGCTGTGCAAATGCTTTTAAGTTTAACTAGATCCCATTTGTTTGTCTTTGTTTTCATTTTCATCACTCTAGGAGGTGTATCCAAAAAGATATCGCTGCGATTTATATCAAAGAGTGTTCTGCCTACATTTTCCTGCAGGAGTTTTATAGTGTCTGGTCTTACATTTAGACCTTTTATCCGTTTTAAGTTTACTTTTGAGTGTGGTGTTAGAGAATGCTTTAATTTCAGTCATTTGCATGTGGCTGTCCGGCTTTCCCCGCACCAGTTACTGCAGGGAGCTTCTTTGCACACTGTGTGCTTTTCTCCCCTGTAGATTGCTTGGCCTTGGGCACGTGGGTTTATTTCTGTGCTTTCTCTCCTATGGAATTTCTGTATCTTTGACACAGCCTCATCATCATGGCTTTCTGGTTTGGTTTTCTGCATGTCCTTCCTGACACCACATGATGTTTAAGACTCATGTTATGTATTTCCTATCCCAGTCTCAGAATCAGACATTTCTCTGAGGAGATCTGTTTCCTTGTATTGGAGAATGGCATTAGAAACTCAGACCTGGTGCTGCTTGCTGTTGAGATAACATTTGCTTGTAGGCCCTCTCAGCTCACAGAGCAAGGACATGTCGTGTTGTTATTCAGTCTCCCAGTCATGTCTGACTCTTTGCGGCCCTATGGAACTGCAGCACACCAGGCCTCCCTATCGCTCACCATCTCCCCAAGCTTGCCCAGGTTCATGTCCATTTCATCTATGATGCCATCCAGCCATCTCATCCTCTGATGCTCTCTTCTCTTTCTGCCCTCCATCTTTCCCAGCTTCAGGGACTTTTCCAGTGAGTCAGCGGTTTGCATCAGAGGACAGAATTGCTGGAGCTTCAGCATCAGTCCCTCCAACGAATATTCAGGGTTGACTTTCCCTAAGATTTGACTAGTATAATCTCCTTGCTGTCCAAGGGATTCTCAGGAGTCTTCTCCAGCACCACAGTTTGAAGGCATCAATTCTTTGGCATTCTGCCTTCTTTACGGTCCAGTTCTCACAACCGTACATGACTACTGGGAAGACCATCACCTTAACTATACAGACCTTTTTGGCAGAGTAATGTCTCTGCTTTTCAACATACTGTCTAGCTTTGTCATAGCTTTCCTGCCAAGAAGCAACTGTCTGCTGATTTCATGGTTGCAGTCACCATCCACAGTGATTTTAGAGTCCAAGAAGAGGATATCTGTCACTGCGTCCACCATTTCCCCTTCTATTTGCCATGAAGTAATGGGGCTGGATGCCATGGTCTTAGTTTTTTTTAATATTTAGTTTTAAGCTGGCTCTTTCACCCTTGTCCTTCACCCTCATCAAGTCTCTCTTTAGTTCCGCTTTGCTTTCTTCCATTAGAGTGGTATCATCTGCATATCTGAGGTTGTTGTTTCTCCCGCCTATCTTGATTCCAGCTTGTAACTCATCCAGCCCGGCCTTTCTCATGATGTGCTCAGCACATAGGTTAAACAACAGGGCGGCAGCAGGCAGCCCTGCTGCACTCCTTTCTCAAACTTGAACTAATCGGCTGTTCCACACAGGGTTCTTACTGTTGCTTCTTGACCCGCATACAGATTTCTCAGGAGATAGGTAAGATGGTCTGGTATTCCTATCTCTTTAAGAGCTTTCCACAGTTTGTTATGATCTACACAGTCAAAGGCTTTAGCGTAGTTGATGGAACAGACGTAGATGTTTTTCTGGAATTCAAGGAAATATCTATGTGCATGCTAACC